>NC_064918.1:24784744-25105057 GCF_929443795.1 Astur gentilis | reverse complement strand
TCTTTCCCTTTTCAACCTCGCCAGTCTCTTCTCCCCTCTTTTTCCTTCAGTCACTAAATTTCCCACTTCCGCTCGTTTTCCTCTACTCCCTCCCATCTCTCAAAACTCTCTTTCCCTCTCTTTCCCCTTGCCTCTCTCTTTTCCCGAGTTCCGTGAACTCTCCCGTCTTTACGCTCACCAGTCACTTTCCCTGCTTTCCCTCAACTCCCTCTTTGCCACCTTTTCCCACGGTTCTCTCTTTCCCTTTACAACCTCGCCTGTCTCTTCCCCCCTCTTTTTCCTTCAGTCCCCAAATTTCCCACTTCCGCTCGTTTTCCTCTACTCCCTCCAATCCCTCAAATCTCTTTCCCCGTCTTTCCCCTTTCCTCTCTCTTTTCCCTAGTTCCGTGAACTCTCCCGTCTTTACGCTCACCAGTCACTTTCCCTGCTTTCCCTCAACTCCCTCTTTGCCACCTTTTCCCACGGTTCTCTCTTTCCCTTTACAACCTCGCCTGTCTGTTCCCCCCTCTTTTTCCTTCAGTCCCCAAATTTCCCACTTCCGCTCGTTTTCCTCTACTCCCTCCAATCCCTCAAATCTCTTTCCCCGTCTTTCCCCTTTCCTCTCTCTTTTCCCTAGTTCCGTGAACTCTCCCGTCTTTACGCTCTCCAGGCACTTTCCCTGCTTTCCATCAACTCCCTCTTTGCCACCTTTCCCCACGCTTGTCTCTTTCACTTTTCAACCTCGCCTGTCTCTTCTCCCCTCTTTTTCCTTCAGTCCCCAAATTTCCCACTTCCGCTTGTATTCCTCTACTCCCTCCAATCCCTCAAATCTCTTTCCCCGTCTTTCCCCTTTCCTCTCTTTTCCCTACTTCCGTGAACTCTCCCGTCTTTACGCTCACCAGTCACTCTCCCAGCTTTCCCTCAACTCCCTCTTTGCCACCTTTTCCCACGCTTGTCTCTTTCCCTTTTTCCCCTCTCCTGTCTCTTCCCCGCTCTTTTTCCTTCAGTCTCCGAATTTCCCACTTGAGCTCGCCTTCCTCTACTCCCTCCCATCCCTCAAATCTCTCTTCCCCCTCTTTCCCCTTGCCTCTCTCTTTTCCCGAGTTCCGTGAACTCTCCCGTCTTTACGCTCACCAGTCACTTTCCCTTCTTTCCCTCAACTCCCTCTTTGCCACCTTTTCCCATGCTTGTCTCTTTCCCTTTTTCCTCTCGCCTGTCTCTTCCCTCCTCTTTTTCCTTCAGTCCCCAAATTTCCCACTTCCGCTCCTTTTCCTTTACTCCCTCCCATCCCTCAAAGCTCTCTTTCCCTCACTTTCCCCTTGCCTCTCTCTTTTCCCTAGTTCCGTGAACTCTTCCCTCTTTACGCTCACCAGTCACTCTCCCTGCTTTTCCTCAACTCCCTCTTTGTCACCTTTTCCCACGTTTTTCTATTTCCCTTTTTCCTTTCGCCTGTCTCTTCCCCCCTCTTTTTCCTTCAGCCCCCAAATTTCCCACTTACGCTCGATTTCCTCTACTCCCTACAGTCCCTCAAAGCTCTCTTTCCCTCTCCTTCCCCTTGCCTCTCTCTTTTCCCTAGTTCCATGACCTCTCCCGTCTTTACGCTCACCAGTCACTTTCCCTGCTTTCCCTCAACTCCCTCTTTGTCAACTTTTCCCACGCTTGTCTCTTTTCCTTTTCAACCTCGCCTGTCTCTTCCCCCCTTTTTTTCCTTCAGTCCCCAAATTTCCCACTCACGCTCGATTTCCTCTACTCCCTACAGTCCCTCAAAGCTCTCTTTCCCTCTCCTTCCCCTTGCCTCTCTCTTTTCCCTAGTTCCGTGACCTCTCCCGTCTTTACGCTCACCAGTCACTTTCCCTGCTTTCCCTCAACTCCCTCTTTGTCAACTTTTCCCACGCTTGTCTCTTTTCCTTTTCAACCTCGCCTGTCTCTTCTCCCCTCTTTTTCCTTCAGTCCCCAAATTTCCCACTTCCGCTCGTTTTCCTCTACTCCCTCCAATCCCTCAAATCTATCTTTCCCTCACTTTCCCCTTGCCTCTCTCTTTTCCCTAGTTCCGTGAACTCTTCCCTCTTTACGCTCACCAGTCACTCTCCCTGCTTTCCCTCAACTCCCTGTCTACTTTTCCCACGTTTTTCTCTTTCCCTTTTTCCTCTCGCCTGTCTCTTCCCCCCTTTTTTTCCTTCAGTCCCCAAATTTCCCACTTACGCTCGATTTCCTCTACTCCCTACAGTCCCTCAAAGCTCTTTTTCCCTCTCCTTCCCCTTGCCTCTCTCTTTTCCCTAGTTCCGTGACCTCTCCCATCTTTACGCTCACCAGTCACTTTCCCTGCTTTCCCTCAACTCCCTCTTTGCCACCTTTTCCCACGTTTTTCTCTTTCCCTTTTTCCTTTCGCCTGTCTCTTCCACCCTCTTTTTCCTTCAGCCCCCAAATTTCCCACTTATGCTCTATTTCCTCTACTCCCTACAGATCCTCAAAGCTCTCTTTCCCTCACTTTCCCCTTGCCTCTCTCTTTTCCCTAGTTCCGTGACCTCTCCCGTCTTTACGCTCACCAGTCACTTTCCCTGCTTTCCCTCAAATCCCTCTTTGTCAACTTTTCCCACGCTTGTCTCTTCTCCTTTTCAACCTCGCCTGTCTCTTCCCCCCTTTTTTTCCTTCAGTCCCCAAATTTCCCACTTACGCTCGATTTCCTCTACTCCCTACAGTCCCTCAAAGCTCTTTTTCCCTCTCCTTCCCCTTGCCTCTCTCTTTTCCCTAGTTCCGTGAACTCTCCCGTCTTTACGCTCACCAGTCACTCTCCCTGCTTTCCCTCAACTCCCTGTCTACTTTTCCCACGTTTTTCTCTTTCCCTTTTTCCTCTCGCCTGTCTCTTCCCCCCTTTTTTTCCTTCAGTCGCCAAATTTCCCACTTACGCTCGATTTCCTCTACTCCCTACAGTCCCTCAAAGCTCTTTTTCCCTCTCCTTCCCCTTGCCTCTCTCTTTTCCCTAGTTCCGTGACCTCTCCCGTCTTTACGCTCACCAGTCACTTTCCCTGCTTTCCCTCAACTCCCTCTTTGTCACCTTTTCCCACGTTTTTCTATTTCCCTTTTTCCTTTCGCCTGTCTCTTCCCCCCTCTTTTTCCTTCAGCCCCCAAATTTCCCACTTACGCTCGATTTCCTCTACTCCCTACAGTCCCTCAAAGCTCTCTTTCCCTCTCCTTCCCCTTGCCTCTCTCTTTTCCCTAGTTCCGTGACCTCTCCCGTCTTTACGCTCACCAGTCACTTTCCCTGCTTTCCCTCAACTCCCTCTTTGTCAACTTTTCCCACGCTTGTCTCTTTTCCTTTTCAACCTCGCCTGTCTCTTCCCCCCTTTTTTTCCTTCAGTCCCCAAATTTCCCACTTACGCTCGATTTCCTCTACTCCCTACAGTCCCTCAAAGCTCTCTTTCCCTCTCCTTCCCCTTGCCTCTCTCTTTTCCCTAGTTCCGTGACCTCTCCCGTCTTTACGCTCACCAGTCACTTTCCCTGCTTTCCCTCAAATCCCTCTTTGTCAACTTTTCCCACGCTTGTCTCTTTTCCTTTTCAACCTCGCCTGTCTCTTCTCCCCTCTTTTTCCTTCAGTCCCCAAATTTCCCACTTCCGCTCGTTTTCCTCTACTCCCTCCAATCCCTCAAATCTCTCTTTCCCTCACTTTCCCCTTGCCTCTCTCTTTTCCCTAGTTCCGTGAACTCTTCCCTCTTTACGCTCACCAGTCACTCTCCCTGCTTTCCCTCAACTCCCTGTCTACTTTTCCCACGTTTTTCTCTTTCCCTTTTTCCTCTCGCCTGTCTCTTCCCCCCTTTTTTTCCTTCAGTCCCCAAATTTCCCACTTACGCTCGATTTCCTCTACTACCTACAGTCCCTCAAAGCTCTTTTTCCCTCTCCTTCCCCTTGCCTCTCTCTTTTCCCTAGTTCCGTGACCTCTCCCATCTTTACGCTCACCAGTCACTTTCCCTGCTTTCCCTCAACTCCCTCTTTGCCACCTTTTCCCACGTTTTTCTCTTTCCCTTTTTCCTTTCGCCTGTCTCTTCCACCCTCTTTTTCCTTCAGCCCCCAAATTTCCCACTTATGCTCGATTTCCTCTACTCCCTACAGATCCTCAAAGCTCTCTTTCCCTCACTTTCCCCTTGCCTCTCTCTTTTCCCTAGTTCCGTGACCTCTCCCGTCTTTACGCTCACCAGTCACTTTCCCTGCTTTCCCTCAAATCCCTCTTTGTCAACTTTTCCCACGCTTGTCTCTTCTCCTTTTCAACCTCGCCTGTCTCTTCCCCCCTTTTTTTCCTTCAGTCCCCAAATTTCCCACTTACGCTCGATTTCCTCTACTCCCTACAGTCCCTCAAAGCTCTTTTTCCCTCTCCTTCCCCTTGCCTCTCTCTTTTCCCTAGTTCCGTGAACTCTCCCGTCTTTACGCTCACCAGTCACTCTCCCTGCTTTCCCTCAACTCCCTGTCTACTTTTCCCACGTTTTTCTCTTTCCCTTTTTCCTCTCGCCTGTCTCTTCCCCCCTTTTTTTCCTTCAGTCCCCAAATTTCCCACTTACGCTCGATTTCATCTACTCCCTACAGTCCCTCAAAGCTCTTTTTCCCTCTCCTTCCCCTTGCCTCTCTCTTTTCCCTAGTTCCGTGACCTCTCCCATCTTTACGCTCACCAGTCACTTTCCCTGCTTTCCCTCAACTCCCTCTTTGTCACCTTTTCCCACGTTTTTCTATTTCCCTTTTTCCTTTCGCCTGTCTCTTCCCCCCTCTTTTTCCTTCAGCCCCCAAATTTCCCACTTACGCTCGATTTCCTCTACTCCCTACAGTCCCTCAAAGCTCTCTTTCCCTCTCCTTCCCCTTGCCTCTCTCTTTTCCCTAGTTCCGTGACCTCTCCCGTCTTTACGCTCACCAGTCACTTTCCCTGCTTTCCCTCAACTCCCTCTTTGTCAACTTTTCCCACGCTTGTCTCTTTTCCTTTTCAACCTCGCCTGTCTCTTCCCCCCTTTTTTTCCTTCAGTCCCCAAATTTCCCACTCACGCTCGATTTCCTCTACTCCCTACAGTCCCTCAAAGCTCTCTTTCCCTCTCCTTCCCCTTGCCTCTCTCTTTTCCCTAGTTCCGTGACCTCTCCCGTCTTTACGCTCACCAGTCACTTTCCCTGCTTTCCCTCAAATCCCTCTTTGTCAACTTTTCCCACGCTTGTCTCTTTTCCTTTTCAACCTCGCCTGTCTCTTCCCCCCTCTTTTTCCTTCAGTCCCCAAATTTCCCACTTCCGCTCGTTTTCCTCTACTCCCTCCAATCCCTCAAATCTATCTTTCCCTCACTTTCCCCTTGCCTCTCTCTTTTCCCTAGTTCCGTGAACTATTCCCTCTTTACGCTCACCAGTCACTCTCCCTGCTTTCCCTCAACTCCCTGTCTACTTTTCCCACGTTTTTCTCTTTCCCTTTTTCCTCTCGCCTGTCTCTTCCCCCCTTTTTTTCCTTCAGTCCCCAAATTTCCCACTTACGCTCGATTTCCTCTACTCCCTACAGTCCCTCAAAGCTCTTTTTCCCTCTCCTTCCCCTTGCCTCTCTCTTTTCCCTAGTTCCGTGACCTCTCCCATCTTTACGCTCACCAGTCACTTTCCCTGCTTTCCCTCAACTCCCTCTTTGCCACCTTTTCCCACGTTTTTCTCTTTCCCTTTTTCCTTTCGCCTGTCTCTTCCACCCTCTTTTTCCTTCAGCCCCCAAATTTCCCACTTATGCTCGATTTCCTCTACTCCCTACAGATCCTCAAAGCTCTCTTTCCCTCACTTTCCCCTTGCCTCTCTCTTTTCCCTAGTTCCGTGACCTCTCCCGTCTTTACGCTCACCAGTCACTTTCCCTGCTTTCCCTCAAATCCCTCTTTGTCAACTTTTCCCACGCTTGTCTCTTCTCCTTTTCAACCTCGCCTGTCTCTTCCCCCCTTTTTTTCCTTCAGTCCCCAAATTTCCCACTTACGCTCGATTTCCTCTACTCCCTACAGTCCCTCAAAGCTCTTTTTCCCTCTCCTTCCCCTTGCCTCTCTCTTTTCCCTAGTTCCGTGAACTCTCCCGTCTTTACGCTCACCAGTCACTCTCCCTGCTTTCCCTCAACTCCCTGTCTACTTTTCCCACGTTTTTCTCTTTCCCTTTTTCCTCTCGCCTGTCTCTTCCCCCCTTTTTTTCCTTCAGTCGCCAAATTTCCCACTTACGCTCGATTTCCTCTACTCCCTACAGTCCCTCAAAGCTCTCTTTCCCTCTCCTTCCCCTTGCCTCTCTCTTTTCCCTAGTTCCGTGACCTCTCCCATCTTTACGCTCACCAGTCACTTTCCCTGCTTTCCCTCAACTCCCTCTTTGCCACCTTTTCCCACGTTTTTCTCTTTCCCTTTTTCCTTTCGCCTGTCTCTTCCCCCCTCTTTTTCCTTCAGCCCCCAAATTTCCCACTTATGCTCGATTTCCTCTACTCCCTACAGTCCCTCAAAGCTCTCTTTCCCTCAATTTCCCCTTGCCTCTCTCTTTTCCCTAGTTCCGTGACCTCTCCCGTCTTTACGCTCACCAGTCACTTTCCCTGCTTTCCCTCAGCTCCCTCTTTGTCAACTTTTCCCACGCTTGTCTCTTTTCCTTTTCAACCTCGCCTGTCTCTTCCCCCCTTTTTTTCCTTCAGTCCCCAAATTTCCCACTTACGCTCGATTTCCTCTACTCCCTACAGATCCTCAAAGCTCTCTTTCCCTCACTTTCCCCTTGCCTCTCTCTTTTCCCTAGTTCCGTGACCTCTCCCGTCTTTACGCTCACCAGTCACTTTCCCTGCTTTCCCTCAAATCCCTCTTTGTCAACTTTTCCCACGCTTGTCTCTTCTCCTTTTCAACCTCGCCTGTCTCTTCCCCCCTTTTTTTCCTTCAGTCCCCAAATTTCCCACTTACGCTCGATTTCCTCTACTCCCTACAGTCCCTCAAAGCTCTTTTTCCCTCTCCTTCCCCTTGCCTCTCTCTTTTCCCTAGTTCCGTGAACTCTCCCGTCTTTACGCTCACCAGTCACTCTCCCTGCTTTCCCTCAACTCCCTGTCTACTTTTCCCACGTTTTTCTCTTTCCCTTTTTCCTCTCGCCTGTCTCTTCCCCCCTTTTTTTCCTTCAGTCCCCAAATTTCCCACTTACGCTTGATTTCCTCTACTCCCTACAGTCCCTCAAAGCTCTTTTTCCCTCTCCTTCCCCTTGCCTCTCTCTTTTCCCTAGTTCCGTGACCTCTCCCATCTTTACGCTCACCAGTCACTTTCCCTGCTTTCCCTCAACTCCCTCTTTGCCACCTTTTCCCACGTTTTTCTCTTTCCCTTTTTCCTTTCGCCTGTCTCTTCCCCCCTCTTTTTCCTTCAGCCCCCAAATTTCCCACTTACGCTCGATTTCCTCTACTCCCTACAGTCCCTCAAAGCTCTCTTTCCCTCACTTTCCCCTTGCCTCTCTCTTTTCCCTAGTTCCGTGACCTCTCCCGTCTTTACGCTCACCAGTCACTTTCCCTGCTTTCCCTCAACTCCCTCTTTGTCAACTTTTCCCACGCTTGTCTCTTCTCCTTTTCAACCTCGCCTGTCTCTTCTCCCCTCTTTTTCCTTCAGCCCCCAAATTTCCCACTTATGCTCGATTTCCTCTACTCCCTACAGTCCCTCAAAGCTCTTTTTCCCTCTCCTTCCCCTTGCCTCTCTCTTTTCCCTAGTTCCGTGAACTCTCCCGTCTTTACGCTCACCAGTCACTCTCCCTGCTTTCCCTCAACTCCCTGTCTACTTTTCCCACGTTTTTCTCTTTCCCTTTTCCCCCTCGCCTGTCTCTTTCCCCCTCTTTTTCCTTCAGTCCCCAAATTTCCCACTTCCGCTCGTTTTCCTCTACTCCCTCCCATATCTCAAAACTCTCTTTCCCTCTCTTTCCCCTTGCCTCTCTCTTTTCCCTAGTTCCGTGACCTCTCCCGTCTTTACGCGCACCAGTCACTTTCCCTGCTTTCCCTCAACTCCCTCTTTGTCAACTTTTTCCCACGCTTGTCTCTTTTCCTTTTCAACCTCGCCTGTCTCTTCCTCCCTCTTTTTCCTTCATCCCCAAATTTGCACTTAGGCTCGATTTCCTCTACTCCCTACAGTCCCGCAAAGCTCTCTTTTCCCTTGCCTCTCTCTTTTCCCTAGTTCCGTGACCTCTCCCGTCTTTACGCTCACCAGTCACTTTCCCTGCTTTCCCTCAAATCCCTCTTTGCCACCTTTTCCCACGCTTCTCTTTCCCTTTTTCCCCTCGCCAGTCTCTTCTCCCCTCTTTTTCCTTCAGTCACTAAATTTCACAATTCCGCTCGCCTTCGTCTACTCCCTCCCATCCCTCAAATCTCTCTTCCCCTATTTTTCCCCTTGCCTCTCTCTTTTCCCGAGTTCCGTGAACTCTCCCGTCTTTACGCTCACCAGTCACTTTCCCTGCTTTCCCTCAACTCCCTCTTTGCCACCTTTTCCCACGCTTGTCTCTTTCCCTTTTCACCCTCGCCTGTCTCTTTCCCCCTCTTTTTCCTTCAGTCCCCAAATTTCCCACTTCCGCTCGTTTTCCTCTACTCCCTCCCATCTCTCAAAACTCTCTTTCCCTCTCTTTCCCCTTGCCTCTCTCTTTTCCCTAGTTCCATGAACTCTCCCGTCTTTACGCTCACCAGTCACTTTCCCTGCTTTCCCTCAAGTCCCTCTTTGTCACCTTTTCCCACGCTTGTCTCTTTCCCTTTTTCCCCTCCCCTGTCTCTTCCCCCCTATTTTTCCTTCAGTCACTAAATTTCCCACTTCCGCTCGTTTTCCTCTACTCCCTCCCATCTCTCAAAACTCTCTTTCCCTCTCTTTCCCCTTGCCTCTCTCTATTCCCGAGTTCCGTGAACTCTCCCGTCTTTACGCTCACCAGTCACTTTCCCTGCTTTCCCTCAACTCCCTCTTTGCCACCTTTTCCCACGCTTGTCTCTTTTCCTTTTCAACCTCGCCTGTCTCTTCCCCCCTCTTTTTCCTTCAGTCCCCAAATTTCCCACTTCCGCTCGTTTTCCTCTACTCCCTACAGTCCCTCAAAGCTCTCTTTCCCTCTCCTTCCCCTTGCCTCTCTCTTTTCCCTAGTTCCGTGACCTCTCCCGTCTTTACGCTCACCAGTCACTTTCCCTGCTTTCCCTCAACTCCCTCTTTGTCAACTTTTTCCCACGCTTGTCTCTTTTCCTTTTCAACCTCGCCTGTCTCTTCCTCCCTCTTTTTCCTTCATCCCCAAATTTCCCACTTAGGCTCGATTTCCTCTACTCCCTACAGTCCCGCAAAGCTCTCTTTCCCCTTTCCTCTCTCTTTTCCCTAGTTCCGTGACCTCTCCCCTCTTTACGCTCACCAGTCACTTTCCCTGCTTTCCCTCAAATCCCTCTTTGCCACCTTTTCCCACGCTTCTCTTTCCCTTTTTCCCCTCGCCAGTCTCTTCTCCCCTCTTTTTCCTTCAGTCACTAAATTTCCCAGTTCCGCTCGTTTTCCTCTACTCCCTCCCATCTCTCAAAACTCTCTTTCCCTCTCTTTCCCCTTGCCTCTCTCTTTTCCCGAGTTCCGTGAACTCTCCCGTCTTTACGCTCACCAGGCACTTTCCCTGCTTTCCCTCAACTCCCTCTTTGCCACCTTTCCCCACGCTTGTCTCTTTCCCTTTACAACCTCGCCTGTCTCTTCCCCCCTCTTTTTCCTTCAGTCCCCAAATTTCCCACTTCCGCTCGTTTTCCTCTACTCCCTCCAATCCCTCAAATCTCTTTCCCCGTCTTTCCCCTTTCCTCTCTCTTTTCCCTAGTTCCGTGAACTCTCCCGTCTTTACGCTCTCCAGGCACTTTCCCTGCTTTCCATCAACTCCCTCTTTGCCACCTTTCCCCACGCTTGTCTCTTTTCCTTTTCAACCTCGCCAGTCTCTTCTCCCCTCTTTTTCCTTCAGTCACTAAATTTCCCACTTCCGCTCGTTTTCCTCTACTCCCTCCCATCTCTCAAAACTCTCTTTCCCTCTCTTTCCCCTTGCCTCTCTCTTTTCCCGAGTTCCATGAACTCTCCCGTCTTTACGCTCACCAGGCACTTTCCCTGCTTTCCCTCAACTCCCTCTTTGCCACCTTTTCCCACGCTTGTCTCTTTTCCTTTTCAACCTCGCCTGTCTCTTCCCCCCTCTTTTTCCTTCAGTCCCCAAATTTCCCACTTCCGCTCGTTTTCCTCTACTCCCTACAGTCCCTCAAAGCTCTCTTTCCCTCTCCTTCCCCTTGCCTCTCTCTTTTCCCTAGTTCCGTGACCTCTCCCGTCTTTACGCTCACCAGTCACTTTCCCTGCTTTCCCTCAACTGCCTCTTTGTCAACTTTTCCCCACGCTTGTCTCTTTTCCTTTTCAACCTCGCCTGTCTCTTCCTCCCTCTTTTTCCTTCATCCCCAAATTTCCCACTTAGGCTCGATTTCCTCTACTCCCTACAGTCCCGCAAAGCTCTCTTTTCCCTTGCCTCTCTCTTTTCCCTAGTTCCGTGACCTCTCCCCTCTTTACGCTCACCAGTCACTTTCCCTGCTTTCCCTCAAATCCCTCTTTGCCACCTTTTCCCACGCTTCTCTTTCCCTTTTTCCCCTCGCCAGTCTCTTCTCCCCTCTTTTTCCTTCAGTCCCCAAATTTCCCACTTCCGCTCGTTTTCCTCTACTCCCTCCAATCCCTCAAATCTCTTTCCCCGTCTTTCCCCTTGCCTCTCTCTTTTCCCGAGTTCCGTGAACTCTCCCGTCTTTACGCTCACCAGTCACTTTCCCTGCTTTCCCTCAACTCCCTCTTTGCCACCTTTTCCCACGCTTGTCTCTTTCCCTTTTCCCCCTCGCCTGTCTCTTTCCCCCTCTTTTTCCTTCAGTCCCCAAATTTCCCACTTCCGCTCGTTTTCCTCTACTCCCTCCAATCCCTCAAATCTCTTTCCCCGTCTTTCCCCTTTCCTCTCTCTTTTCCCTAGTTCCGTGAACTCTCCCGTCTTTACGCTCTCCAGGCACTTTCCCTGCTTTCCATCAACTCCCTCTTTGCCACCTTTCCCCACGCTTGTCTCTTTCCCTTTTCAACCTCGCCAGTCTCTTCTCCCCTCTTTTTCCTTCAGTCACTAAATTTCCCACTTCCGCTCGTTTTCCTCTACTCCCTCCCATCTCTCAAAACTCTCTTTCCCTCTCTTTCCCCTTGCCTCTCTCTTTTCCCGAGTTCCGTGAACTCTCCCGTCTTTACGCTCACCAGTCACTTTCCCTGCTTTCCCTCAACTCCCTCTTTGCCACCTTTTCCCACGCTTGTCTCTTTTCCTTTTCAACCTCGCCTGTCTCTTCCCCCCTCTTTTTCCTTCAGTCCCCAAATTTCCCACTTCCGCTCGTTTTCCTCTACTCCCTACAGTCCCTCAAAGCTCTCTTTCCCTCTCTTTCCCCTTGCCTCTCTCTTTTCCCTAGTTCCGTGACCTCTCCCCTCTTTACGCTCACCAGTCACTTTCCCTGCTTTCCCTCAACTCCCTCTTTGCCACCTTTTCCCACGGTTCTCTCTTTCCCTTTACAACCTCGCCTGTCTCTTCCCCCCTCTTTTTCCTTCAGTCCCCAAATTTCCCACTTCCGCTCGTTTTCCTCTACTCCCTCCAATCCCTCAAATCTCTTTCCCCGTCTTTCCCCTTTCCTCTCTCTTTTCCCTAGTTCCGTGAACTCTCCCGTCTTTACGCTCTCCAGGCACTTTCCCTGCTTTCCCTCAACTCCCTCTTTGCCACCTTTTCCCACGGTTCTCTCTTTCCCTTTACAACCTCGCCTGTCTGTTCCCCCCTCTTTTTCCTTCAGTCCCCAAATTTCCCACTTCCGCTCGTTTTCCTCTACTCCCTCCAATCCCTCAAATCTCTTTCCCCGTCTTTCCCCTTTCCTCTCTCTTTTCCCTAGTTCCGTGAACTCTCCCGTCTTTACGCTCTCCAGGCACTTTCCCTGCTTTCCATCAACTCCCTCTTTGCCACCTTTCCCCACGCTTGTCTCTTTCCCTTTTCAACCTCGCCTGTCTCTTCTCCCCTCTTTTTCCTTCAGTCCCCAAATTTCCCACTTCCGCTTGTATTCCTCTACTCCCTCCAATCCCTCAAATCTCTTTCCCCGTCTTTCCCCTTTCCTCTCTTTTCCCTACTTCCGTGAACTCTCCCGTCTTTACGCTCACCAGTCACTCTCCCAGCTTTCCCTCAACTCCCTCTTTGCCACCTTTTCCCACGCTTGTCTCTTTCCCTTTTTCCCCTCGCCTGTCTCTTCCCCGCTCTTTTTCCTTCAGTCTCCGAATTTCCCACTTGAGCTCGCCTTCCTCTACTCCCTCCCATCCCTCAAATCTCTCTTCCCCCTCTTTCCCCTTGCCTCTCTCTTTTCCCGAGTTCCGTGAACTCTCCCGTCTTTACGCTCACCAGTCACTTTCCCTTCTTTCCCTCAACTCCCTCTTTGCCACCTTTTCCCATGCTTGTCTCTTTCCCTTTTTCCTCTCGCCTGTCTCTTCCCTCCTCTTTTTCCTTCAGTCCCCAAATTTCCCACTTCCGCTCCTTTTCCTTTACTCCCTCCCATCCCTCAAAGCTCTCTTTCCCTCACTTTCCCCTTGCCTCTCTCTTTTCCCTAGTTCCGTGAACTCTTCCCTCTTTACGCTCACCAGTCACTCTCCCTGCTTTCCCTCAACTCCCTCTTTGTCACCTTTTCCCACGTTTTTCTATTTCCCTTTTTCCTCTCGCCTGTCTCTTCCCCCCTCTTTTTCCTTCAGCCCCCAAATTTCCCACTTACGCTCGATTTCCTCTACTCCCTACAGTCCCTCAAAGCTCTCTTTCCCTCTCCTTCCCCTTGCCTCTCTCTTTTCCCTAGTTCCGTGACCTCTCCCGTCTTTACGCTCACCAGTCACTTTCCCTGCTTTCCCTCAACTCCCTCTTTGTCAACTTTTCCCACGCTTGTCTCTTTTCCTTTTCAACCTCGCCTGTCTCTTCCCCCCTTTTTTTCCTTCAGTCCCCAAATTTCCCACTCACGCTCGATTTCCTCTACTCCCTACAGTCCCTCAAAGCTCTCTTTCCCTCTCCTTCCCCTTGCCTCTCTCTTTTCCCTAGTTCCGTGACCTCTCCCGTCTTTACGCTCACCAGTCACTTTCCCTGCTTTCCCTCAACTCCCTCTTTGCCACCTTTTCCCACGCTTGTCTCTTTTCCTTTTCAACCTCGCCTGTCTCTTCTCCCCTCTTTTTCCTTCAGTCCCCAAATTTCCCACTTCCGCTCGTTTTCCTCTACTCCCTCCAATCCCTCAAATCTATCTTTCCCTCACTTTCCCCTTGCCTCTCTCTTTTCCCTAGTTCCGTGAACTCTTCCCTCTTTACGCTCACCAGTCACTCTCCCTGCTTTCCCTCAACTCCCTCTTTGTCTACTTTTCCCACGTTTTTCTCTTTCCCTTTTTCCTCTCGCCTGTCTCTTCCCCCCTTTTTTTCCTTCAGTCCCCAAATTTCCCACTTACGCTCGCCTTCCTCTACTCCCTACAGTCCCTCAAAGCTCTTTTTCCCTCTCCTTCCCCTTGCCTCTCTCTTTTCCCTAGTTCCGTGACCTCTCCCGTCTTTACGCTCACCAGTCACTTTCCCTGCTTTCCCTCAGCTCCCTCTTTGCCACCTTTTCCCACGGTTCTCTCTTTCCCTTTACAACCTCGCCTGTCTCTTCTCCCCTCTTTTTCGTTCAGTCCCCAAATTTCCCACTTCCGCTTGTATTCCTCTACTCCCTCCAATCCCTCAAATCTCTTTCCCCGTCTTTCCCCTTTCCTCTCTCTTTTCCCTAGTTCCGTGAACTCTCCCGTCTTTAAGCTCACCAGGCACTTTCCCTGCTTTCCATCAACTCCCTCTTTGCCACCTTTCCCCACGCTTGTCTCTTTCCCTTTTCAACCTCGCCTGTCTCTTCTCCCCTCTTTTTCCTTCAGTCCCCAAATTTCCCACTTCCGCTTGTATTCCTCTACTCCCTCCAATCCCTCAAATCTCTTTCCCCGTCTTTCCCCTTTCCTCTCTTTTCCCTACTTCCGTGAACTCTCCCGTCTTTACGCTCACCAGTCACTCTCCCTGCTTTCCCTCAACTCCCTCTTTGCCACCTTTTCCCACGCTTGTCTCTTTCCCTTTTTCCCCTCTCCTGTCTCTGCCCCCCTCTTTTTCCTTCAGTCCCCAAATTTCCCACTTCCGCTCGTTTTCCTCTACTCCCTACAGTCCCTCAAAGCTCTCTTTCCCTCTCTTTCCCCTTGCCTCTCTCTTTTCCCTAGTTCCGTGACCTCTCCCCTCTTTACGCTCACCAGTCACTTTCCCTGCTTTCCCTCAACTCCCTCTTTGCCACCTTTTCCCACGGTTCTCTCTTTCCCTTTACAACCTCGCCTGTCTCTTCCCCCCTCTTTTTCCTTCAGTCCCCAAATTTCCCACTTCCGCTCGTTTTCCTCTACTCCCTCCAATCCCTCAAATCTCTTTCCCCGTCTTTCCCCTTTCCTCTCTCTTTTCCCTAGTTCCGTGAACTCTCCCGTCTTTACGCTCACCAGGCACTTTCCCTGCTTTCCATCAACTCCCTCTTTGCCACCTTTCCCCACGCTTGTCTCTTTCCCTTTTCAACCTCGCCAGTCTCTTCTCCCCTCTTTTTCCTTCAGTCACTAAATTTCCCACTTCCGCTCGTTTTCCTCTACTCCCTCCCATCTCTCAAAACTCTCTTTCCCTCTCTTTCCCCTTGCCTCTCTCTTTTCCCGAGTTCCGTGAACTCTCCCGTCTTTACGCTCACCAGTCACTTTCCCTGCTTTCCCTCAACTCCCTCTTTGCCACCTTTTCCCACGCTTGTCTCTTTTCCTTTTCAACCTCGCCTGTCTCTTCCCCCCTCTTTTTCCTTCAGTCCCCAAATTTCCCACTTCCGCTCGTTTTCCTCTACTCCCTACAGTCCCTCAAAGCTCTCTTTCCCTCTCCTTCCCCTTGCCTCTCTCTTTTCCCTAGTTCCGTGACCTCTCCCGTCTTTACGCTCACCAGTAACTTTCCCTGCTTTCCCTCAACTCCCTCTTTGTCAACTTTTTCCCACGCTTGTCTCTTTCCCTTTTCACCCTCGCCTGTCTCTTTCCCCCTCTTTTTCCTTCAGTCCCCAAATTTCCCACTTCCGCTCGTTTTCCTCTACTCCCTCCCATCTCTCAAAACTCTCTTTCCCTCTCTTTCCCCTTGCCTCTCTCTTTTCCCTAGTTCCGTGAACTCTCCCGTCTTTACGCTCACCAGTCACTTTCCCTGCTTTCCCTCAAGTCCCTCTTTGTCACCTTTTCCCACGCTTGTCTCTTTCCCTTTTTCCCCTCCCCTGTCTCTTCCCCCCTATTTTTCCTTCAGTCACTAAATTTCCCACTTCCGCTCGTTTTCCTCTACTCCCTCCCATCTCTCAAAACTCTCTTTCCCTCTCTTTCCCCTTGCCTCTCTCTTTTCCCGAGTTCCGTGAACTCTCCCGTCTTTACGCTCACCAGTCACTTTCCCTGCTTTCCCTCAACTCCCTCTTTGCCACCTTTTCCCACGCTTGTCTCTTTTCCTTTTCAACCTCGCCTGTCTCTTCCCCCCTCTTTTACCTTCAGTCCCCAAATTTCCCACTTCCGCTCGTTTTCCTCTACTCCCTACAGTCCCTCAAAGCTCTCTTTCCCTCTCTTTCCCCTTGCCTCTCTCTTTTCCCTAGTTCCGTGACCTCTCCCCTCTTTACGCTCACCAGTCACTTTCCCTGCTTTCCCTCAACTCCCTCTTTGCCACCTTTTCCCACGGTTCTCTCTTTCCCTTTACAACCTCGCCTGTCTCTTCCCCCCTCTTTTTCCTTCAGTCCCCAAATTTCCCACTTCCGCTCGTTTTCCTCTACTCCCTCCAATCCCTCAAATCTCTTTCCCCGTCTTTCCCCTTTCCTCTCTCTTTTCCCTAGTTCCGTGAACTCTCCCGTCTTTACGCTCACCAGGCACTTTCCCTGCTTTCCATCAACTCCCTCTTTGCCACCTTTCCCCACGCTTGTCTCTTTCCCTTTTCAACCTCGCCAGTCTCTTCTCCCCTCTTTTTCCTTCAGTCACTAAATTTCCCACTTCCGCTCGTTTTCCTCTACTCCCTCCCATCTCTCAAAACTCTCTTTCCCTCTCTTTCCCCTTGCCTCTCTCTTTTCCCGAGTTCCGTGAACTCTCCCGTCTTTACGCTCACCAGTCACTTTCCCTGCTTTCCCTCAACTCCCTCTTTGCCACCTTTTCCCACGCTTGTCTCTTTTCCTTTTCAACCTCGCCTGTCTCTTCTCCCCTCTTTTTCCTTCAGTCCCCAAATTTCCCACTTCCGCTCGTTTTCCTCTACTCCCTACAGTCCCTCAAAGCTCTCTTTCCCTCTCCTTCCCCTTGCCTCTCTCTTTTCCCTAGTTCCGTGACCTCTCCCGTCTTTACGCGCACCAGTCACTTTCCCTGCTTTCCCTCAACTCCCTCTTTGTCAACTTTTTCCCACGCTTGTCTCTTTTCCTTTTCAACCTCGCCTGTCTCTTCCTCCCTCTTTTTCCTTCATCCCCAAATTTGCACTTAGGCTCGATTTCCTCTACTCCCTACAGTCCCGCAAAGCTCTCTTTTCCCTTGCCTCTCTCTTTTCCCTAGTTCCGTGACCTCTCCCGTCTTTACGCTCACCAGTCACTTTCCCTGCTTTCCCTCAAATCCCTCTTTGCCACCTTTTCCCACGCTTCTCTTTCCCTTTTTCCCCTCGCCAGTCTCTTCTCCCCTCTTTTTCCTTCAGTCACTAAATTTCACAATTCCGCTCGCCTTCGTCTACTCCCTCCCATCCCTCAAATCTCTCTTCCCCTATTTTTCCCCTTGCCTCTCTCTTTTCCCGAGTTCCGTGAACTCTCCCGTCTTTACGCTCACCAGTCACTTTCCCTGCTTTCCCTCAACTCCCTTTGCCACCTTTTCCCACGCTTGTCTCTTTCCCTTTTCACCCTCGCCTGTCTCTTTCCCCCTCTTTTTCCTTCAGTCCCCAAATTTCCCACTTCCGCTCGTTTTCCTCTACTCCCTCCCATCTCTCAAAACTCTCTTTCCCTCTCTTTCCCCTTGCCTCTCTCTTTTCCCTAGTTCCGTGAACTCTCCCGTCTTTACGCTCACCAGTCACTTTCCCTGCTTTCCCTCAAGTCCCTCTTTGTCACCTTTTCCCACGCTTGTCTCTTTCCCTTTTTCCCCTCCCCTGTCTCTTCCCCCCTATTTTTCCTTCAGTCACTAAATTTCCCACTTCCGCTCGTTTTCCTCTACTCCCTCCCATCTCTCAAAACTCTCTTTCCCTCTCTTTCCCCTTGCCTCTCTCTTTTCCCGAGTTCCGTGAACTCTCCCGTCTTTACGCTCACCAGTCACTTTCCCTGCTTTCCCTCAACTCCCTCTTTGCCACCTTTTCCCACGCTTGTCTCTTTTCCTTTTCAACCTCGCCTGTCTCTTCCCCCCTCTTTTACCTTCAGTCCCCAAATTTCCCACTTCCGCTCGTTTTCCTCTACTCCCTACAGTCCCTCAAAGCTCTCTTTCCCTCTCTTTCCCCTTGCCTCTCTCTTTTCCCTAGTTCCGTGACCTCTCCCCTCTTTACGCTCACCAGTCACTTTCCCTGCTTTCCCTCAACTCCCTCTTTGCCACCTTTTCCCACGGTTCTCTCTTTCCCTTTACAACCTCGCCTGTCTCTTCCCCCCTCTTTTTCCTTCAGTCCCCAAATTTCCCACTTCCGCTCGTTTTCCTCTACTCCCTCCAATCCCTCAAATCTCTTTCCCCGTCTTTCCCCTTTCCTCTCTCTTTTCCCTAGTTCCGTGAACTCTCCCCTCTTTACGCTCTCCAGGCACTTTCCCTGCTTTCCATCAACTCCCTCTTTGCCACCTTTCCCCACGCTTGTCTCTTTCCCTTTTCAACCTCGCCAGTCTCTTCTCCCCTCTTTTTCCTTCAGTCACTAAATTTCCCACTTCCGCTCGTTTTCCTCTACTCCCTCCCATCTCTCAAAACTCTCTTTCCCTCTCTTTCCCCTTGCCTCTCTCTTTTCCCGAGTTCCGTGAACTCTCCCGTCTTTACGCTCACCAGTCACTTTCCCTGCTTTCCCTCAACTCCCTCTTTGCCACCTTTTCCCACGCTTGTCTCTTTTCCTTTTCAACCTCGCCTGTCTCTTCCCCCCTCTTTTTCCTTCAGTCCCCAAATTTCCCACTTCCGCTCGTTTTCCTCTACTCCCTACAGTCCCTCAAAGCTCTCTTTCCCTCTCTTTCCCCTTGCCTCTCTCTTTTCCCTAGTTCCGTGACCTCTCCCCTCTTTACGCTCACCAGTCACTTTCCCTGCTTTCCCTCAACTCCCTCTTTGCCACCTTTTTCCACGGTTCTCTCTTTCCCTTTACAACCTCGCCTGTCTCTTCCCCCCTCTTTTTCCTTCAGTCCCCAAATTTCCCACTTCCGCTCGTTTTCCTCTACTCCCTCCAATCCCTCAAATCTCTTTCCCCGTCTTTCCCCTTTCCTCTCTCTTTTCCCTAGTTCCGTGAACTCTCCCGTCTTTACGCTCACCAGTCACTTTCCCTGCTTTCCCTCAACTCCCTCTTTGCCACCTTTTCCCACGGTTCTCTCTTTCCCTTTACAACCTCGCCTGTCTCTTCCCCCCTCTTTTTCCTTCAGTCCCCAAATTTCCCACTTCCGCTCGTTTTCCTCTACTCCCTCCAATCCCTCAAATCTCTTTCCCCGTCTTTCCCCTTTCCTCTCTCTTTTCCCTAGTTCCGTGAACTCTCCCGTCTTTACGCTCTCCAGGCACTTTCCCTGCTTTCCATCAACTCCCTCTTTGCCACCTTTCCCCACGCTTGTCTCTTTCCCTTTTCAACCTCGCCTGTCTCTTCTCCCCTCTTTTTCCTTCAGTCCCCAAATTTCCCACTTCCGCTTGTATTCCTCTACTCCCTCCAATCCCTCAAATCTCTTTCCCCGTCTTTCCCCTTTCCTCTCTTTTCCCTACTTCCGTGAACTCTCCCGTCTTTACGCTCACCAGTCACTCTCCCTGCTTTCCCTCAACTCCCTCTTTGCCACCTTTTCCCACGCTTGTCTCTTTCCCTTTTTCCCCTCTCCTGTCTCTTCCCCGCTCTTTTTCCTTCAGTCTCCGAATTTCCCACTTGAGCTCGCCTTCCTCTACTCCCTCCCATCCCTCAAATCTCTCTTCCCCCTCTTTCCCCTTGCCTCTCTCTTTTCCCGAGTTCCGTGAACTCTCCCGTCTTTACGCTCACCAGTCACTTTCCCTGCTTTCCCTCAACTCCCTCTTTGCCACCTTTTCCCACGCTTGTCTCTTTTCCTTTTCAACCTCGCCTGTCTCTTCCCCCCTCTTTTTCCTTCAGTCCCCAAATTTCCCACTTCCGCTCGTTTTCCTCTACTCCCTACAGTCCCTCAAAGCTCTCTTTCCCTCTCTTTCCCCTTGCCTCTCTCTTTTCCCTAGTTCCATGACCTCTCCCCTCTTTACGCTCACCAGTCACTTTCCCTGCTTTCCCTCAACTCCCTCTTTGCCACCTTTTCCCACGGTTCTCTTTCCCTTTTTCCTCTCGCCTGTCTCTTCCCCCCTCTTTTTCCTTCAGTCCCCAAATTTCCCACTTCCGCTCGTTTTCCTCTACTCCCTCAAATCCCTCAAATCTCTTTCCCCGTCTTTCCCCTTTCCTCTCTCTTTTCCCTAGTTCCGTGACCTCTCCCGTCTTTACGCTCTCCAGGCACTTTCCCTGCTTTCCCTCAACTCCCTCTTTGCCACCTTTTCCCACGGTTCTCTCTTTCCCTTTACAACCTCGCCTGTCTCTTCCCCCCTCTTTTTCCTTCAGTCCCCAAATTTCCCACTTCCGCTCGTTTTCCTCTACTCCCTCCAATCCCTCAAATCTCTTTCCCCGTCTTTCCCCTTTCCTCTCTCTTTTCCCTAGTTCCGTGAACTCTCCCGTCTTTACGCTCTCCAGGCACTTTCCCTGCTTTCCATCAACTCCCTCTTTGCCACCTTTCCCCACGCTTGTCTCTTTCCCTTTTCAACCTCGCCTGTCTCTTCTCCCCTCTTTTTCCTTCAGTCCCCAAATTTCCCACTTCCGCTTGTATTCCTCTACTCCCTCCAATCCCTCAAATCTCTTTCCCCGTCTTTCCCCTTTCCTCTCTTTTCCCTACTTCCGTGAACTCTCCCGTCTTTACGCTCACCAGTCACTCTCCCAGCTTTCCCTCAACTCCCTCTTTGCCACCTTTTCCCACGCTTTTCTCTTTCCCTTTTTCCCCTCTCCTGTCTCTTCCCCGCTCTTTTTCCTTCAGTCTCCGAATTTCCCACTTGAGCTCGCCTTCCTCTACTCCCTCCCATCCCTCAATTCTCTCTTCCCCCTCTTTCCCCTTGCCTCTCTCTTTTCCCGAGTTCCGTGAACTCTCCCGTCTTTACGCTCACCAGTCACTTTCCCTTCTTTCCCTCAACTCCCTCTTTGCCACCTTTTCCCACGCTTGTCTCTTTTCCTTTTCAACCTCGCCTGTCTCTTCCCCCCTCTTTTTCCTTCAGTCCCCAAATTTCCCACTTCCGCTCGTTTTCCTCTACTCCCTACAGTCCCTCAAAGCTCTCTTTCCCTCTCTTTCCCCTTGCCTCTCTCTTTTCCCTAGTTCCGTGACCTCTCCCCTCTTTACGCTCACCAGTCACTTTCCCTGCTTTCCCTCAACTCCCTCTTTGCCACCTTTTCCCACGGTTCTCTCTTTCCCTTTACAACCTCGCCTGTCTCTTCCCCCCTCTTTTTCCTTCAGTCCCCAAATTTCCCACTTCCGCTCGTTTTCCTCTACTCCCTCAAATCCCTCAAATCTCTTTCCCCGTCTTTCCCCTTTCCTCTCTCTTTTCCCTAGTTCCGTGAACTCTCCCGTCTTTACGCTCTCCAGGCACTTTCCCTGCTTTCCCTCAACTCCCTCTTTGCCACCTTTTCCCACGGTTCTCTCTTTCCCTTTACAACCTCGCCTGTCTCTTCCCCCCTCTTTTTCCTTCAGTCCCCAAATTTCCCACTTCCGCTCGTTTTCCTCTACTCCCTCCAATCCCTCAAATCTCTTTCCCCGTCTTTCCCCTTTCCTCTCTCTTTTCCCTAGTTCCGTGAACTCTCCCGTCTTTACGCTCTCCAGGCACTTTCCCTGCTTTCCATCAACTCCCTCTTTGCCACCTTTCCCCACGCTTGTCTCTTTCCCTTTTCAACCTCGCCTGTCTCTTCTCCCCTCTTTTTCCATCAGTCCCCAAATTTCCCACTTCCGCTTGTATTCCTCTACTCCCTCCAATCCCTCAAATCTCTTTCCCCGTCTTTCCCCTTTCCTCTCTTTTCCCTACTTCCGTGAACTCTCCCGTCTTTACGCTCACCAGTCACTCTCCCTGCTTTCCCTCAACTCCCTCTTTGCCACCTTTTCCCACGCTTGTCTCTTTCCCTTTTTCCCCTCTCCTGTCTCTTCCCCGCTCTTTTTCCTTCAGTCTCCGAATTTCCCACTTGAGCACGCCTTCCTCTACTCCCTCCCATCCCTCAAATCTCTCTTCCCCCTCTTTCCCCTTGCCTCTCTCTTTTCCCGAGTTCCGTGAACTCTCCCGTCTTTACGCTCACCAGTCACTTTCCCTTCTTTCCCTCAACTCCCTCTTTGCCACCTTTTCCCATGCTTGTCTCTTTCCCTTTTTCCTCTCGCCTGTCTCTTCCCTCCTCTTTTTCCTTCAGTCCCCAAATTTCCCACTTCCGCTCCTTTTCCTTTACTCCCTCCCATCCCTCAAAGCTCTCTTTCCCTCTCTTTCCCCTTGCCTCTCTCTTTTCCCTAGTTCCGTGAACTCTTCCCTCTTTACGCTCACCAGTCACTTTCCCTGCTTTCCCTCAACTCCCTCTTTGCCACCTTTTCCCACGCTTGTCTCTTTTCCTTTTCAACCTCGCCTGTCTCTTCCCCCCTCTTTTTCCTTCAGTCCCCAAATTTCCCACTTCCGCTCGTTTTCCTCTACTCCCTCCCATCCCTCAAAGCTCTCTTTCCCTCTCTTTCCCCTTGCCTCTCTCTTTTCCCTAGTTCCGTGACCTCTCCCCTCTTTACGCTCACCAGTCACTTTCCCTGCTTTCCCTCAACTCCCTCTTTGCCACCTTTTCCCACGGTTCTCTCTTTCCCTTTACAACCTCGCCTGTCTCTTCCCCCCTCTTTTTCCTTCAGTCCCCAAATTTCCCACTTCCGCTCGTTTTCCTCTACTCCCTCAAATCCCTCAAATCTCTTTCCCCGTCTTTCCCCTTTCCTCTCTCTTTTCCCTAGTTCCGTGAACTCTCCCGTCTTTACGCTCTCCAGGCACTTTCCCTGCTTTCCCTCAACTCCCTCTTTGCCACCTTTTCCCACGGTTCTCTCTTTCCCTTTACAACCTCGCCTGTCTCTTCCCCCCTCTTTTTCCTTCAGTCCCCAAATTTCCCACTTCCGCTCGTTTTCCTCTACTCCCTCCAATCCCTCAAATCTCTTTCCCCGTCTTTCCCCTTTCCTCTCTCTTTTCCCTAGTTCCGTGAACTCTCCCGTCTTTACGCTCTCCAGGCACTTTCCCTGCTTTCCATCAACTCCCTCTTTGCCACCTTTCCCCACGCTTGTCTCTTTCCCTTTACAACCTCGCCTGTCTCTTCTCCCCTCTTTTTCCTTCAGTCCCCAAATTTCCCACTTCCGCTTGTATTCCTCTACTCCCTCCAATCCCTCAAATCTCTTTCCCCGTCTTTCCCCTTTCCTCTCTTTTCCCTACTTCCGTGAACTCTCCCGTCTTTACGCTCACCAGTCACTCTCCCTGCTTTCCCTCAACTCCCTCTTTGCCACCATTTCCCACGCTTGTCTCTTTCCCTTTTTCCTCTCGCCTGTCTCTTCCCCGCTCTTTTTCCTTCAGTCTCCGAATTTCCCACTTGAGCACGCCTTCCTCTACTCCCTCCCATCCCTCAAATCTCTCTTCCCCCTCTTTCCCCTTGCCTCTCTCTTTTCCCGAGTTCCGTGAACTCTCCCGTCTTTACGCTCACCAGTCACTTTCCCTTCTTTCCCTCAACTCCCTCTTTGCCACCTTTTCCCACGCTTGTCTCTTTCCCTTTTTCCTCTCGCCTGTCTCTTCCCTCCTCTTTTTCCTTCAGTCCCCAAATTTCCCACTTCCGCTCCTTTTCCTTTACTCCCTCCCATCCCTCAAAGCTCTCTTTCCCTCTCTTTCCCCTTGCCTCTCTCTTTTCCCTAGTTCCGTGAACTCTTCCCTCTTTACGCTCACCAGTCACTTTCCCTGCTTTCCCTCAACTCCCTCTTTGCCACCTTTTCCCACGCTTGTCTCTTTTCCTTTTCAACCTCGCCTGTCTCTTCCCCCCTCTTTTTCCTTCAGTCCCCAAATTTCCCACTTCCGCTCGTTTTCCTCTACTCCCTACAGTCCCTCAAAGCTCTCTTTCCCTCTCTTTCCCCTTGCCTCTCTCTTTTCCCTAGTTCCGTGACCTCTCCCGTCTTTACGCTCACCAGTCACTTTCCCTGCTTTCCCTCAACTCCCTCTTTGCCACCTTTTCCCACGGTTCTCTCTTTCCCTTTACAACCTCGCCTGTCTCTTCCCCCCTCTTTTTCCTTCAGTCCCCAAATTTCCCACTTCCGCTCGTTTTCCTCTACTCCCTCAAATCCCTCAAATCTCTTTCCCCGTCTTTCCCCTTTCCTCTCTCTTTTCCCTAGTTCCGTGAACTCTCCCGTCTTTACGCTCTCCAGGCACTTTCCCTGCTTTCCCTCAACTCCCTCTTTGCCACCTTTTCCCACGGTTCTCTCTTTCCCTTTACAACCTCGCCTGTCTCTTCCCCCCTTTTTCCTTCAGTCCCCAAATTTCCCACTTCCGCTCGTTTTCCTCTACTCCCTCCAATCCCTCAAATCTCTTTCCCCGTCTTTCCCCTTTCCTCTCTCTTTTCCCTAGTTCCGTGAACTCTCCCGTCTTTACGCTCTCCAGGCACTTTCCCTGCTTTCCATCAACTCCCTCTTTGCCACCTTTCCCCACGCTTGTCTCTTTCCCTTTTCAACCTCGCCTGTCTCTTCTCCCCTCTTTTTCCTTCAGTCCCCAAATTTCCCACTTCCGCTTGTATTCCTCTACTCCCTCCAATCCCTCAAATCTCTTTCCCCGTCTTTCCCCTTTCCTCTCTTTTCCCTACTTCCGTGAACTCTCCCGTCTTTACGCTCACCAGTCACTCTCCCTGCTTTCCCTCAACTCCCTCTTTGCCACCTTTTCCCACGCTTGTCTCTTTCCCTTTTTCCCCTCTCCTGTCTCTTCCCCGCTCTTTTTCCTTCAGTCTCCGAATTTCCCACTTGAGCACGCCTTCCTCTACTCCCTCCCATCCCTCAAATCTCTCTTCCCCCTCTTTCCCCTTGCCTCTCTCTTTTCCCGAGTTCCGTGAACTCTCCCGTCTTTACGCTCACCAGTCACTTTCCCTGCTTTCCCTCAACTCCCTCTTTGCCACCATTTCCCATGCTTGTCTCTTTCCCTTTTTCCTCTCGCCTGTCTCTTCCCTCCTCTTTTTCCTTCAGTCCCCAAATTTCCCACTTCCGCTCCTTTTCCTTTACTCCCTCCCATCCCTCAAAGCTCTCTTTCCCTCTCTTTCCCCTTGCCTCTCTCTTTTCCCGAGTTCCGTGAACTCTCCCGTCTTTACGCTCACCAGTCACTTTCCCTGCTTTCCCTCAACTCCCTCTTTGCCACCTTTTCCCACGCTTGTCTCTTTTCCTTTTCAACCTCGCCTGTCTCTTCCCCCCTCTTTTTCCTTCAGTCCCCAAATTTCCCACTTCCGCTCGTTTTCCTCTACTCCCTACAGTCCCTCAAAGCTCTCTTTCCCTCTCTTTCCCCTTGCCTCTCTCTTTTCCCTAGTTCCGTGACCTCTCCCCTCTTTACGCTCACCAGTCACTTTCCCTGCTTTCCCTCAACTCCCTCTTTGCCACCTTTTCCCACGCTTGTCTCTTTTCCTTTTCAACCTCGCCTGTCTCTTCCCCCCTCTTTTTCCTTCAGTCCCCAAATTTCCCACTTCCGCTCGTTTTCCTCTACTCCCTACAGTCCCTCAAAGCTCTCTTTCCCTCTCTTTCCCCTTGCCTCTCTCTTTTCCCTAGTTCCGTGACCTCTCCCCTCTTTACGCTCACCAGTCACTTTCCCTGCTTTCCCTCAACTCCCTCTTTGCCACCTTTTCCCACGGTTCTCTCTTTCCCTTTACAACCTCGCCTGTCTCTTCCCCCCTCTTTTTCCTTCAGTCCCCAAATTTCCCACTTCCGCTCGTTTTCCTCTACTCCCTCAAATCCCTCAAATCTCTTTCCCCGTCTTTCCCCTTTCCTCTCTCTTTTCCCTAGTTCCGTGAACTCTCCCGTCTTTACGCTCTCCAGGCACTTTCCCTGCTTTCCCTCAACTCCCTCTTTGCCACCTTTTCCCACGGTTCTCTCTTTCCCTTTACAACCTCGCCTGTCTCTTCCCCCCTCTTTTTCCTTCAGTCCCCAAATTTCCCACTTCCGCTCGTTTTCCTCTACTCCCTCCAATCCCTCAAATCTCTTTCCCCGTCTTTCCCCTTTCCTCTCTCTTTTCCCTAGTTCCGTGAACTCTCCCGTCTTTACGCTCTCCAGGCACTTTCCCTGCTTTCCATCAACTCCCTCTTTGCCACCTTTCCCCACGCTTGTCTCTTTCCCTTTTCAACCTCGCCTGTCTCTTCTCCCCTCTTTTTCCTTCAGTCCCCAAATTTCCCACTTCCGCTTGTATTCCTCTACTCCCTCCAATCCCTCAAATCTCTTTCCCCGTCTTTCCCCTTTCCTCTCTTTTCCCTACTTCCGTGAACTCTCCCGTCTTTACGCTCACCAGTCACTCTCCCTGCTTTCCCTCAACTCCCTCTTTGCCACCTTTTCCCACGCTTGTCTCTTTCCCTTTTTCCCCTCTCCTGTCTCTTCCCCGCTCTTTTTCCTTCAGTCTCCGAATTTCCCACTTGAGCACGCCTTCCTCTACTCCCTCCCATCCCTCAAATCTCTCTTCCCCCTCTTTCCCCTTGCCTCTCTCTTTTCCCGAGTTCCGTGAACTCTACCGTCTTTACGCTCACCAGTCACTTTCCCTTCTTTCCCTCAACTCCCTCTTTGCCACCATTTCCCATGCTTGTCTCTTTCCCTTTTTCCTCTCGCCTGTCTCTTCCCTCCTCTTTTTCCTTCAGTCCCCAAATTTCCCACTTCCGCTCCTTTTCCTTTACTCCCTCCCATCCCTCAAAGCTCTCTTTCCCTCTCTTTCCCCTTGCCTCTCTCTTTTCCCTAGTTCCGTGAACTCTTCCCTCTTTACGCTCACCAGTCACTTTCCCTGCTTTCCCTCAACTCCCTCTTTGCCACCTTTTCCCACGCTTGTCTCTTTTCCTTTTCAACCTCGCCTGTCTCTTCCCCCCTCTTTTTCCTTCAGTCCCCAAATTTCCCACTTCCGCTCGTTTTCCTCTACTCCCTACAGTCCCTCAAAGCTCTCTTTCCCTCTCTTTCCCCTTGCCTCTCTCTTTTCCCTAGTTCCGTGACCTCTCCCCTCTTTACGCTCACCAGTCACTTTCCCTGCTTTCCCTCAACTCCCTCTTTGCCACCTTTTCCCACGGTTCTCTCTTTCCCTTTACAACCTCGCCTGTCTCTTCCCCCCTCTTTTTCCTTCAGTCCCCAAATTTCCCACTTCCGCTCGTTTTCCTCTACTCCCTCAAATCCCTCAAATCTCTTTCCCCGTCTTTCCCCTTTCCTCTCTCTTTTCCCTAGTTCCGTGAACTCTCCCGTCTTTACGCTCTCCAGGCACTTTCCCTGCTTTCCCTCAACTCCCTCTTTGCCACCTTTTCCCACGGTTCTCTCTTTCCCTTTACAACCTCGCCTGTCTCTTCCCCCCTCTTTTTCCTTCAGTCCCCAAATTTCCCACTTCCGCTCGTTTTCCTCTACTCCCTCCAATCCCTCAAATCTCTTTCCCCGTCTTTCCCCTTTCCTCTCTCTTTTCCCTAGTTCCGTGAACTCTCCCGTCTTTACGCTCTCCAGGCACTTTCCCTGCTTTCCATCAACTCCCTCTTTGCCACCTTTCCCCACGCTTGTCTCTTTCCCTTTTCAACCTCGCCTGTCTCTTCTCCCCTCTTTTTCCTTCAGTCCCCAAATTTCCCACTTCCGCTTGTATTCCTCTACTCCCTCCAATCCCTCAAATCTCTTTCCCCGTCTTTCCCCTTTCCTCTCTTTTCCCTACTTCCGTGAACTCTCCCGTCTTTACGCTCACCAGTCACTCTCCCTGCTTTCCCTCAACTCCCTCTTTGCCACCTTTTCCCACGCTTGTCTCTTTCCCTTTTTCCCCTCTCCTGTCTCTTCCCCGCTCTTTTTCCTTCAGTCTCCGAATTTCCCACTTGAGCACGCCTTCCTCTACTCCCTCCCATCCCTCAAATCTCTCTTCCCCCTCTTTCCCCTTGCCTCTCTCTTTTCCCGAGTTCCGTGAACTCTCCCGTCTTTACGCTCACCAGTCACTTTCCCTGCTTTCCCTCAACTCCCTCTTTGCCACCATTTCCCATGCTTGTCTCTTTCCCTTTTTCCTCTCGCCTGTCTCTTCCCTCCTCTTTTTCCTTCAGTCCCCAAATTTCCCACTTCCGCTCCTTTTCCTTTACTCCCTCCCATCCCTCAAAGCTCTCTTTCCCTCTCTTTCCCCTTGCCTCTCTCTTTTCCCGAGTTCCGTGAACTCTCCCGTCTTTACGCTCACCAGTCACTTTCCCTGCTTTCCCTCAACTCCCTCTTTGCCACCTTTTCCCACGCTTGTCTCTTTTCCTTTTCAACCTCGCCTGTCTCTTCCCCCCTCTTTTTCCTTCAGTCCCCAAATTTCCCACTTCCGCTCGTTTTCCTCTACTCCCTACAGTCCCTCAAAGCTCTCTTTCCCTCTCTTTCCCCTTGCCTCTCTCTTTTCCCTAGTTCCGTGACCTCTCCCCTCTTTACGCTCACCAGTCACTTTCCCTGCTTTCCCTCAACTCCCTCTTTGCCACCTTTTCCCACGGTTCTCTCTTTCCCTTTACAACCTCGCCTGTCTCTTCCCCCCTCTTTTTCCTTCAGTCCCCAAATTTCCCACTTCCGCTCGTTTTCCTCTACTCCCTCAAATCCCTCAAATCTCTTTCCCCGTCTTTCCCCTTTCCTCTCTCTTTTCCCTAGTTCCGTGAACTCTCCCGTCTTTACGCTCTCCAGGCACTTTCCCTGCTTTCCCTCAACTCCCTCTTTGCCACCTTTCCCCACGCTTGTCTCTTTCCCTTTTCAACCTCGCCTGTCTCTTCTCCCCTCTTTTTCCTTCAGTCCCCAAATTTCCCACTTCCGCTTGTATTCCTCTACTCCCTCCAATCCCTCAAATCTCTTTCCCCGTCTTTCCCCTTTCCTCTCTTTTCCCTACTTCCGTGAACTCTCCCGTCTTTACGCTCACCAGTCACTCTCCCTGCTTTCCCTCAACTCCCTCTTTGCCACCTTTTCCCACGCTTGTCTCTTTCCCTTTTTCCCCTCTCCTGTCTCTTCCCCGCTCTTTTTCCTTCAGTCTCCGAATTTCCCACTTGAGCACGCCTTCCTCTACTCCCTCCCATCCCTCAAATCTCTCTTCCCCCTCTTTCCCCTTGCCTCTCTCTTTTCCCGAGTTCCGTGAACTCTCCCGTCTTTACGCTCACCAGTCACTTTCCCTTCTTTCCCTCAACTCCCTCTTTGCCACCATTTCCCATGCTTGTCTCTTTCCCTTTTTCCTCTCGCCTGTCTCTTCCCTCCTCTTTTTCCTTCAGTCCCCAAATTTCCCACTTCCGCTCCTTTTCCTTTACTCCCTCCCATCCCTCAAAGCTCTCTTTCCCTCTCTTTCCCCTTGCCTCTCTCTTTTCCCTAGTTCCGTGAACTCTTCCCTCTTTACGCTCACCAGTCACTTTCCCTGCTTTCCCTCAACTCCCTCTTTGCCACCTTTTCCCACGCTTGTCTCTTTTCCTTTTCAACCTCGCCTGTCTCTTCCCCCCTCTTTTTCCTTCAGTCCCCAAATTTCCCACTTCCGCTCGTTTTCCTCTACTCCCTACAGTCCCTCAAAGCTCTCTTTCCCTCTCTTTCCCCTTGCCTCTCTCTTTTCCCTAGTTCCGTGACCTCTCCCCTCTTTACGCTCACCAGTCACTTTCCCTGCTTTCCCTCAACTCCCTCTTTGCCACCTTTTCCCACGGTTCTCTCTTTCCCTTTACAACCTCGCCTGTCTCTTCCCCCCTCTTTTTCCTTCAGTCCCCAAATTTCCCACTTCCGCTCGTTTTCCTCTACTCCCTCAAATCCCTCAAATCTCTTTCCCCGTCTTTCCCCTTTCCTCTCTCTTTTCCCTAGTTCCGTGAACTCTCCCGTCTTTACGCTCTCCAGGCACTTTCCCTGCTTTCCCTCAACTCCCTCTTTGCCACCTTTTCCCACGGTTCTCTCTTTCCCTTTACAACCTCGCCTGTCTCTTCCCCCCTCTTTTTCCTTCAGTCCCCAAATTTCCCACTTCCGCTCGTTTTCCTCTACTCCCTCCAATCCCTCAAATCTCTTTCCCCGTCTTTCCCCTTTCCTCTCTCTTTTCCCTAGTTCCGTGAACTCTCCCGTCTTTACGCTCTCCAGGCACTTTCCCTGCTTTCCATCAACTCCCTCTTTGCCACCTTTCCCCACGCTTGTCTCTTTCCCTTTTCAACCTCGCCTGTCTCTTCTCCCCTCTTTTTCCTTCAGTCCCCAAATTTCCCACTTCCGCTTGTATTCCTCTACTCCCTCCAATCCCTCAAATCTCTTTCCCCGTCTTTCCCCTTTCCTCTCTTTTCCCTACTTCCGTGAACTCTCCCGTCTTTACGCTCACCAGTCACTCTCCCTGCTTTCCCTCAACTCCCTCTTTGCCACCTTTTCCCACGCTTGTCTCTTTCCCTTTTTCCCCTCTCCTGTCTCTTCCCCGCTCTTTTTCCTTCAGTCTCCGAATTTCCCACTTGAGCACGCCTTCCTCTACTCCCTCCCATCCCTCAAATCTCTCTTCCCCCTCTTTCCCCTTGCCTCTCTCTTTTCCCGAGTTCCGTGAACTCTCCCGTCTTTACGCTCACCAGTCACTTTCCCTTCTTTCCCTCAACTCCCTCTTTGCCACCATTTCCCATGCTTGTCTCTTTCCCTTTTTCCTCTCGCCTGTCTCTTCCCTCCTCTTTTTCCTTCAGTCCCCAAATTTCCCACTTCCGCTCCTTTTCCTTTACTCCCTCCCATCCCTCAAAGCTCTCTTTCCCTCTCTTTCCCCTTGCCTCTCTCTTTTCCCGAGTTCCGTGAACTCTCCCGTCTTTACGCTCACCAGTCACTTTCCCTTCTTTCCCTCAACTCCCTCTTTGCCACCTTTTCCCACGCTTGTCTCTTTTCCTTTTCAACCTCGCCTGTCTCTTCCCCCCTCTTTTTCCTTCAGTCCCCAAATTTCCCACTTCCGCTCGTTTTCCTCTACTCCCTACAGTCCCTCAAAGCTCTCTTTCCCTCTCTTTCCCCTTGCCTCTCTCTTTTCCCGAGTTCCGTGACCTCTCCCCTCTTTACGCTCACCAGTCACTTTCCCTGCTTTCCCTCAACTCCCTCTTTGCCACCTTTTCCCACGGTTCTCTCTTTCCCTTTACAACCTCGCCTGTCTCTTCCCCCCTCTTTTTCCTTCAGTCCCCAAATTTCCCACTTCCGCTCGTTTTCCTCTACTCCCTCAAATCCCTCAAATCTCTTTCCCCGTCTTTCCCCTTTCCTCTCTCTTTTCCCTAGTTCCGTGAACTCTCCCGTCTTTACGCTCTCCAGGCACTTTCCCTGCTTTCCCTCAACTCCCTCTTTGCCACCTTTTCCCACGGTTCTCTCTTTCCCTTTACAACCTCGCCTGTCTCTTCCCCCCTCTTTTTCCTTCAGTCCCCAAATTTCCCACTTCCGCTCGTTTTCCTCTACTCCCTCCAATCCCTCAAATCTCTTTCCCCGTCTTTCCCCTTTCCTCTCTCTTTTCCCTAGTTCCGTGAACTCTCCCGTCTTTACGCTCTCCAGGCACTTTCCCTGCTTTCCATCAACTCCCTCTTTGCCACCTTTCCCCACGCTTGTCTCTTTCCCTTTTCAACCTCGCCTGTCTCTTCTCCCCTCTTTTTCCTTCAGTCCCCAAATTTCCCACTTCCGCTTGTATTCCTCTACTCCCTCCAATCCCTCAAATCTCTTTCCCCGTCTTTCCCCTTTCCTCTCTTTTCCCTACTTCCGTGAACTCTCCCGTCTTTACGCTCACCAGTCACTCTCCCAGCTTTCCCTCAACTCCCTCTTTGCCACCTTTTCCCACGCTTGTCTCTTTCCCTTTTTCCCCTCTCCTGTCTCTTCCCCGCTCTTTTTCCTTCAGTCTCCGAATTTCCCACTTGAGCTCGCCTTCCTCTACTCCCTCCCATCCCTCAAATCTCTCTTCCCCCTCTTTCCCCTTGCCTCTCTCTTTTCCCGAGTTCCGTGAACTCTCCCGTCTTTACTCTCACCAGTCACTTTCCCTTCTTTCCCTCAACTCCCTCTTTGCCACCTTTTCCCATGCTTGTCTCTTTCCCTTTTTCCTCTCGCCTGTCTCTTCCCTCCTCTTTTTCCTTCAGTCCCCAAATTTCCCACTTCCGCTCCTTTTCCTTTACTCCCTCCCATCCCTCAAAGCTCTCTTTCCCTCACTTTCCCCTTGCCTCTCTCTTTTCCCTAGTTCCGTGAACTCTTCCCTCTTTACGCTCACCAGTCACTCTCCCTGCTTTCCCTCAACTCCCTCTTTGTCACCTTTTCCCACGTTTTTCTATTTCCCTTTTTCCTCTCGCCTGTCTCTTCCCCCTCTTTTTCCTTCAGCCCCCAAATTTCCCACTTACGCTCGATTTCCTCTACTCCCTACAGTCCCTCAAAGCTCTCTTTCCCTCTCCTTCCCCTTGCCTCTCTCTTTTCCCTAGTTCCGTGACCTCTCCCGTCTTTACGCTCACCAGTCACTTTCCCTGCTTTCCCTCAACTCCCTCTTTGTCAACTTTTCCCACGCTTGTCTCTTTTCCTTTTCAACCTCGCCTGTCTCTTCCCCCCTTTTTTTCCTTCAGTCCCCAAATTTCCCACTCACGCTCGATTTCCTCTACTCCCTACAGTCCCTCAAAGCTCTTTTTCCCTCTCCTTCCCCTTGCCTCTCTCTTTTCCCTAGTTCCGTGACCTCTCCCGTCTTTACGCTCACCAGTCACTTTCCCTGCTTTCCCTCAACTCCCTCTTTGCCACCTTTTCCCACGCTTGTCTCTTTTCCTTTTCAACCTCGCCTGTCTCTTCTCCCCTCTTTTTCCTTCAGTCCCCAAATTTCCCACTTCCGCTCGTTTTCCTCTACTCCCTCCAATCCCTCAAATCTCTCTTTCCCTCACTTTCCCCTTGCCTCTCTCTTTTCCCTAGTTCCGTGAACTCTTCCCTCTTTACGCTCACCAGTCACTCTCCCTGCTTTCCCTCAACTCCCTCTTTGTCTACTTTTCCCACGTTTTTCTCTTTCCCTTTTTCCTCTCGCCTGTCTCTTCCCCCCTTTTTTTCCTTCAGTCCCCAAATTTCCCACTTACGCTCGCCTTCCTCTACTCCCTACAGTCCCTCAAAGCTCTTTTTCCCTCTCCTTCCCCTTGCCTCTCTCTTTTCCCTATTTCCGTGACCTCTCCCGTCTTTACGCTCACCAGGCACTTTCCCTGCTTTCCATCAACTCCCTCTTTGCCACCTTTCCCCACGCTTGTCTCTTTCCCTTTTCAACCTCGCCTGTCTCTTCTCCCCTCTTTTTCCTTCAGTCCCCAAATTTCCCACTTCCGCTTGTATTCCTCTACTCCCTCCAATCCCTCAAATCTCTTTCCCCGTCTTTCCCCTTTCCTCTCTTTTCCCTACTTCCGTGAACTCTCCCGTCTTTACGCTCACCAGTCACTCTCCCTGCTTTCCCTCAACTCCCTCTTTGCCACCTTTTCCCACGCTTGTCTCTTTCCCTTTTTCCCCTCTCCTGTCTCTGCCCCCCTCTTTTTCCTTCAGTCCCCAAATTTCCCACTTCCGCTCGTTTTCCTGTACTCCCTCCCATCCCTCAAAGCTCTCTTTCCCTCACTTTCCCCTTGCCTCTCTCTTTTCCCTAGTTCCGTGAACTCTTCCCTCTTTACGCTCACCAGTCACTTTCCCTGCTTTCCCTCAACTCCCTCTTTGTCACCTTTTCCCACGTTTTTCTATTTCCCTTTTTCCTCTCGCCTGTCTCTTCCCCCCTCTTTTTCCTTCAGTCCCCAAATTTCCCACTTACGCTCGATTTCCTCTACTCCCTACAGTCCCTCAAAGCTCTCTTTCCCTCTCCTTCCCCTTGCCTCTGTCTTTTCCCTAGTTCCGTGACCTCTCCCGTCTTTACGCTCACCAGTCACTTTCCCTGCTTTCCCTCAACTCCCTCTTTGTCAACTTTTCCCACGCTTGTCTCTTTTCCTTTTCAACCTCGCCTGTCTCTTCCCCCCTTTTTTTCCTTCAGTCCCCAAATTTCCCACTCACGCTCGATTTCCTCTACTCCCTACAGTCCCTCAAAGCTCTCTTTCCCTCTCGTTCCCCTTGCCTCTCTCTTTTCCCTAGTTCCGTGACCTCTCCCGTCTTTACGCTCACCAGTCACTTTCCCTGCTTTCCCTCAACTCCCTCTTTGTCAACTTTTCCCACGCTTGTCTCTTTTCCTTTTCAACCTCGCCTGTCTCTTCTCCCCTCTTTTTCCTTCAGTCCCCAAATTTCCCACTTACGCTCGATTTCCTCTACTACCTACAGTCCCTCAAATCTATCTTTCCCTCACTTTCCCCTTGCCTCTCTCTTTTCCCTAGTTCCGTGAACTCTTCCCTCTTTACGCTCACCAGTCACTCTCTCTGCTTTCCCTCAACTCCCTCTTTGTCACCTTTTCCCACGGTTCTCTCTTTCCCTTTACAACCTCGCCTGTCTCTTCTCCCCTCTTTTTCCTTCAGTCCCCAAATTTCCCACTTCCGCTTGTATTCCTCTACTCCCTCCAATCCCTCAAATCTCTTTCCCCGTCTTTCCCCTTTCCTCTCTTTTCTCTACTTCCGTGAACTCTCCCGTCTTTACGCTCACCAGTCACTTTCCCTGCTTTCCCTCAACTTCCTCTTTGTCAACTTTTCCCACGCTTGTCTCTTTTCCTTTTCAACCTCGCCTGTCTCTTCCCCCCTTTTTTTCCTTCAGTCCCCAAATTTCCCACTTACGCTCGATTTCCTCTACTCCCTACAGTCCCTCAAAGCTCTCTTTCCCTCTCCTTCCCCTTGCCTCTCTCTTTTCCCTAGTTCCGTGACCTCTCCCGTCTTTACGCTCACCAGTCACTTTCCCTGCTTTCCCTCAACTCCCTCTTTGTCAACTTTTCCTACGCTTGTCTCTTTCCCTTTTCAACCTCGCCTGTCTCTTCTCCCCTCTTTTTCCTTCAGTCCCCAAATTTCCCACTTACGCTCGATTTCCTCTACTACCTACAGTCCCTCAAATCTATCTTTCCCTCACTTTCCCCTTGCCTCTCTCTTTTCCCTAGTTCCGTGAACTCTTCCCTCTTTACGCTCACCAGTCACTCTCCCTGCTTTCCCTCAACTCCCTCTTTGCCACCTTTTCCCACGGTTCTCTCTTTCCCTTTACAACCTCGCCTGTCTCTTCTCCCCTCTTTTTCCTTCAGTCCCCAAATTTCCCACTTCCGCTTGTATTCCTCTACTCCCTCCAATCCCTCAAATCTCTTTTCCCGTCTTTCCCCTTTCCTCTCTCTTTTCCCTAGTTCCGTGAACTCTCCCGTCTTTACGCTCACCAGGCACTTTCCCTGCTTTCCCTCAACTCCCTCTTTGCCACCTTTTCCCACGCTTGTCTCTTTCCCTTTTTCCCCTCTCCTGTCTCTTCCCCGCTCTTTTTCCTTCAGTCTCCGAATTTCCCACTTGAGCTCGCCTTCCTCTACTCCCTCCCATCCCTCAAATCTCTCTTCCCCCTCTTTCCCCTTGCCTCTCTCTTTTCCCGAGTTCCGTGAACTCTCCCGTCTTTACGCTCACCAGGCACTTTCCCTGCTTTCCCTCAACTCCCTCTTTGTCACCTTTTCCCACGTTTTTCTATTTCCCTTTTTCCTCTCGCCTGTCTCTTCCCCCCTCTTTTTCCTTCAGTCCCCAAATTTCCCACTTACGCTCGATTTCCTCTACTCCCTACAGTCCCTCAAAGCTCTCTTTCCCTCTCCTTCCCCTTGCCTCTGTCTTTTCCCTAGTTCCGTGACCTCTCCCGTCTTTACGCTCACCAGTCACTTTCCCTGCTTTCCCTCAACTCCCTCTTTGTCAACTTTTCCCACGCTTGTCTCTTTTCCTTTTCAACCTCGCCTCTCTTCCCCCCTTTTTTTCCTTCAGTCCCCAAATTTCCCACTCACGCTCGATTTCCTCTACTCCCTACAGTCCCTCAAAGCTCTCTTTCCCTCTCGTTCCCCTTGCCTCTCTCTTTTCCCTAGTTCCGTGACCTCTCCCGTCTTTACGCTCACCAGTCACTTTCCCTGCTTTCCCTCAACTCCCTCTTTGTCAACTTTTCCCACGCTTGTCTCTTTTCCTTTTCAACCTCGCCTGTCTCTTCTCCCCTCTTTTTCCTTCAGTCCCCAAATTTCCCACTTACGCTCGATTTCCTCTACTACCTACAGTCCCTCAAATCTATCTTTCCCTCACTTTCCCCTTGCCTCTCTCTTTTCCCTAGTTCCGTGAACTCTTCCCTCTTTACGCTCACCAGTCACTCTCTCTGCTTTCCCTCAACTCCCTCTTTGTCACCTTTTCCCACGTTTTTCTCTTTCCCTTTTTCCTCTCGCCTGTCTCTTCCCCCCTCTTTTAACTTCAGTCCCCAAATTTCCCACTTCCGCTTGTATTCCTCTACTCCCTCCAATCCCTCAAATCTCTTTCCCCGTCTTTCCCCTTTCCTCTCTTTTCCCTACTTCCGTGAACTCTCCCGTCTTTACGCTCACCAGTCACTTTCCCTGCTTTCCCTCAACTTCCTCTTTGTCAACTTTTCCCACGCTTGTCTCTTTTCCTTTTCAACCTCGCCTGTCTCTTCCCCCCTTTTTTTCCTTCAGTCCCCAAATTTCCCACTTACGCTCGATTTCCTCTACTCCCTACAGTCCCTCAAAGCTCTCTTTCCCTCTCCTTCCCCTTGCCTCTCTCTTTTCCCTAGTTCCGTGACCTCTCCCGTCTTTACGCTCACCAGTCACTTTCCCTGCTTTCCCTCAACTCCCTCTTTGTCAACTTTTCCTACGCTTGTCTCTTTCCCTTTTCAACCTCGCCTGTCTCTTCTCCCCTCTTTTTCCTTCAGTCCCCAAATTTCCCACTTACGCTCGATTTCCTCTACTACCTACAGTCCCTCAAATCTATCTTTCCCTCACTTTCCCCTTGCCTCTCTCTTTTCCCTAGTTCCGTGAACTCTTCCCTCTTTACGCTCACCAGTCACTCTCCCTGCTTTCCCTCAACTCCCTCTTTGCCACCTTTTCCCACGGTTCTCTCTTTCCCTTTACAACCTCGCCTGTCTCTTCTCCCCTCTTTTTCCTTCAGTCCCCAAATTTCCCACTTCCGCTTGTATTCCTCTACTCCCTCCAATCCCTCAAATCTCTTTTCCCGTCTTTCCCCTTTCCTCTCTCTTTTCCCTAGTTCCGTGAACTCTCCCGTCTTTACGCTCAGCAGTCACTCTCCCTGCTTTCCCTCAACTCCCTGTCTACTTTTCCCACGTTTTTCTCTTTCCCTTTTTCCTCTCGCCTGTCTCTTCCCCCCTTTTTTTCCTTCAGTCCCCAAATTTCCCACTTACGCTCGATTTCCTTTACTCCCTCCCATCCCTCAAATCTCTCTTCCCCTATTTTTCCCCTTGCCTCTCTCTTTTCCCTAGTTCCGTGACATCTCCCATCTTTACGCTCACCAGTCACTTTCCCTGCTTTCCCTCAACTCCCTCTTTGCCACCTTTTCCCACGTTTTTCTCTTTCCCTTTTTCCTTTCGCCTGTCTCTTCCCCCGTCTTTTTCCTTCAGCCCCCATATTTCCCACTTACGCTCGATTTCCTCTACTCCCTACAGTCCCTCAAAGCTCTCTTTCCCTCACCTTCCCCTTGCCTCTCTCTTTTCCCTAGTTCCGTGAACTATTCCCTCTTTACGCTCACCAGTCACTCTCCCTGCTTTCCCTCAACTCCCTCTTTGTCACCTTTTCCCACGTTTTTCTCTTTCCCTTTTTCCTCTCGCCTGTCTCTTCCCCCCTCTTTTTCCTTCAGCCCCCAAATTTCCCACTTACGCTCGATTTCCTCTACTCCCTACAGTCCCTCAAAGCTCTCTTTCCCTCTCCTTCCCCTTGCCTCTCTCTTTTCCCTAGTTCCGTGACCTCTCCCGTCTTTACGCTCACCAGTCACTTTCCCTGCTTTCCCTCAACTCCCTCTTTGTCAACTTTTCCCACGCTTGTCTCTTTTCCTTTTCAACCTCGCCTGTCTCTTCTCCCCTCTTTTTCCTCCAGTCCCCAAATTTCCCACTTCGCTTGTATTCCTCTACTCCCTCCAATCCCTCAAATCTCTTTTCCCGTTTTTCCCCTTTCCTCTCTCTTTTCCCTAGTTCCGTGAACTCTCCCGTCTTTACGCTCACCAGGCACTTTCCCTGCTTTCCCTCAACTCCCTCTTTGCCACCTTTCCCCACGCTTATCTCTTTCCCTTTTCAACCTCGCCTGTCTCTTCTCCCCTCTTTTTCCTTCAGTCCCCAAATTTCCCACTTCCGCTTGTATTCCTCTACTCCCTCCAATCCCTGAAATCTCTTTCCCCGTCTTTCCCCTTTCCTCTCTTTTCCCTACTTCCGTGAACTCTCCCGTCTTTACGCTCACCAGTCACTCTCCCTGCTTTCCCTCAACTCCCTCTTTGCCACCTTTTCCCACGCTTGTCCCTTTCCCTTTTTCCCCTCTCCTGTCTCTTCCCCGCTCTTTTTCCTTCAGTCTCCGAATTTCCCACTTGAGCTCGCCTTCCTCTACTCCCTCCCATCCCTCAAATCTCTCTTCCCCCTCTTTCCCCTTGCCTCTCTCTTTTCCCGAGTTCCGTGAACTCTCCCGTCTTTACTCTCACCAGTCACTTTCCCTTCTTTCCCTCAACTCCCTCTTTGCCACCTTTTCCCATGCTTGTCTCTTTCCCTTTTTCCTCTCGCCTGTCTCTTCCCCTCTCTTTTTCCTTCAGTCCCCAAATTTCCCACTTCCGCTCGTTTTCCTTTACTCCCTCCCATCCCTCAAAGCTCTCTTTCCCTCACTTTCCCCTTGCCTCTCTCTTTTCCCTAGTTCCGTGACCTCTCCCGTCTTTACGCTCACCAGTCACTTTCCCTGCTTTCCCTCAACTCCCTCTTTGTCAACTTTTCCCACGCTTGTCTCTTTTCCTTTTCAACCTCGCCTGTCTCTTCCCCCCTCTTTTTCCTTCAGTCCCCAAATTTCCCACTTACGCTCGATTTCCTCTACTCCCTAGAGTCCCTCAAAGCTCTTTTTCCCTCTCCTTCCCCTTGCCTCTCTCTTTTCCCTAGTTCCGTGAACTCTCCCGTCTTTACGCTCAGCAGTCACTCTCCCTGCTTTCCCTCAACTCCCTGTCTACTTTTCCCACGTTTTTCTCTTTCCCTTTTTCCTCTCGCCTGTCTCTTCCCCCCTCTTTTTCCTTCAGCCCCCAAATTTCCCACTTACGCTCGATTTCCTCTACTCCCTACAGTCCCTCAAAGCTCTCTTTCCCTCTCCTTCCCCTTGCCTCTCTCTTTTCCCTAGTTCCGTGACCTCTCCCGTCTTTACGCTCACCAGTCACTTTCCCTGCTTTCCCTCAACTCCCTCTTTGTCAACTTTTCCCACGCTTGTCTCTTTTCCTTTTCAACCTCGCCTGTCTCTTCCCCCCTTTTTTTCCTTCAGTCCCCAAATTTCCCACTTACGCTCGATTTTCTCTACTCCCTACAGTCCCTCAAATCTCTCTTTCCCTCTCCTTCCCCTTGCCTCTCTCTTTTCCCTAGTTCCGTGACCTCTCCCGTCTTTACGCTCACCAGTCAGTTTCTCTGCTTTCCCTCAACTCCCTCTTTGTCAACTTTTCCCACGCTTGTCTCTTTTCCTTTTCAACCTCGCCTGTCTCTTCTCCCCTCTTTTTCCTTCAGTCCCCAAATTTCCCACTTACGCTCGATTTCCTCTACTACCTACAGTCCCTCAAATCTATCTTTCCCTCACTTTCCCCTTGCCTCTCTCTTTTCCCTAGTTCCGTGAACTCTTCCCTCTTTACGCTCACCAGTCACTCTCCCTGCTTTCCCTCAACTCACTCTTTGCCACCTTTTCCCACGGTTCTCTCTTTCCCTTTACAACCTCGCCTGTCTCTTCTCCCCTCTTTTTCCTTCAGTCCCCAAATTTCCCACTTCCGCTTGTATTCCTCTACTCCCTCCAATCCCTCAAATCTCTTTTCCCGTCTTTCCCCTTTCCTCTCTCTTTTCCCTAGTTCCGTGAACTCTCCCGTCTTTACGCTCACCAGGCACTTTCCCTGCTTTCCATCAACTCCCTCTTTGCCACCTTTCCCCACGCTTATCTCTTTCCCTTTTCAACCTCGCCTGTCTCTTCTCCCCTTTTTTTCCTTCAGTCCCCAAATTTCCCACTTCCGCTTGTATTCCTCTACTCCCTCCAATCCCTCAAATCTCTTTCCCCGTCTTTGCCCTTTCCTCTCTTTTCCCTACTTCCGTGAACTCTCCCGTCTTTATGCTCACCAGTCACTCTCCCTGCTTTCCCTCAACTCCCTCTTTGCCACCTTTTCCCACGCTTGTCTCTTTCCCTTTTTCCCCTCTCCTGTCTCTTCCCCGCTCTTTTTCCTTCAGTCTCCGAATTTCCCACTTGAGCTCGCCTTCCTCTACTCCCTCCCATCCCTCAAATCTCACTTCCCCCTCTTTCCCCTTGCCTCTCTCTTTTCCCGAGTTCCGTGAACTCTCCCGTCTTTACTCTCACCAGTCACTTTCCCTTCTTTCCCTCAACTCCCTCTTTGCCACCTTTTCCCATGCTTGTCTCTTTCCCTTTTTCCTCTCGCCTGTCTCTTCCCCCCTCTTTTTTCTTCAGTCCCCAAATTTCCCACTTCCGCTCGTTTTCCTTTACTCCCTCCCATCCCTCAAAGCTCTCTTTCCCTCACTTTCCCCTTGCCTCTCTCTTTTCCCTAGTTCCGTGAACTCTTCCCTCTTTACGCTCACCAGTCACTCTCCCTGCTTTCCCTCAACTCCCTCTTTGTCACCTTTTCCCACGTTTTACTATTTCCCTTTTTCCTCTCGCCTGTCTCTTCCCCCCTCTTTTAACTTCAGTCCCCAAATTTCCCACTTCCGCTTGTATTCCTCTACTCCCTCCAATCCCTCAAATCTCTTTCCCCGTCTTTCCCCTTTCCTCTCTTTTCTCTACTTCCGTGAACTCTCCCGTCTTTACGCTCACCAGTCACTTTCCCTGCTTTCCCTCAACTCCCTCTTTGCCACCTTTCCCCACGCTTGTCTCTTTTCCTTTTCAACCTCGCCTGTCTCTTCCCCCCTCTTTTTCCTTCAGCCCCCAAATTTCCCACTTACGCTCGATTTCCTCTACTCCCTACAGTCCCTCAAATCTCTCTTTCCCTCTCCTTCCCCTTGCCTCTCTCTTTTCCCTAGTTCCGTGACCTCTCCCGTCTTTACACTCACCAGTCACTTTCCCTGCTTTCCCTCAACTCCCTCTTTGTCAACTTTTCCCACGCTTGTCTCTTTTCCTTTTCAACCTCGCCTGTCTCTTCCCCCCTTTTTTTCCTTCAGTCCCCAAATTTCCCACTTACGCTCGATTTCCTCTACTACCTACAGTCCCTCAAATCTATCTTTCCCTCACTTTCCCCTTGCCTCTCTCTTTTCCCTAGTTCCGTGAACTCTTCCCTCTTTACGCTCACCAGTCACTCTCCCTGCTTTCCCTCAACTCCCTCTTTGCCACCTTTTCCCACGGTTCTCTCTTTCCCTTTACAACCTCGCCTGTCTCTTCTCCCCTCTTTTTCCTTCAGTCCCCAAATTTCCCACTTCCGCTTGTATTCCTCTACTCCCTCCAATCCCTCAAATCTCTTTCCCCGTCTTTGCCCTTTCCTCTCTTTTCCCTACTTCCGTGAACTCTCCCGTCTTTACGCTCACCAGTCACTCTCCCTGCTTTCCCTCAACTCCCTCTTTGCCACCTTTTCCCACGCTTGTCTCTTTCCCTTTTTCCCCTCTCCTGTCTCTTCCCCGCTCTTTTTCCTTCAGTCTCCGAATTTCCCACTTGAGCTCGCCTTCCTCTAGTCCCTCCCATCCCTCAAATCTCTCTTCCCCCTCTTTCCCCTTGCCTCTCTCTTTTCCCTAGTTCCGTGAACTCTTCCCTCTTTACGCTCACCAGTCACTCTCCCTGCTTTCCCTCAACTCCCTCTTTGCCACCTTTTCCCACGTTTTTCTCTTTCCCTTTTTCCTTTCGCCTGTCTCTTCCACCCTCTTTTTCCTTCAGCCCCCAAATTTCCCACTTATGCTCGATTTCCTCTACTCCCTACAGATCCTCAAAGCTCTCTTTCCCTCACTTTCCCCTTGCCTCTCTCTTTTCCCTAGTTCCGTGACCTCTCCCGTCTTTACGCTCACCAGTCACTTTCCCTGCTTTCCCTCAAATCCCTCTTTGTCAACTTTTCCCACGCTTGTCTCTTTTCCTTTTCAACCTCGCCTGTCTCTTCCCCCCTTTTTTTCCTTCAGTCCCCAAATTTCCCACTTAAGCTCGATTTCCTCTACTCCCTACAGTCCCTCAAAGCTCTTTTTCCCTCTCCTTCCCCTTGCCTCTCTCTTTTCCCTAGTTCCGTGAACTCTCCCGTCTTTACGCTCACCAGTCACTCTCCCTGCTTTCCCTCAACTCCCTGTCTACTTTTCCCACGTTTTTCTCTTTCCCTTTTTCCTCTCGCCTGTCTCTTCCCCCCTTTTTTTCCTTCAGTCCCCAAATTTCCCACTTAGGCTCTATTTCCTCTACTCCCTACAGTCCCGCAAAGCTCTCTTTCCCCTTGCCTCTCTCTTTTCCCTAGTTCCGTGAACTCTCCCCTCTTTACGCTCACCAGTCACTTTCACTGCTTTCCCTCAAATCCCTCTTTGCCACCTTTTCCCACGCTTCTCTTTCCCTTTTTCCCCTCGCCAGTCTCTTCTCCCCTCTTTTTCCTTCAGTCACTAAATTTCCCACTTCCGCTCGTTTTCCTCTACTCCCTCCCATCTCTCAAAACTCTCTTTCCCTCTCTTTCCCCTTGCCTCTCTCTTTTCCCGAGTTCCGTGAACTCTCCCGTCTTTACGCTCACCAGTCACTTTCCCTGCTTTCCCTCAACTCCCTCTTTGCCACCTTTTCCCACGCTTGTCTCTTTTCCTTTTCAACCTCGCCTGTCTCTTCCCCCCTCTTTTTCCTTCAGTCCCCAAATTTCCCACTTCCGCTCGTTTTCCTCTACTCCCTACAGTCCCTCAAAGCTCTCTTTCCCTCTCTTTCCCCTTGCCTCTCTCTTTTCCCTAGTTCCGTGACCTCTCCCCTCTTTACGCTCACCAGTCACTTTCCCTGCTTTCCCTCAACTCCCTCTTTGCCACCTTTTCCCACGGTTCTCTCTTTCCCTTTACAACCTCGCCTGTCTCTTCCCCCCTCTTTTTCCTTCAGTCCCCAAATTTCCCACTTCCGCTCGTTTTCCTCTACTCCCTCCAATCCCTCAAATCTCTTTCCCCGTCTTTCCCCTTTCCTCTCTCTTTTCCCTAGTTCCGTGAACTCTCCCGTCTTTACGCTCTCCAGGCACTTTCCCTGCTTTCCCTCAACTCCCTCTTTGCCACCTTTTCCCACGTTTTTCTATTTCCCTTTTTCCTCTCGCCTGTCTCTTCCCCCCTCTTTTTCCTTCAGCCCCCAAATTTCCCACTTACGCTCGATTTCCTCTACTCCCTACAGTCCCTCAAAGCTCTCTTTCCCTCTCCTTCCCCTTGCCTCTCTCTTTTCCCTAGTTCCGTGACCTCTCCCGTCTTTACGCTCACCAGTCACTTTCCCTGCTTTCCCTCAACTCCCTCTTTGTCAACTTTTTCCCACGCTTGTCTCTTTTCCTTTTCAACCTCGCCTGTCTCTTCCTCCCTCTTTTTCCTTCATCCCCAAATTTCCCACTTAGGCTCGATTTCCTCTACTCCCTACAGTCCCGCAAAGCTCTCTTTTCCCTTGCCTCTCTCTTTTCCCTAGTTCCGTGACCTCTCCCGTCTTTACGCTCACCAGTCACTTTCCCTGCTTTCCCTCAAATCCCTCTTTGTCAACTTTTCCCACGCTTGTCTCTTTTCCTTTTCAACCTCGCCTGTCTCTTCCCCCCTTTTTTTCCTTCAGTCCCCAAATTTCCCACTTACGCTCGATTTCCTCTACTCCCTACAGTCCCTCAAAGCTCTTTTTCCCTCTCCTTCCCCTTGCCTCTCTCTTTTCCCTAGTTCCGTGAACTCTCCCGTCTTTACGCTCACCAGTCACTCTCCCTGCTTTCCCTCAACTCCCTGTCTACTTTTCCCACGTTTTTCTCTTTCCCTTTTTCCTCTCGCCTGTCTCTTCCCCCCTTTTTTTCCTTCAGTCCCCAAATTTCCCACTTAGGCTCTATTTCCTCTACTCCCTACAGTCCCGCAAAGCTCTCTTTCCCCTTGCCTCTCTCTTTTCCCTAGTTCCGTGAACTCTCCCCTCTTTACGCTCACCAGTCACTTTCACTGCTTTCCCTCAAATCCCTCTTTGCCACCTTTTCCCACGCTTCTCTTTCCCTTTTTCCCCTCGCCAGTCTCTTCTCCCCTCTTTTTCCTTCAGTCACTAAATTTCCCACTTCCGCTCGTTTTCCTCTACTCCCTCCCATCTCTCAAAACTCTCTTTCCCTCTCTTTCCCCTTGCCTCTCTCTTTTCCCGAGTTCCGTGAACTCTCCCGTCTTTACGCTCACCAGTCACTTTCCCTGCTTTCCCTCAACTCCCTCTTTGCCACCTTTTCCCACGCTTGTCTCTTTTCCTTTTCAACCTCGCCTGTCTCTTCCCCCCTCTTTTTCCTTCAGTCCCCAAATTTCCCACTTCCGCTCGTTTTCCTCTACTCCCTACAGTCCCTCAAAGCTCTCTTTCCCTCTCTTTCCCCTTGCCTCTCTCTTTTCCCTAGTTCCGTGACCTCTCCCCTCTTTACGCTCACCAGTCACTTTCCCTGCTTTCCCTCAACTCCCTCTTTGCCACCTTTTCCCACGGTTCTCTCTTTCCCTTTACAACCTCGCCTGTCTCTTCCCCCCTCTTTTTCCTTCAGTCCCCAAATTTCCCACTTCCGCTCGTTTTCCTCTACTCCCTCCAATCCCTCAAATCTCTTTCCCCGTCTTTCCCCTTTCCTCTCTCTTTTCCCTAGTTCCGTGAACTCTCCCGTCTTTACGCTCTCCAGGCACTTTCCCTGCTTTCCCTCAACTCCCTCTTTGCCACCTTTTCCCACGTTTTTCTATTTCCCTTTTTCCTCTCGCCTGTCTCTTCCCCCCTCTTTTTCCTTCAGCCCCCAAATTTCCCACTTACGCTCGATTTCCTCTACTCCCTACAGTCCCTCAAAGCTCTCTTTCCCTCTCCTTCCCCTTGCCTCTCTCTTTTCCCTAGTTCCGTGACCTCTCCCGTCTTTACGCTCACCAGTCACTTTCCCTGCTTTCCCTCAACTCCCTCTTTGTCAACTTTTTCCCACGCTTGTCTCTTTTCCTTTTCAACCTCGCCTGTCTCTTCCTCCCTCTTTTTCCTTCATCCCCAAATTTCCCACTTAGGCTCGATTTCCTCTACTCCCTACAGTCCCGCAAAGCTCTCTTTTCCCTTGCCTCTCTCTTTTCCCTAGTTCCGTGACCTCTCCCCTCTTTACGCTCACCAGTCACTTTCCCTGCTTTCCCTCAAATCCCTCTTTGCCACCTTTTCCCACGCTTCTCTTTCCCTTTTTCCCCTCGCCAGTCTCTTCTCCCCTCTTTTTCCTTCAGTCACTAAATTTCACACTTCCGCTCGCCTTCGTCTACTCCCTCCCATCCCTCAAATCTCTCTTCCCCTATTTTTCCCCTTGCCTCTCTCTTTTCCCGAGTTCCGTGAACTCTCCCGTCTTTACGCTCACCAGTCACTTTCCCTTCTTTCCCTCAACTCCCTCTTTGCCACCTTTTCCCACGCTTGTCTCTTTCCCTTTTCCCCCTCGCCTGTCTCTTTCCCCCTCTTTTTCCTTCAGTCCCCAAATTTCCCACTTCCGCTCGTTTTCCTCTACTCCCTCCCATCTCTCAAAACTCTCTTTCCCTCTCTTTCCCCTTGCCTCTCTCTTTTCCCTAGTTCCGTGAACTCTCCCGTCTTTACGCTCACCAGTCACTTTCCCTGCTTTCCCTCAAGTCCCTCTTTGCCACCTTTTCCCACGCTTGTCTCTTTCCCTTTTTCCCCTCCCCTGTCTCTTCGCCCCTATTTTTCCTTCAGTCCCCAAATTTCCCACTTACGCTCGATTTCCTCTACTCCCTACAGTCCCTCAAAGCTCTCTTTCCCTCTCCTTCCCCTTGCCTCTCTCTTTTCCCTAGTTCCGTGACCTCTCCCGTCTTTACGCGCACCAGTCACTTTCCCTGCTTTCCCTCAACTCCCTCTTTGTCAACTTTTCCCACGCTTGTCTCTTTTCCTTTTCAACCTCGCCTGTCTCTTCCTCCCTCTTTTTCCTTCATCCCCAAATTTCCCACTTAGGCTCGATTTCCTCTACTCCCTACAGTCCCGCAAAGCTCTCTTTTCCCTTGCCTCTCTCTTTTCCCTAGTTCCGTGACCTCTCCCCTCTTTACGCTCACCAGTCACTTTCCCTGCTTTCCCTCAAATCCCTCTTTGCCACCTTTTCCCACGCTTCTCTTTCCCTTTTTCCCCTCGCCAGTCTCTTCTCCCCTCTTTTTCCTTCAGTCACTAAATTTCCCACTTCCGCTCGTTTTCCTCTACTCCCTCCCATCTCTCAAAACTCTCTTTCCCTCTCTTTCCCCTTGCCTCTCTCTTTTCCCGAGTTCCGTGAACTCTCCCGTCTTTACGCTCACCAGTCACTTTCCCTGCTTTCCCTCAACTCCCTCTTTGTCAACTTTTCCCACGCTTGTCTCTTTTCCTTTTCAACCTCGCCTGTCTCTTCCCCCCCTTTTTTTCCTTCAGTCCCCAAATTTCCCACTTACGCTCGATTTCCTCTACTCCCTACAGTCCCTCAAAGCTCTTTTTCCCTCTCCTTCCCCTTGCCTCTCTCTTTTCCCTAGTTCCGTGACCTCTCCCGTCTTTACGCTCACCAGTCACTTTCCCTGTTTTCCCTCAACTCCCTCTTTGCCACCTTTTCCCACGGTTCTCTCTTTCCCTTTACAACCTCGCCTGTCTCTTCTCCCCTCTTTTTCCTTCAGTCCCCAAATTTCCCACTTCCGCTTGTATTCCTCTACTCCCTCCAATCCCTCAAATCTCTTTCCCCTTCTTTCCCCTTTCCTCTCTCTTTTCCCTAGTTCCGTGAACTCTCCCGTCTTTACGCTCACCAGGCACTTTCCCTGCTTTCCCTCAACTCCCTCTTTGTCACCTTTTCCCACGTTTTTCTCTTTCCCTTTTTCCTCTCGCCTGTCTCTTCCCCCCTCTTTTAACTTCAGTCCCCAAATTTCCCACTTCCGCTTGTATTCCTCTACTCCCTCCAATCCCTCAAATCTCTTTCCCCGTCTTTCCCCTTTCCTCTCTTTTCTCTACTTCCGTGAACTCTCCCGTCTTTACGCTCACCAGTCACTTTCCCTGCTTTCCCTCAACTCCTTCTTTGTCACCTTTTCCCACGCTTGTCTCTTTTCCTTTTCAACCTCGCCTGTCTCTTCTCCCCTCTTTTTCCTTCAGTCCCCAAATTTCCCACTTCCGCTCGTTTTCCTCTACTCCCTCCCATCCCTCAAATCTCTCTTTCCCTCACTTTCCCCTTGCCTCTCTCTTTTCCCTAGTTCCGTGAACTCTTCCCTCTTTACGCTCACCAGTCACTCTCCCTGCTTTCCCTCAACTCCCTCTTTGTCTACTTTTCCCACGTTTTTCTCTTTCCCTTTTTCCTCTCGCCTGTCTCTTCCCCCCTTTTTTTCCTTCAGTCCCCAAATTTCCCACTTACGCTCGATTTCCTCTACTCCCTACAGTCCCTCAAAGCTCTTTTTCCCTCTCCTTCCCCTTGCCTCTCTCTTTTCCCTAGTTCCGTGACCTCTCCCGTCTTTACGCTCACCAGTCACTTTCCCTGCTTTCCCTCAACTCCCTCTTTGCCACCTTTTCCCACGGTTCTCTCTTTCCCTTTACAACCTCGCCTGTCTCTTCTCCCCTCTTTTTCCTTCAGTTCCCAAATTTCCCACTTCTGCTTGTATTCCTCTACTCCCTCCAATCCCTCAAATCTCTTTCCCCGTCTTTCCCCTTTCCTCTCTCTTTTCCCTAGTTCCGTGAACTCTCCCGTCTTTACGCTCACCAGGCACTTTCCCTGCTTTCCATCAACTCCCTCTTTGCCACCTTTCCCCACGCTTGTCTCTTTCCCTTTTCAACCTCGCCTGTCTCTTCTCCCCTCTTTTTCCTTCAGTCCCCAAATTTCCCACTTCCGCTTGTATTCCTCTACTCCCTCCAATCCCTCAAATCTCTTTCCCCGTCTTTCCCCTTTCCTCTCTTTTCCCTACTTCCGTGAACTCTCCCGTCTTTACGCTCACCAGTCACTCTCCCTGCTTTCCCTCAACTCCCTCTTTGCCACCTTTTCCCACGCTTGTCTCTTTCCCTTTTTCCCCTCTCCTGTCTCTTCCCCGCTCTTTTTCCTTCAGTCTCCGAATTTCCCACTTGAGCTCGCCTTCCTCTACTCCCTCCCATCCCTCAAATCTCTCTTCTCCCTCTTTCCCCTTGCCTCTCTCTTTTCCCGAGTTCCGTGAACTCTCCCGTATTTACGCTCACCAGTCACTTTCCCTTCTTTCCCTCAACTCCCTCTTTGCCACCTTTTCCCATGCTTGTCTCTTTCCCTTTTTCCTCTCGCCTGTCTCTTCCCCCCTCTTTTTCCTTCAGTCCCCAAATTTCCCACTTCCGCTCGTTTTCCTTTACTCCCTCCCATCCCTCAAAGCTCTCTTTCCCTCACTTTCCCCTTGCCTCTCTCTTTTCCCTAGTTCCGTGAACTCTTCCCTCTTTACGCTCACCAGTCACTCTCCCTGCTTTCCCTCAACTCCCTCTTTGTCACCTTTTCCCACGTTTTTCTATTTCCCTTGTTCCTCTTGCCTGTCTCTTCCCCCCTCTTTTTCCTTCAATCCCCAAATTTCCCACTTACGCTCGATTTCCTCTACTCCCTACAGTCCCTCAAAGCTCTCTTTCCCTCTCCTTCCCCTTGCCTCTCTCTTTTCCCTAGTTCCGTGACCTCTCCCGTCTTTACACTCACCAGTCACTTTCCCTGCTTTCCCTCAACTCCCTCTTTGTCAACTTTTCCCACGCTTGTCTCTTTTCCTTTTCAACCTCGCCTGTCTCTTCCCCCCTTTTTTTCCTTCAGTCCCCAAATTTCCCACTTACGCTCGATTTCCTCTACTACCTACAGTCCCTCAAATCTATCTTTCCCTCACTTTCCCCTTGCCTCTCTCTTTTCCCTAGTTCCGTGAACTCTTCCCTCTTTACGCTCACCAGTCACTCTCCCTGCTTTCCCTCAACTCCCTCTTTGCCACCTTTTCCCACGGTTCTCTCTTTCCCTTTACAACCTCGCCTGTCTCTTCTCCCCTCTTTTTCCTTCAGTCCCCAAATTTCCCACTTCCGCTTGTATTCCTCTACTCCCTCCAATCCCTCAAATCTCTTTCCCCGTCTTTCCCCTTTCCTCTCTTTTCCCTACTTCCGTGAACTCTCCCGTCTTTACGCTCACCAGTCACTCTCCCTGCTTTCCCTCAACTCCCTCTTTGCCACCTTTTCCCACGCTTGTCTCTTTCCCTTTTTCCCCTCTCCTGTCTCTTCCCCGCTCTTTTTCCTTCAGTCTCCGAATTTCCCACTTGAGCTCGCCTTCCTCTAGTCCCTCCCATCCCTCAAATCTCTCTTCCCCCTCTTTCCCCTTGCCTCTCTCTTTTCCCTAGTTCCGTGAACTCTTCCCTCTTTACGCTCACCAGTCACTCTCCCTGCTTTCCCTCAACTCCCTGTCTACTTTTCCCACGTTTTTCTCTTTCCCTTTTTCCTCTCGCCTGTCTCTTCCCCCCTCTTTTTCCTTCAGTCACTAAATTTCCCACTTACGCTCGTTTTCCTCTACTCCCTCCCATCTCTCAAAACTCTCTTTCCCTCTCTTTCCCCTTGCCTCTCTCTTTTCCCGAGTTCCGTGAACTCTCCCGTCTTTACGCTCACCAGTCACTTTCCCTGCTTTCCCTCAACTCCCTCTTTGCCACCTTTTCCCACGCTTGTCTCTTTTCCTTTTCAACCTCGCCTGTCTCTTCCCCCCTCTTTTTCCTTCAGTCCCCAAATTTCCCACTTCCGCTCGTTTTCCTCTACTCCCTACAGTCCCTCAAAGCTCTCTTTCCCTCTCTTTCCCCTTGCCTCTCTCTTTTCCCTAGTTCCGTGACCTCTCCCCTCTTTACGCTCACCAGTCACTTTCCCTGCTTTCCCTCAACTCCCTCTTTGCCACCTTTTCCCACGGTTCTCTCTTTCCCTTTACAACCTCGCCTGTATCTTCCCCCCTCTTTTTCCTTCAGTCCCCAAATTTCCCACTTCCGCTCGTTTTCCTCTACTCCCTCCAATCCCTCAAATCTCTTTCCCCGTCTTTCCCCTTTCCTCTCTCTTTTCCCTTGTTCCGTGAACTCTCCCGTCTTTACGCTCTCCAGGCACTTTCCCTGCTTTCCCTCAACTCCCTCTTTGCCACCTTTTCCCACGTTTTTCTATTTCCCTTTTTCCTCTCGCCTGTCTCTTCCCCCCTCTTTTTCCTTCAGCCCCCAAATTTCCCACTTACGCTCGATTTCCTCTACTCCCTACAGTCCCTCAAAGCTCTCTTTCCCTCTCCTTCCCCTTGCCTCTCTCTTTTCCCTAGTTCCGTGACCTCTCCCGTCTTTACGCTCACCAGTCACTTTCCCTGCTTTCCCTCAACTCCCTCTTTGTCAACTTTTTCCCACGCTTGTCTCTTTTCCTTTTCAACCTCGCCTGTCTCTTCCTCCCTCTTTTTCCTTCATCCCCAAATTTCCCACTTAGGCTCGATTTCCTCTACTCCCTACAGTCCCGCAAAGCTCTCTTTTCCCTTGCCTCTCTCTTTTCCCTAGTTCCGTGACCTCTCCCCTCTTTACGCTCACCAGTCACTTTCCCTGCTTTCCCTCAAATCCCTCTTTGCCACCTTTTCCCACGCTTCTCTTTCCCTTTTTCCCCTCGCCAGTCTCTTCTCCCCTCTTTTTCCTTCAGTCACTAAATTTCACACTTCCGCTCGCCTTCGTCTACTCCCTCCCATCCCTCAAATCTCTCTTCCCCTATTTTTCCCCTTGCCTCTCTCTTTTCCCGAGTTCCGTGAACTCTCCCGTCTTTACGCTCACCAGTCACTTTCCCTTCTTTCCCTCAACTCCCTCTTTGCCACCTTTTCCCACGCTTGTCTCTTTCCCTTTTCCCCCTCGCCTGTCTCTTTCCCCCTCTCTTTCCTTCAGTCCCCAAATTTCCCACTTCCGCTCGTTTTCCTCTACTCCCTCCCATCTCTCAAAACTCTCTTTCCCTCTCTTTCCCCTTGCCTCTCTCTTTTCCCTAGTTCCGTGAACTCTCCCGTCTTTACGCTCACCAGTCACTTTCCCTGCTTTCCCTCAACTCCCTCTTTGCCACCTTTTCCCACGCTTGTCTCTTTCCCTTTTTCCCCTCCCCTGTCTCTTCCCCCCTATTTTTCCTTCAGTCCCCAAATTTCCCACTTACGCTCGATTTCCTCTACTCCCTACAGTCCCTCAAAGCTCTCTTTCCCTCTCCTTCCCCTTGCCTCTCTCTTTTCCCTAGTTCCGTGACCTCTCCCGTCTTTACGCGCACCAGTCACTTTCCCTGCTTTCCCTCAACTCCCTCTTTGTCAACTTTTCCCACGCTTGTCTCTTTTCCTTTTCAACCTCGCCTGTCTCTTCCTCCCTCTTTTTCCTTCATCCCCAAATTTCCCACTTAGGCTCGATTTCCTCTACTCCCTACAGTCCCGCAAAGCTCTCTTTTCCCTTGCCTCTCTCTTTTCCCTAGTTCCGTGACCTCTCCCCTCTTTACGCTCACCAGTCACTTTCCCTGCTTTCCCTCAAATCCCTCTTTGCCACCTTTTCCCACGCTTCTCTTTCCCTTTTTCCCCTCGCCAGTCTCTTCTCCCCTCTTTTTCCTTCAGTCACTAAATTTCCCACTTCCGCTCGTTTTCCTCTACTCCCTCCCATCTCTCAAAACTCTCTTTCCCTCTCTTTCCCCTTGCCTCTCTCTTTTCCCGAGTTCCGTGAACTCTCCCGTCTTTACGCTCACCAGTCACTTTCCCTGCTTTCCCTCAACTCCCTCTTTGCCACCTTTTCCCACGCTTGTCTCTTTTCCTTTTCAACCTCGCCTGTCTCTTCCCCCCTCTTTTTCCTTCAGCCCCCATATTTCCCACTTACGCTCGATTTCCTCTACTCCCTACAGTCCCTCAAAGCTCTCTTTCCCTCTCCTTCCCCTTGCCTCTCTCTTTTCCCTAGTTCCGTGAACTCTCCCGTCTTTACGCTCAGCAGTCACTCTCCCTGCTTTCCCTCAACTCCCTGTCTACTTTTCCCACGTTTTTCTCTTTCCCTTTTTCCTCTCGCCTGTCTCTTCACCCCTCTTTTTCCTTCAGCCCCCAAATTTCCCACTTACGCTCGATTTCCTCTACTCCCTACAGTCCCTCAAAGCTCTCTTTCCCTCTCCTTCCCCTTGCCTCTCTCTTTTCCCTAGTTCCGTGACCTCTCCCGTCTTTACGCTCACCAGTCACTTTCCCTGCTTTCCCTCAACTCCCTCTTTGTCAACTTTTTCCCACGCTTGTCTCTTTTCCTTTTCAACCTCGCCTGTCTCTTCCTCCCTCTTTTTCCTTCATCCCCAAATTTCCCACTTAGGCTCGATTTCCTCTACTCCCTACAGTCCCGCAAAGCTCTCTTTTCCCTTGCCTCTCTCTTTTCCCTAGTTCCGTGACCTCTCCCCTCTTTACGCTCACCAGTCACTTTCCCTGCTTTCCCTCAAATCCCTCTTTGCCACCTTTTCCCACGCTTGTCTTTCCCTTTTTCCCCTCGCCAGTCTCTTCTCCCCTCTTTTTCCTTCAGTCACTAAATTTCACACTTCCGCTCGCCTTCGTCTACTCCCTCCCATCCCTCAAATCTCTCTTCCCCTATTTTTCCCCTTGCCTCTCTCTTTTCCCGAGTTCCGTGAACTCTCCCGTCTTTACGCTCACCAGTCACTTTCCCTTCTTTCCCTCAACTCCCTCTTTGCCACCTTTTCCCACGCTTGTCTCTTTCCCTTTTCCCCCTCGCCTGTCTCTTTCCCCCTCTCTTTCCTTCAGTCCCCAAATTTCCCACTTCCGCTCGTTTTCCTCTACTCCCTCCCATCTCTCAAAACTCTCTTTCCCTCTCTTTCCCCTTGCCTCTCTCTTTTCCCTAGTTCCGTGAACTCTCCCGTCTTTACGCTCACCAGTCACTTTCCCTGCTTTCCCTCAACTCCCTCTTTGCCACCTTTTCCCACGCTTGTCTCTTTCCCTTTTTCCCCTCCCCTGTCTCTTCCCCCCTATTTTTCCTTCAGTCCCCAAATTTCCCACTTACGCTCGATTTCCTCTACTCCCTACAGTCCCTCAAAGCTCTCTTTCCCTCTCCTTCCCCTTGCCTCTCTCTTTTCCCTAGTTCCGTGACCTCTCCCGTCTTTACGCGCACCAGTCACTTTCCCTGCTTTCCCTCAACTCCCTCTTTGTCAACTTTTCCCACGCTTGTCTCTTTTCCTTTTCAACCTCGCCTGTCTCTTCCTCCCTCTTTTTCCTTCATCCCCAAATTTCCCACTTAGGCTCGATTTCCTCTACTCCCTACAGTCCCGCAAAGCTCTCTTTTCCCTTGCCTCTCTCTTTTCCCTAGTTCCGTGACCTCTCCCCTCTTTACGCTCACCAGTCACTTTCCCTGCTTTCCCTCAAATCCCTCTTTGCCACCTTTTCCCACGCTTCTCTTTCCCTTTTTCCCCTCGCCAGTCTCTTCTCCCCTCTTTTTCCTTCAGTCACTAAATTTCCCACTTCCGCTCGTTTTCCTCTACTCCCTCCCATCTCTCAAAACTCTCTTTCCCTCTCTTTCCCCTTGCCTCTCTCTTTTCCCGAGTTCCGTGAACTCTCCCGTCTTTACGCTCACCAGTCACTTTCCCTGCTTTCCCTCAACTCCCTCTTTGCCACCTTTTCCCACGCTTGTCTCTTTTCCTTTTCAACCTCGCCTGTCTCTTCCCCCCTCTTTTTCCTTCAGCCCCCAAATTTCCCACTTACGCTCGATTTCCTCTACTCCCTACAGTCCCTCAAAGCTCTCTTTCCCTCTCCTTCCCCTTGCCTCTCTCTTTTCCCTAGTTCCGTGAACTCTCCCGTCTTTACGCTCAGCAGTCACTCTCCCTGCTTTCCCTCAACTCCCTGTCTACTTTTCCCACGTTTTTCTCTTTCCCTTTTTCCTCTCGCCTGTCTCTTCCCCCCTCTTTTTCCTTCAGCCCCCAAATTTCCCACTTACGCTCGATTTCCTCTACTCCCTACAGTCCCTCAAAGCTCTCTTTCCCTCTCCTTCCCCTTGCCTCTCTCTTTTCCCTAGTTCCGTGACCTCTCCCGTCTTTACGCTCACCAGTCACTTTCCCTGCTTTCCCTCAACTCCCTCTTTGTCAACTTTTCCCACGCTTGTCTCTTTTCCTTTTCAACCTCGCCTGTCTCTTCCCCCCTTTTTTTCCTTCAGTCCCCAAATTTCCCACTTACGCTCGATTTCCTCTACTCCCTACAGTCCCTCAAATCTATCTTTCCCTCACTTTCCCCTTGCCTCCTTCTTTTCCCTAGTTCCGTGAACTCTTCCCTCTTTACGCTCACCAGTCACTCTCCCTGCTTTCCCTCAACTCCCTCTTTGCCACCTTTTCCCACGGTTCTCTCTTTCCCTTTACAACCTCGCCTATCTCTTCTCCCCTCTTTTTCCTTCAGTCCCCAAATTTCCCACTTCCGCTTGTATTCCTCTACTCCCTCCAATCCCTCAAATCTCTTTTCCCGTCTTTCCCCTTTCCTCTCTCTTTTCCCTAGTTCCGTGAACTCTCCCGTCTTTACGCTCACCAGGCACTTTCCCTGCTTTCCCTCAACTCCCTCTTTGCCACCTTTCCCCACGCTTATCTCTTTCCCTTTTCAACCTCGCCTGTCTCTTCTCCCCTCTTTTTCCTTCAGTCCCCAAATTTCCCACTTCCGCTTGTATTCCTCTACTCCCTCCAATCCCTCAAATCTCTTTCCCCGTCTTTCCCCTTTCCTCTCTTTTCCCTACTTCCGTGAACTCTCCCGTCTTTACGCTCACCAGTCACTCTCCCTGCTTTCCCTCAACTCCATCTTTGCCACCTTTTCCCACGCTTGTCTCTTTCCCTTTTTCCCCTCTCCTGTCTCTTCCCCGCTCTTTTTCCTTCAGTCTCCGAATTTCCCACTTGAGCTCGCCTTCCTCTACTCCCTCCCATCCCTCAAATCTCTCTTCCCCCTCTTTCCCCTTGCCTCTCTCTTTTCCCGAGTTCCGTGAACTCTCCCGTCTTTACTCTCACCAGTCACTTTCCCTTCTTTCCCTCAACTCCCTCTTTGCCACCTTTTCCCATGCTTGTCTCTTTCCCTTTTTCCTCTCGCCTGTCTCTTCCCCTCTCTTTTTCCTTCAGTCCCCAAATTTCCCACTTCCGCTTGTATTGCTCTACTCCCTACAGTCCCTCAAAGCTCTTTCCCTCTCCTTCCCCTTGCCTCTCTCTTTTCCCTAGTTCCGTGACCTCTCCCGTCTTTACGCTCACCAGTCAGTTTCTCTGCTTTCCCTCAACTCCCTCTTTGTCAACTTTTCCCACGCTTGTCTCTTTTCCTTTTCAACCTCGCCTGTCTCTTCTCCCCTCTTTTTCCTTCAGTCCCCAAATTTCCCACTTACGCTCGATTTCCTCTACTACCTACAGTCCCTCAAATCTATCTTTCCCTCACTTTCCCCTTGCCTCTCTCTTTTCCCTAGTTCCGTGAACTCTTCCCTCTTTACGCTCACCAGTCACTCTCCCTGCTTTCCCTCAACTCACTCTTTGCCACCTTTTCCCACGGTTCTCTCTTTCCCTTTACAACCTCGCCTGTCTCTTCTCCCCTCTTTTTCCTTCAGTCCCCAAATTTCCCACTTCCGCTTGTATTCCTCTACTCCCTCCAATCCCTCAAATCTCTTTTCCCGTCTTTCCCCTTTCCTCTCTCTTTTCCCTAGTTCCGTGAACTCTCCCGTCTTTACGCTCACCAGGCACTTTCCCTGCTTTCCATCAACTCCCTCTTTGCCACCTTTCCCCACGCTTATCTCTTTCCCTTTTCAACCTCGCCTGTCTCTTCTCCCCTCTTTTTCCTTCAGTCCCCAAATTTCCCACTTCCGCTTGTATTCCTCTACTCCCTCCAATCCCTCAAATCTCTTTCCCCGTCTTTCCCCTTTCCTCTCTTTTCCCTACTTCCGTGAACTCTCCCGTCTTTACGCTCACCAGTCACTCTCCCTGCTTTCCCTCAACTCCCTCTTTGCCACCTTTTCCCACGCTTGTCTCTTTCCCTTTTTCCCCTCTCCTGTCTCTTCCCCGCTCTTTTTCCTTCAGTCTCCGAATTTCCCACTTGAGCTCGCCTTCCTCTACTCCCTCCCATCCCTCAAATCTCTCTTCCCCCTCTTTCCCCTTGCCTCTCTCTTTTCCCGAGTTCCGTGAACTCTCCCGTCTTTACTCTCACCAGTCACTTTCCCTTCTTTCCCTCAACTCCCTCTTTGCCACCTTTTCCCATGCTTGTCTCTTTCCCTTTTTCCTCTCGCCTGTCTCTTCCCCCCTCTTTTTCCTTCAGTCCCCAAATTTCCCACTTCCGCTCGTTTTCCTTTACTCCCTCCCATCCCTCAAAGCTCTCTTTCCCTCACTTTCCCCTTGCCTCTCTCTTTTCCCTAGTTCCGTGAACTCTTCCCTCTTTACGCTCACCAGTCACTCTCCCTGCTTTCCCTCAACTCCCTCTTTGTCACCTTTTCCCACGTTTTACTATTTCCCTTTTTCCTCTCGCCTGTCTCTTCCCCCCTCTTTTAACTTCAGTCCCCAAATTTCCCACTTCCGCTTGTATTCCTCTACTCCCTCCAATCCCTCAAATCTCTTTCCCCGTCTTTCCCCTTTCCTCTCTTTTCTCTACTTCCGTGAACTCTCCCGTCTTTACGCTCACCAGTCACTTTCCCTGCTTTCCCTCAACTCCCTCTTTGCCACCTTTCCCCACGCTTGTCTATTTTCCTTTTCAACCTCGCCTGTCTCTTCTCCCCTCTTTTTCCTTCAGCCCCCAAATTTCCCACTTACGCTCGATTTCCTCTACTCCCTACAGTCCCTCAAAGCTCTCTTTCCCTCTCCTTCCCCTTGCCTCTCTCTTTTCCCTAGTTCCGTGACCTCTCCCGTCTTTACGCTCACCAGTCACTCTCCCTGCTTTCCCTCAACTCCCTCTTTGTCAACTTTTCCCACGCTTGTCTCTTTTCCTTTTCAACCTCGCCTGTCTCTTCCCCCCTTTTTTTCCTTCAGTCCCCAAATTTCCCACTTACGCTCGATTTCCTCTACTCCCTACAGTCCCTCAAAGCTCTTTTTCCCTCACTTTCCCCTTGCCTCTCTCTTTTCCCTAGTTCCGTGACCTCTCCCGTCTTTACGCTCACCAGTCACTTTCCCTGTTTTCCCTCAACTCCCTCTTTGCCACCTTTTCCCACGGTTCTCTCTTTCCCTTTACAACCTCGCCTGTCTCTTCTCCCCTCTTTTTCCTTCAGTCCCCAAATTTCCCACTTCCGCTTGTATTCCTCTACTCCCTCCAATCTTTCAAATCTCTTTCCCCGTCTTTCCCCTTTCCTCTCTCTTTTCCCTAGTTCCGTGAACTCTCCCGTCTTTACGCTCACCAGGCACTTTCCCTGCTTTCCCTCAACTCCCTCTTTGTCACCTTTTCCCACGTTTTTCTCTTTCCCTTTTTCCTCTCGCCTGTCTCTTCCCCCCTCTTTTAACTTCAGTCCCCAAATTTCCCACTTCCGCTTGTATTCCTCTACTCCCTCCAATCCCTCAAATCTCTTTCCCCGTCTTTCCCCTTTCCTCTCTTTTCTCTACTTCCGTGAACTCTCCCGTCTTTACGCTCACCAGTCACTTTCCCTGCTTTCCCTCAACTCCCTCTTTGTCACCTTTTCCCACGCTTGTCTCTTTTCCTTTTCAACCTCGCCTGTCTCTTTTCCCCTCTTTTTCCTTCAGTCCCCAAATTTCCCACTTCCGCTCGTTTTCCTCTACTCCCTCCAATCCCTCAAATCTCTCTTTCCCTCACTTTCCCCTTGCCTCTCTCTTTTCCCTAGTTCCGTGAACTCTTCCCTCTTTACGCTCACCAGTCACTCTCCCTGCTTTCCCTCAACTCCCTCTTTGTCTACTTTTCCCACGTTTTTCTCTTTCCCTTTTTCCTCTCGCCTGTCTCTTCCCCCCTTTTTTTCCTTCAGTCCCCAAATTTCCCACTTCCGCTCGTTTTCCTCTACTCCCTCCAATCCCTCAAAGCTCTTTTTCCCTCTCCTTCCCCTTGCCTCTCTCTTTTCCCTAGTTCCGTGACCTCTCCCGTCTTTACGCTCACCAGTCACTTTCCCTGCTTTCCCTCAACTCCCTCTTTGCCACCTTTTCCCACGGTTCTCTCTTTCCCTTTACAACCTCGCCTGTCTCTTCTCCCCTCTTTTTCCTTCAGTTCCCAAATTTCCCACTTCTGCTTGTATTCCTCTACTCCCTCCAATCCCTCAAATCTCTTTCCCCGTCTTTCCCCTTTCCTTTCTCTTTTCCCTAGTTCCGTGAACTCTCCCGTCTTTAAGCTCACCAGGCACTTTCCCTGCTTTCCATCAACTCCCTCTTTGCCACCTTTCCCCACGCTTGTCTCTTTCCCTTTTCAACCTCGCCTGTCTCTTCTCCCCTCTTTTTCCTTCAGTCCCCAAATTTCCCACTTCCGCTTGTTTTCCTCTACTCCCTCCAATCCCTGAAATCTCTTTCCCCGTCTTTCCCCTTTCCTCTCTTTTCCCTACTTCCGTGAACTCTCCCGTCTTTACGCTCACCATTCACTCTCCCTGCTTTCCCTCAACTCCCTCTTTGCCACCTTTTCCCACGCTTGTCTCTTTCCCTTTTTCCCCTCTCCTGTCTTTTCCCTGCTCTTTTTCCTTCAGTCTCCGAATTTCCCACTTGAGCTCGCCTTCCTCTACTCCCTCCAATCCCTCAAATCTCTCTTCCCCCTCTTTCCCCTTGCCTCTCTCTTTTCCCTAGTTCCGTGACCTCTCCCGTCTTTACGCTCACCAGTCACTTTCCCTGTTTTCCCTCAACTCCCTCTTTTCCACCTTTTCCCACGGTTCTCTCTTTCCCTTTACAACCTCGCCTGTCTCTTCTCCCCTCTTTTTCCTTCAGTCCCCAAATTTCCCACTTCCGCTTGTATTCCTCTACTCCCTCCAATCCCTCAAATCTCTTTCCCCGTCTTTCCCCTTTCCTCTCTCTTTTCCCTAGTTCCGTGAACTCTCCCGTCTTTACGCTCACCAGGCACTTTCCCTGCTTTCCCTCAACTCCCTCTTTGTCACCTTTTCCCACGTTTTTCTCTTTCCCTTTTTCCTCTCGCCTGTCTCTTCCCCCCTCTTTTACCTTCAGTCCCCAAATTTCCCACTTCCGCTTGTATTCCTCTACTCCCTCCAATCCCTCAAATCTCTTTCCCCGTCTTTCCCCTTTCCTCTCTTTTCTCTACTTCCGTGAACTCTCCCGTCTTTACGCTCACCAGTCACTTTCCCTGCTTTCCCTCAACTCCCTCTTTGTCACCTTTTCCCACGGTTCTCTCTTTCCCTTTACAACCTCGCCTGTCTCTTCTCCCCTCTTTTTCCTTCAGTCCCCAAATTTCCCACTTCCGCTTGTATTCCTCTACTCCCTCCAATCCCTCAAATCTCTTTCCCCGTCTTTCCCCTTTCCTCTCTTTTCTCTACTTCCGTGAACTCTCCCGTCTTTACGCTCACCAGTCACTTTCCCTGCTTTCCCTCAACTCCCTCTTTGTCACCTTTTCCCACGCTTGTCTCTTTTCCTTTTCAACCTCGCCTGTCTCTTCTCCCCTCTTTTTCCTTCAGTCCCCAAATTTCCCACTTCCGCTCGTTTTCCTCTACTCCCTCCAATCCCTCAAATCTCTCTTTCCCTCACTTTCCCCTTGCCTCTCTCTTTTCCCTAGTTCCGTGAACTCTTCCCTCTTTACGCTCACCAGTCACTCTCCCTGCTTTCCCTCAACTCCCTCTTTGTCTACTTTTCCCACGTTTTTCTCTTTCCCTTTTTCCTCTCGCCTGTCTCTTCCCCCCTTTTTTTCCTTCAGTCCCCAAATTTCCCACTTACGCTCGATTTCCTCTACTCCCTACAGTCCCTCAAAGCTCTTTTTCCCTCTCCTTCCCCTTGCCTCTCTCTTTTCCCTAGTTCCGTGACCTCTCCCGTCTTTACGCTCACCAGTCACTTTCCCTGCTTTCCCTCAACTCCCTCTTTGCCACCTTTTCCCACGGTTCTCTCTTTCCCTTTACAACCTCGCCTGTCTCTTCTCCCCTCTTTTTCCTTCAGTTCCCAAATTTCCCACTTCTGCTTGTATTCCTCTACTCCCTCCAATCCCTCAAATCTCTTTCCCCGTCTTTCCCCTTTCCTCTCTCTTTTCCCTAGTTCCGTGAACTCTCCCGTCTTTACGCTCACCAGGCACTTTCCCTGCTTTCCATCAACTCCCTCTTTGCCACCTTTTCCCACGGTTCTCTCTTTCCCTTTACAACCTCGCCTGTCTCTTCTCCCCTCTTTTTCCTTCAGTCCCCAAATTTCCCACTTCCGCTTGTATTCCTCTACTCCCTCCAATCCCTCAAATCTCTTTCCCCGTCTTTCCCCTTGCCTCTCTCTTTTCCCTAGTTCCGTGAACTCTCCCGTCTTTACGCTCACCAGGCACTTTCCCTGCTTTCCCTCAACTCCCTCTTTGTCACCTTTTCCCACGTTTTTCTCTTTCCCTTTTACCTCTCGCCTGTCTCTTCCCCCCTTTTTTTCCTTCAGTCCCCAAATTTCCCACTTCCGCTCGTTTTCCTCTACTCCCTCCAATCCCTCAAAGCTCTTTTTCCCTCTCCTTCCCCTTGCCTCTCTCTTTTCCCTAGTTCCGTGACCTCTCCCGTCTTTACGCTCACCAGTCACTTTCCCTGCTTTCCCTCAACTCCCTCTTTGCCACCTTTTCCCACGGTTCTCTCTTTCCCTTTACAACCTCGCCTGTCTCTTCTCCCCTCTTTTTCCTTCAGTTCCCAAATTTCCCACTTCTGCTTGTATTCCTCTACTCCCTCCAATCCCTCAAATCTCTTTCCCCGTCTTTCCCCTTTCCTTTCTCTTTTCCCTAGTTCCGTGAACTCTCCCGTCTTTAAGCTCACCAGGCACTTTCCCTGCTTTCCGTCAACTCCCTCTTTGCCACCTTTCCCCACGCTTGTCTCTTTCCCTTTTCAACCTCGCCTGTCTCTTCTCCCCTCTTTTTCCTTCAGTCCCCAAATTTCCCACTTCCGCTTGTTTTCCTCTACTCCCTCCAATCCCTCAAATCTCTTTCCCCGTCTTTCCCCTTTCCTCTCTTTTCCCTACTTCCGTGAACTCTCCCGTCTTTACGCTCACCATTCACTCTCCCTGCTTTCCCTCAACTCCCTCTTTGCCACCTTTTCCCACGGTTCTCTCTTTCCCTTTACAACCTCGCCTGTCTCTTCTCCCCTCTTTTTCCTTCAGTTCCCAAATTTCCCACTTCTGCTTGTATTCCTCTACTCCCTCCAATCCCTCAAATCTCTTTCCCCGACTTTCCCCTTTCCTTTCTCTTTTCCCTAGTTCCGTGAACTCTCCCGTCTTTAAGCTCACCAGGCACTTTCCCTGCTTTCCATCAACTCCCTCTTTGCCACCTTTCCCCACGCTTGTCTCTTTCCCTTTTCAACCTCGCCTGTCTCTTCTCCCCTCTTTTTCCTTCAGTCCCCAAATTTCCCACTTCTGCTTGTATTCCTCTACTCCCTCCAATCCCTCAAATCTCTTTCCCCGTCTTTCCCCTTTCCTCTCTCTTTTCCCTAGTTCCGTGAACTCTCCCGTCTTTACGCTCACCAGGCACTTTCCCTGCTTTCCATCAACTCCCTCTTTGCCACCTTTTCCCACGGTTCTCTCTTTCCCTTTACAACCTCGCCTGTCTCTTCTCCCCTCTTTTTCCTTCAGTCCCCAAATTTCCCACTTCCGCTTGTATTCCTCTACTCCCTCCAATCCCTCAAATCTCTTTCCCCGTCTTTCCCCTTGCCTCTCTCTTTTCCCTAGTTCCGTGAACTCTCCCGTCTTTACGCTCACCAGGCACTTTCCCTGCTTTCCCTCAACTCCCTCTTTGTCACCTTTTCCCACGTTTTTCTCTTTCCCTTTTACCTCTCGCCTGTCTCTTCCCCCCTTTTTTTCCTTCAGTCCCCAAATTTCCCACTTCCGCTCGTTTTCCTCTACTCCCTCCAATCCCTCAAAGCTCTTTTTCCCTCTCCTTCCCCTTGCCTCTCTCTTTTCCCTAGTTCCGTGACCTCTCCCGTCTTTACGCTCACCAGTCACTTTCCCTGCTTTCCCTCAACTCCCTCTTTGCCACCTTTTCCCACGGTTCTCTCTTTCCCTTTACAACCTCGCCTGTCTCTTCTCCCCTCTTTTTCCTTCAGTTCCCAAATTTCCCACTTCTGCTTGTATTCCTCTACTCCCTCCAATCCCTCAAATCTCTTTCCCCGTCTTTCCCCTTTCCTTTCTCTTTTCCCTAGTTCCGTGAACTCTCCCGTCTTTAAGCTCACCAGGCACTTTCCCTGCTTTCCATCAACTCCCTCTTTGCCACCTTTCCCCACGCTTGTCTCTTTCCCTTTTCAACCTCGCCTGTCTCTTCTCCCCTCTTTTTCCTTCAGTCCCCAAATTTCCCACTTCCGCTTGTTTTCCTCTACTCCCTCCAATCCCTCAAATCTCTTTCCCCGTCTTTCCCCTTTCCTCTCTTTTCCCTAATTCCGTGAACTCTCCCGTCTTTACGCTCACCATTCACTCTCCCTGCTTTCCCTCAACTCCCTCTTTGCCACCTTTTCCCACGCTTGTCTCTTTCCCTTTTTCCCCTCTCCTGTCTCTTCCCTGCTCTTTTTCCTTCAGTCTCCGAATTTCCCACTTGAGCTCGCCTTCCTCTACTCCCTCCAATCCCTCAGATCTCTCTTCCCCCTCTTTCCCCTTGCCTCTCTCTTTTCCCTAGTTCCGTGACCTCTCCCGTCTTTACGCTCACCAGTCACTTTCCCTGTTTTCCCTCAACTCCCTCTTTGCCACCTTTTCCCACGGTTCTCTCTTTCCCTTTACAACCTCGCCTGTCTCTTCTCCCCTCTTTTTCCTTCAGTCCCCAAATTTCCCACTTCCGCTTGTATTCCTCTACTCCCTCCAATCCCTCAAATCTCTTTCCCCGTCTTTCCCCTTTCCTCTCTCTTTTCCCTAGTTCCGTGAACTCTCCCGTCTTTACGCTCACCAGGCACTTTCCCTGCTTTCCCTCAACTCCCTCTTTGTCACCTTTTCCCACGTTTTTCTCTTTCCCTTTTTCCTCTCGCCTGTCTCTTCCCCCCTCTTTTACCTTCAGTCCCCAAATTTCCCACTTCCGCTTGTATTCCTCTACTCCCTCCAATCCCTCAAATCTCTTTCCCCGTCTTTCCCCTTTCCTCTCTTTTCTCTACTTCCGTGAACTCTCCCGTCTTTACGCTCACCAGTCACTTTCCCTGCTTTCCCTCAACTCCCTCTTTGTCACCTTTTCCCACGGTTCTCTCTTTCCCTTTACAACCTCGCCTGTCTCTTCTCCCCTCTTTTTCCTTCAGTCCCCAAATTTCCCACTTCCGCTTGTATTCCTCTACTCCCTCCAATCCCTCAAATCTCTTTCCCCGTCTTTCCCCTTTCCTCTCTCTTTTCCCTAGTTCCGTGAACTCTCCCGTCTTTACGCTCACCAGGCACTTTCCCTGCTTTCCCTCAACTCCCTCTTTGTCACCTTTTCCCACGTTTTTCTCTTTCCCTTTTTCCTCTCGCCTGTCTCTTCCCCCCTCTTTTACCTTCAGTCCCCAAATTTCCCACTTCCGCTTGTATTCCTCTACTCCCTCCAATCCCTCAAATCTCTTTCCCCGTCTTTCCCCTTTCCTCTCTTTTCTCTACTTCCGTGAACTCTCCCGTCTTTACGCTCACCAGTCACTTTCCCTGCTTTCCCTCAACTCCCTCTTTGTCACCTTTTCCCACGCTTGTCTCTTTTCCTTTTCAACCTCGCCTGTCTCTTCTCCCCTCTTTTTCCTTCAGTCCCCAAATTTCCCACTTCCGCTCGTTTTCCTCTACTCCCTCCAATCCCTCAAATCTCTCTTTCCCTCACTTTCCCCTTGCCTCTCTCTTTTCCCTAGTTCCGTGAACTCTTCCCTCTTTACGCTCACCAGTCACTCTCCCTGCTTTCCCTCAACTCCCTCTTTGTCTACTTTTCCCACGTTTTTCTCTTTCCCTTTTTCCCCTCGCCTGTCTCTTCCCCCCTTTTTTTCCTTCAGTCCCCAAATTTCCCACTTACGCTCGATTTCCTCTACTCCCTACAGTCCCTCAAAGCTCTTTTTCCCTCTCCTTCCCCTTGCCTCTCTCTTTTCCCTAGTTCCGTGAACTCTCCCGTCTTTACGCTCACCAGTCACTTTCCCTGCTTTCCCTCAACTCCCTCTTTGCCACCTTTTCCCACGGTTCTCTCTTTCCCTTTACAACCTCGCCTGTCTCTTCTCCCCTCTTTTTCCTTCAGTTCCCAAATTTCCCACTTCTGCTTGTATTCCTCTACTCCCTCCAATCCCTCAAATCTCTTTCCCCGTCTTTCCCCTTTCCTCTCTCTTTTCCCTAGTTCCGTGAACTCTCCCGTCTTTACGCTCACCAGGCACTTTCCCTGCTTTCCATCAACTCCCTCTTTGCCACCTTTTCCCACGGTTCTCTCTTTCCCTTTACAACCTCGCCTGTCTCTTCTCCCCTCTTTTTCCTTCAGTCCCCAAATTTCCCACTTCCGCTTGTATTCCTCTACTCCCTCCAATCCCTCAAATCTCTTTCCCCGTCTTTCCCCTTTCCTCTCTCTTTTCCCTAGTTCCGTGAACTCTCCCGTCTTTACGCTCACCAGGCACTTTCCCTGCTTTCCCTCAACTCCCTCTTTGTCACCTTTTCCCACGTTTTTCTCTTTCCCTTTTTCCTCTCGCCTGTCTCTTCCCCCCTCTTTTTCCTTCAGTCCCCAAATTTCCCACTTCCGCTTGTATTCCTCTACTCCCTCCAATCCCTCAAATCTCTTTCCCCGTCTTTCCCCTTTCCTCTCTTTTCTCTACTTCCGTGAACTCTCCCGTCTTTACGCTCACCAGTCACTTTCCCTGCTTTCCCTCAACTCCCTCTTTGTCACCTTTTCCCACGCTTGTCTCTTTTCCTTTTCAACCTCGCCTGTCTCTTCTCCCCTCTTTTTCCTTCAGTCCCCAAATTTCCCACTTCCGCTCGTTTTCCTCTACTCCCTCCAATCCCTCAAATCTCTCTTTCCCTCACTTTCCCCTTGCCTCTCTCTTTTCCCTAGTTCCGTGAACTCTTCCCTCTTTACGCTCACCAGTCACTCTCCCTGCTTTCCCTCAACTCCCTCTTTGTCTACTTTTCCCACGTTTTTCTCTTTCCCTTTTTCCTCTCGCCTGTCTCTTCCCCCCTTTTTTTCCTTCAGTCCCCAAATTTCCCACTTACGCTCGATTTCCTCTACTCCCTACAGTCCCTCAAAGCTCTTTTTCCCTCTCCTTCCCCTTGCCTCTCTCTTTTCCCTAGTTCCGTGACCTCTCCCGTCTTTACGCTCACCAGTCACTTTCCCTGCTTTCCCTCAACTCCCTCTTTGCCACCTTTTCCCACGGTTCTCTCTTTCCCTTTACAACCTCGCCTGTCTCTTCTCCCCTCTTTTTCCTTCAGTTCCCAAATTTCCCACTTCTGCTTGTATTCCTCTACTCCCTCCAATCCCTCAAATCTCTTTCCCCGTCTTTCCCCTTTCCTCTCTCTTTTCCCTAGTTCCGTGAACTCTCCCGTCTTTACGCTCACCAGGCACTTTCCCTGCTTTCCATCAACTCCCTCTTTGCCACCTTTCCCCACGCTTGTCTCTTTCCCTTTTCAACCTCGCCTGTCTCTTCTCCCCTCTTTTTCCTTCAGTCCCCAAATTTCCCACTTCCGCTTGTATTCCTCTACTCCCTCCAATCCCTCAAATCTCTTTCCCCGTCTTTCCCCTTTCCTCTCTTTTCCCTACTTCCGTGAACTCTCCCGTCTTTACGCTCACCAGTCACTCTCCCTGCTTTCCCTCAACTCCCTCTTTGCCACCTTTTCCCACGCTTGTCTCTTTCCCTTTTTCCCCTCTCCTGTCTCTTCCCTGCTCTTTTTCCTTCAGTCTCCGAATTTCCCACTTGAGCTCGCCTTCCTCTACTCCCTCCAATCCCTCAAATCTCTCTTCCCCCTCTTTCCCCTTGCCTCTCTCTTTTCCCTAGTTCCGTGACCTCTCCCGTCTTTACGCTCACCAGTCACTTTCCCTGTTTTCCCTCAACTCCCTCTTTGCCACCTTTTCCCACGGTTCTCTCTTTCCCTTTCCCCCCTCGCCTGTCTCTTCTCCCCTCTTTTTCCTTCAGTCCCCAAATTTCCCACTTCCGCTTGTATTCCTCTACTCCCTCCAATCCCTCAAATCTCTTTCCCCGTCTTTCCCCTTTCCTCTCTCTTTTCCCTAGTTCCGTGAACTCTCCCGTCTTTACGCTCACCAGGCACTTTCCCTGCTTTCCCTCAACTCCCTCTTTGTCACCTTTTCCCACGTTTTTCTCTTTCCCTTTTTCCTCTCGCCTGTCTCTTCCCCCCTCTTTTACCTTCAGTCCCCAAATTTCCCACTTCCGCTTGTATTCCTCTACTCCCTCCAATCCCTCAAATCTCTTTCCCCGTCTTTCCCCTTTCCTCTCTTTTCTCTACTTCCGTGAACTCTCCCGTCTTTACGCTCACCAGTCACTTTCCCTGCTTTCCCTCAACTCCCTCTTTGTCACCTTTTCCCACGCTTGTCTCTTTTCCTTTTCAACCTCGCCTGTCTCTTCTCCCCTCTTTTTCCTTCAGTCCCCAAATTTCCCACTTCCGCTCGTTTTCCTCTACTCCCTCCAATCCCTCAAATCTCTCTTTCCCTCACTTTCCCCTTGCCTCTCTCTTTTCCCTAGTTCCGTGAACTCTTCCGTCTTTACGCTCACCAGTCACTCTCCCTGCTTTCCCTCAACTCCCTCTTTGTCTACTTTTCCCACGTTTTTCTCTTTCCCTTTTTCCTCTCGCCTGTCTCTTCCCCCCTTTTTTTCCTTCAGTCCCCAAATTTCCCACTTACGCTCGATTTCCTCTACTCCCTACAGTCCCTCAAAGCTCTTTTTCCCTCTCCTTCCCCTTGCCTCTCTCTTTTCCCTAGTTCCGTGACCTCTCCCGTCTTTACGCTCACCAGTCACTTTCCCTGCTTTCCCTCAACTCCCTCTTTGCCACCTTTTCCCACGGTTCTCTCTTTCCCTTTACAACCTCGCCTGTCTCTTCTCCCCTCTTTTTCCTTCAGTTCCCAAATTTCCCACTTCTGCTTGTATTCCTCTACTCCCTCCAATCCCTCAAATCTCTTTCCCCGTCTTTCCCCTTTCCTCTCTCTTTTCCCTAGTTCCGTGAACTCTCCCGTCTTTACGCTCACCAGGCACTTTCCCTGCTTTCCATCAACTCCCTCTTTGCCACCTTTTCCCACGGTTCTCTCTTTCCCTTTACAACCTCGCCTGTCTCTTCTCCCCTCTTTTTCCTTCAGTCCCCAAATTTCCCACTTCCGCTTGTATTCCTCTACTCCCTCCAATCCCTCAAATCTCTTTCCCCGTCTTTCCCCTTTCCTCTCTCTTTTCCCTAGTTCCGTGAACTCTCCCGTCTTTACGCTCACCAGGCACTTTCCCTGCTTTCCCTCAACTCCCTCTTTGTCACCTTTTCCCACGTTTTTCTCTTTCCCTTTTTCCTCTCGCCTGTCTCTTCCCCCCTCTTTTACCTTCAGTCCCCAAATTTCCCACTTCCGCTTGTATTCCTCTACTCCCTCCAATCCCTCAAATCTCTTTCCCCGTCTTTCCCCTTTCCTCTCTTTTCTCTACTTCCGTGAACTCTCCCGTCTTTACGCTCACCAGTCACTTTCCCTGCTTTCCCTCAACTCCCTCTTTGTCACCTTTTCCCACGGTTCTCTCTTTCCCTTTACAACCTCGCCTGTCACTTCTCCCCTCTTTTTCCTTCAGTCCCCAAATTTCCCACTTCCGCTTGTATTCCTCTACTCCCTCCAATCCCTCAAATCTCTTTCCCCGTCTTTCCCCTTTCCTCTCTCTTTTCCCTAGTTCCATGAACTCTCCCGTCTTTACGCTCACCAGGCACTTTCCCTGCTTTCCCTCAACTCCCTCTTTGTCACCTTTTCCCACGTTTTTCTCTTTCCCTTTTTCCTCTCGCCTGTCTCTTCCCCCCTGTTTTACCTTCAGTCCCCAAATTTCCCACTTCCGCTTGTATTCCTCTACTCCCTCCAATCCCTCAAATCTCTTTCCCCGTCTTTCCCCTTTCCTCTCTTTTCTCTACTTCCGTGAACTCTCCCGTCTTTACGCTCACCAGTCACTTTCCCTGCTTTCCCTCAACTCCCTCTTTGTCACCTTTTCCCACGCTTGTCTCTTTTCCTTTTCAACCTCGCCTGTCTCTTCTCCCCTCTTTTTCCTTCAGTCCCCAAATTTCCCACTTCCGCTCGTTTTCCTCTACTCCCTCCAATCCCTCAAATCTCTCTTTCCCTCACTTTCCCCTTGCCTCTCTCTTTTCCCTAGTTCCCTGAACTCTTCCCTCTTTACGCTCACCAGTCACTCTCCCTGCTTTCCCTCAACTCCCTCTTTGTCTACTTTTCCCACGTTTTTCTCTTTCCCTTTTTCCTCTCGCCTGTCTCTTCCCCCCTTTTTTTCCTTCAGTCCCCAAATTTCCCACTTACGCTCGATTTCCTCTACTCCCTACAGTCCCTCAAAGCTCTTTTTCCCTCTCCTTCCCCTTGCCTCTCTCTTTTCCCTAGTTCCGTGACCTCTCCCGTCTTTACGCTCACCAGTCACTTTCCCTGCTTTCCCTCAACTCCCTCTTTGCCACCTTTTCCCACGGTTCTCTCTTTCCCTTTACAACCTCGCCTGTCTCTTCTCCCCTCTTTTTCCTTCAGTTCCCAAATTTCCCACTTCTGCTTGTATTCCTCTACTCCCTCCAATCCCTCAAATCTCTTTCCCCGTCTTTCCCCTTTCCTCTCTCTTTTCCCTAGTTCCGTGAACTCTCCCGTCTTTACGCTCACCAGGCACTTTCCCTGCTTTCCATCAACTCCCTCTTTGCCACCTTTCCCCACGCTTGTCTCTTTCCCTTTTCAACCTCGCCTGTCTCTTCTCCCCTCTTTTTCCTTCAGTCCCCAAATTTCCCACTTACGCTTGTATTCCTCTACTCCCTCCAATCCCTCAAATCTCTTTCCCCGTCTTTCCCCTTTCCTCTCTTTTCCCTACTTCCGTGAACTCTCCCGTCTTTACGCTCACCAGTCACTCTCCCTGCTTTCCCTCAACTCCCTCTTTGCCACCTTTTCCCACGCTTGTCTCTTTCCCTTTTTCCCCTCTCCTGTCTCTTCCCCGCTCTTTTTCCTTCAGTCTCCGAATTTCCCACTTGAGCTCGCCTTCCTCTACTCCCTCCCATCCCTCAAATCTCTCTTCCCCCTCTTTCCCCTTGCCTCTCTCTTTTCCCGAGTTCCGTGAACTCTCCCGTCTTTACTCTCACCAGTCACTTTCCCTTCTTTCCCTCAACTCCCTCTTTGCCACCTTTTCCCATGCTTGTCTCTTTCCCTTTTTCCTCTCGCCTGTCTCTTCCCCCCTCTTTTTCCTTCAGTCCCCAAATTTCCCACTTCCGCTCGTTTTCCTTTACTCCCTCCCATCCCTCAAAGCTCTCTTTCCCTCACTTTCCCCTTGCCTCTCTCTTTTCCCTAGTTCCGTGAACTCTTCCCTCTTTACGCTCACCAGTCACTCTCCCTGCTTTCCCTCAACTCCCTCTTTGTCACCTTTTCCCACGTTTTACTATTTCCCTTTTTCCTCTCGCCTGTCTCTTCCCCCCTCTTTTAACTTCAGTCCCCAAATTTCCCACTTCCGCTTGTATTCCTCTACTCCCTCCAATCCCTCAAATCTCTTTCCCCGTCTTTCCCCTTTCCTCTCTTTTCTCTACTTCCGTGAACTCTCCCGTCTTTACGCTCACCAGTCACTTTCCCTGCTTTCCCTCAACTCCCTCTTTGCCACCTTTCCCCACGCTTGTCTCTTTTCCTTTTCAACCTCGCCTGTCTCTTCCCCCCTCTTTTTCCTTCAGCCCCCAAATTTCCCACTTACGCTCGATTTCCTCTACTCCCTACAGTCCCTCAAAGCTCTCTTTCCCTCTCCTTCCCCTTGCCTCTCTCTTTTCCCTAGTTCCGTGACCTCTCCCGTCTTTACGCTCACCAGTCACTCTCCCTGCTTCCCCTCAACTCCCTCTTTGTCAACTTTTCCCACGCTTGTCTCTTTTCCTTTTCAACCTCGCCTGTCTCTTCCCCCCTTTTTTTCCTTCAGTCCCCAAATTTCCCACTTACGCTCGATTTCCTCTACTCCCTACAGTCCCTCAAAGCTCTTTTTCCCTCTCCTTCCCCTTGCCTCTCTCTTTTCCCTAGTTCCGTGACCTCTCCCGTCTTTACGCTCACAAGTCACTTTCCCTGTTTTCCCTCAACTCCCTCTTTGCCACCTTTTCCCACGGTTCTCTCTTTCCCTTTACAACCTCGCCTGTCTCTTCTCCCCTCTTTTTCCTTCAGTCCCCAAATTTCCCACTTCCGCTTGTATTCCTCTACTCCCTCCAATCCCTCAAATCTCTTTCCCCGTCTTTCCCCTTTCCTCTCTCTTTTCCCTAGTTCCGTGAACTCTCCCGTCTTTACGCTCACCAGGCACTTTCCCTGCTTTCCCTCAACTCCCTCTTTGTCACCTTTTCCCACGTTTTTCTCTTTCCCTTTTTCCTCTCGCCTGTCTCTTCCCCCCTCTTTTAACATCAGTCCCCAAATTTCCCACTTCCGCTTGTATTCCTCTACTCCCTCCAATCCCTCAAATCTCTTTCCCCGTCTTTCCCCTTTCCTCTCTTTTCTCTACTTCCGTGAACTCTCCCGTCTTTACGCTCACCAGTCACTTTCCCTGCTTTCCCTCAACTCCCTCTTTGTCACCTTTTCCCACGCTTGTCTCTTTTCCTTTTCAACCTCGCCTGTCTCTTCTCCCCTCTTTTTCCTTCAGTCCCCAAATTTCCCACTTCCGCTCGTTTTCCTCTACTCCCTCCAATCCCTCAAATCTCTCTTTCCCTCACTTTCCCCTTGCCTCTCTCTTTTCCCTAGTTCCGTGAACTCTTCCCTCTTTACGCTCACCAGTCACTCTCCCTGCTTTCCCTCAACTCCCTCTTTGTCTACTTTTCCCACGTTTTTCTCTTTCCCTTTTTCCTCTCGCCTGTCTCTTCCCCCCTTTTTTTCCTTCAGTCCCCAAATTTCCCACTTACGCTCGATTTCCTCTACTCCCTACAGTCCCTCAAAGCTCTTTTTCCCTCTCCTTCCCCTTGCCTCTCTCTTTTCCCTAGTTCCGTGACCTCTCCCGTCTTTACGCTCACCAGTCACTTTCCCTGCTTTCCCTCAACTCCCTCTTTGCCACCTTTTCCCACGGTTCTCTCTTTCCCTTTACAACCTCGCCTGTCTCTTCTCCCCTCTTTTTCCTTCAGTCCCCAAATTTCCCACTTCTGCTTGTATTCCTCTACTCCCTCCAATCCCTCAAATCTCTTTCCCCGTCTTTCCCCTTTCCTCTCTCTTTTCCCTAGTTCCGTGAACTCTCCCGTCTTTACGCTCACCAGGCACTTTCCCTGCTTTCCATCAACTCCCTCTTTGCCACCTTTCCCCACGCTTGTCTCTTTCCCTTTTCAACCTCGCCTGTCTCTTCTCCCCTCTTTTTCCTTCAGTCCCCAAATTTCCCACTTACGCTTGTATTCCTCTACTCCCTCCAATCCCTCAAATCTCTTTCCCCGTCTTTCCCCTTTCCTCTCTTTTCCCTACTTCCGTGAACTCTCCCGTCTTTACGCTCACCAGTCACTCTCCCTGCTTTCCCTCAACTCCCTCTTTGCCACCTTTTCCCACGCTTGTCTCTTTCCCTTTTTCCCCTCTCCTGTCTCTTCCCCGCTCTTTTTCCTTCAGTCTCCGAATTTCCCACTTGAGCTCGCCTTCCTCTACTCCCTCCCATCCCTCAAATCTCTCTTCCCCCTCTTTCCCCTTGCCTCTCTCTTTTCCCTAGTTCCGTGAACTCTCCCGTCTTTACTCTCACCAGTCACTTTCCCTTCTTTCCCTCAACTCCCTCTTTGCCACCTTTTCCCATGCTTGTCTCTTTCCCTTTTTCCTCTCGCCTGTCTCTTCCCCCCTCTTTTTCCTTCAGTCCCCAAATTTCCCACTTCCGCTCGTTTTCCTTTACTCCCTCCCATCCCTCAAAGCTCTCTTTCCCTCACTTTCCCCTTGCCTCTCTCTTTTCCCTAGTTCCGTGAACTCTTCCCTCTTTACGCTCACCAGTCACTCTCCCTGCTTTCCCTCAACTCCCTCTTTGTCACCTTTTCCCACGTTTTACTATTTCCCTTTTTCCTCTCGCCTGTCTCTTCCCCCCTCTTTTAACTTCAGTCCCCAAATTTCCCACTTCCGCTTGTATTCCTCTACTCCCTCCAATCCCTCAAATCTCTTTCCCCTCTTTACGCTCACCAGTCACTTTCCCTGCTTTCCCTCAACTCCCTCTTTGCCACCTTTCCCCACGCTTGTCTCTTTTCCTTTTCAACCTCGCCTGTCTCTTCCCCCCTCTTTTTCCTTCAGCCCCCAAATTTCCCACTTACGCTCGATTTCCTCTACTCCCTACAGTCCCTCAAAGCTCTCTTTCCCTCTCCTTCCCCTTGCCTCTCTCTTTTCCCTAGTTCCGTGACCTCTCCCGTCTTTACGCTCACCAGTCACTCTCCCTGCTTCCCCTCAACTCCCTCTTTGTCAACTTTTCCCACGCTTGTCTCTTTTCCTTTTCAACCTCGCCTGTCTCTTCCCCCCTTTTTTTCCTTCAGTCCCCAAATTTCCCACTTACGCTCGATTTCCTCTACTCCCTACAGTCCCTCAAAGCTCTTTTTCCCTCTCCTTCCCCTTGCCTCTCTCTTTTCCCTAGTTCCGTGACCTCTCCCGTCTTTACGCTCACAAGTCACTTTCCCTGTTTTCCCTCAACTCCCTCTTTGCCACCTTTTCCCACGGTTCTCTCTTTCCCTTTACAACCTCGCCTGTCTCTTCTCCCCTCTTTTTCCTTCAGTCCCCAAATTTCCCACTTCCGCTTGTATTCCTCTACTCCCTCCAATCCCTCAAATCTCTTTCCCCGTCTTTCCCCTTTCCTCTCTCTTTTCCCTAGTTCCGTGAACTCTCCCGTCTTTACGCTCACCAGGCACTTTCCCTGCTTTCCCTCAACTCCCTCTTTGTCACCTTTTCCCACGTTTTTCTCTTTCCCTTTTTCCTCTCGCCTGTCTCTTCCCCCCTCTTTTAACATCAGTCCCCAAATTTCCCACTTCCGCTTGTATTCCTCTACTCCCTCCAATCCCTCAAATCTCTTTCCCCGTCTTTCCCCTTTCCTCTCTTTTCTCTACTTCCGTGAACTCTCCCGTCTTTACGCTCACCAGTCACTTTCCCTGCTTTCCCTCAACTCCCTCTTTGCCACCTTTCCCCACGCTTGTCTCTTTTCCTTTTCAACCTCGCCTGTCTCTTCCCCCCTCTTTTTCCTTCAGCCCCCAAATTTCCCACTTACGCTTGATTTCCTCTACTCCCTACAGTCCCTCAAAGCTCTCTTTCCCTCTCCTTCCCCTTGCCTCTCTCTTTTCCCTAGTTCCGTGACCTCTCCCGTCTTTACGCTCACCAGTCACTCTCCCTGCTTCCCCTCAACTCCCTCTTTGTCAACTTTTCCCACGCTTGTCTCTTTTCCTTTTCAACCTCGCCTGTCTCTTCCCCCCTTTTTTTCCTTCAGTCCCCAAATTTCCCACTTACGCTCGATTTCCTCTACTCCCTACAGTCCCTCAAAGCTCTTTTTCCCTCTCCTTCCCCTTGCCTCTCTCTTTTCCCTAGTTCCGTGACCTCTCCCGTCTTTACGCTCACCAGTCACTTTCCCTGTTTTCCCTCAACTCCCTCTTTGCCACCTTTTCCCACGGTTCTCTCTTTCCCTTTACAACCTCGCCTGTCTCTTCTCCCCTCTTTTTCCTTCAGTCCCCAAATTTCCCACTTCCGCTTGTATTCCTCTACTCCCTCCAATCCCTCAAATCTCTTTCCCCGTCTTTCCCCTTTCCTCTCTCTTTTCCCTAGTTCCGTGAACTCTCCCGTCTTTACGCTCACCAGGCACTTTCCCTGCTTTCCCTCAACTCCCTCTTTGTCACCTTTTCCCACGTTTTTCTCTTTCCCTTTTTCCTCTCGCCTGTCTCTTCCCCCCTCTTTTAACTTCAGTCCCCAAATTTCCCACTTCCGCTTGTATTCCTCTACTCCCTCCAATCCCTCAAATCTCTTTCCCCGTCTTTCCCCTTTCCTCTCTTTTCCCTAGTTCCGTGACCTCTCCCGTCTTTACGCTCACCAGTCACTTTCCCTGCTTTCCCTCAACTCCCTCTTTGCCACCTTTTCCCACGGTTCTCTCTTTCCCTTTACAACCTCGCCTGTCTCTTCTCCCCTCTTTTTCCTTCAGTTCCCAAATTTCCCACTTCTGCTTGTATTCCTCTACTCCCTCCAATCCCTCAAATCTCTTTCCCCGTCTTTCCCCTTTCCTCTCTCTTTTCCCTAGTTCCGTGAACTCTCCCGTCTTTACGCTCACCAGGCACTTTCCCTGCTTTCCATCAACTCCCTCTTTGCCACCTTTCCCCACGCTTGTCTCTTTCCCTTTTCAACCTCGCCTGTCTCTTCTCCCCTCTTTTTCCTTCAGTCCCCAAATTTCCCACTTCCGCTTGTATTCCTCTACTCCCTCCAATCCCTCAAATCTCTTTCCCCGTCTTTCCCCTTTCCTCTCTTTTCCCTACTTCCGTGAACTCTCCCGTCTTTACGCTCACCAGTCACTCTCCCTGCTTTCCCTCAACTCCCTCTTTGCCACCTTTTCCCACGCTTGTCTCTTTCCCTTTTTCCCCTCTCCTGTCTCTTCCCCGCTCTTTTTCCTTCAGTCTCCGAATTTCCCACTTGAGCTCGCCTTCCTCTACTCCCTCCCATCCCTCAAATCTCTCTTCCCCCTCTTTCCCCTTGCCTCTCTCTTTTCCCGAGTTCCGTGAACTCTCCCGTCTTTACTCTCACCAGTCACTTTCCCTTCTTTCCCTCAACTCCCTCTTTGCCACCTTTTCCCATGCTTGTCTCTTTCCCTTTTTCCTCTCGCCTGTCTCTTCCCCCCTCTTTTTCCTTCAGTCCCCAAATTTCCCACTTCCGCTCGTTTTCCTGTACTCCCTCCCATCCCTCAAAGCTCTCTTTCCCTCACTTTCCCCTTGCCTCTCTCTTTTCCCTAGTTCCGTGAACTCTTCCCTCTTTACGCTCACCAGTCACTCTCCCTGCTTTCCCTCAACTCCCTCTTTGTCACCTTTTCCCACGTTTTACTATTTCCCTTTTTCCTCTCGCCTGTCTCTTCCCCCCTCTTTTAACTTCAGTCCCCAAATTTCCCACTTCCGCTTGTATTCCTCTACTCCCTCCAATCCCTCAAATCTCTTTCCCCGTCTTTCCCCTTTCCTCTCTTTTCTCTACTTCCGTGAACTCTCCCGTCTTTACGCTCACCAGTCACTTTCCCTGCTTTCCCTCAACTCCCTCTTTGCCACCTTTCCCCACGCTTGTCTCTTTTCCTTTTCAACCTCGCCTGTCTCTTCCCCCCTCTTTTTCCTTCAGCCCCCAAATTTCCCACTTACGCTCGATTTCCTCTACTCCCTACAGTCCCTCAAAGCTCTCTTTCCCTCTCCTTCCCCTTGCCTCTCTCTTTTCCCTAGTTCCGTGACCTCTCCCGTCTTTACGCTCACCAGTCACTCTCCCTGCTTCCCCTCAACTCCCTCTTTGTCAACTTTTCCCACGCTTGTCTCTTTTCCTTTTCAACCTCGCCTGTCTCTTCCCCCCTTTTTTTCCTTCAGTCCCCAAATTTCCCACTTACGCTCGATTTCCTCTACTCCCTACAGTCCCTCAAAGCTCTTTTTCCCTCTCCTTCCCCTTGCCTCTCTCTTTTCCCTAGTTCCGTGACCTCTCCCGTCTTTACGCTCACCAGTCACTTTCCCTGTTTTCCCTCAACTCCCTCTTTGCCACCTTTTCCCACGGTTCTCTCTTTCCCTTTACAACCTCGCCTGTCTCTTCTCCCCTCTTTTTCCTTCAGTCCCCAAATTTCCCACTTCCGCTTGTATTCCTCTACTCCCTCCAATCCCTCAAATCTCTTTCCCCGTCTTTCCCCTTTCCTCTCTCTTTTCCCTAGTTCCGTGACCTCTCCCGTCTTTACGCTCACCAGGCACTTTCCCTGCTTTCCCTCAACTCCCTCTTTGTCACCTTTTCCCACGTTTTTCTCTTTCCCTTTTTCCTCTCGCCTGTCTCTTCCCCCCTCTTTTAACTTCAGTCCCCAAATTTCCCACTTCCGCTTGTATTCCTCTACTCCCTCCAATCCCTCAAATCTCTTTCCCCGTCTTTCCCCTTTCCTCTCTTTTCTCTACTTCCGTGAACTCTCCCGTCTTTACGCTCACCAGTCACTTTCCCTGCTTTCCCTCAACTCCCTCTTTGTCACCTTTTCCCACGCTTGTCTCTTTTCCTTTTCAACCTCGCCTGTCTCTTCTCCCCTCTTTTTCCTTCAGTCCCCAAATTTCCCACTTCCGCTCGTTTTCTTCTACTCTCTCCAATCGCTCAAATCTCTCTTTCCCTCACTTTCCCCTTGCCTCTCTCTTTTCCCTAGTTCCGTGAACTCTTCCCTCTTTACGCTCACCAGTCACTCTCCCTGCTTTCCCTCAACTCCCTCTTTGTCTACTTTTCCCACGTTTTTCTCTTTCCCTTTTTCCTCTCGCCTGTCTCTTCCCCCCTTTTTTTCCTTCAGTCCCCAAATTTCCCACTTACGCTCGATTTCCTCTACTCCCTACAGTCCCTCAAAGCTCTCTTTCCCTCTCCTTCCCCTTGCCTCTCTCTTTTCCCTAGTTCCGTGACCTCTCCCGTCTTTACGCTCACCAGTCACTCTCCCTGCTTTCCCTCAACTCCCTCTTTGTCAACTTTTCCCACGCTTGTCTCTTTTCCTTTTCAACCTCGCCTGTCTCTTCCCCCCTTTTTTTCCTTCAGTCCCCAAATTTCCCACTTACGCTCGATTTCCTCTACTCCCTACAGTCCCTCAAAGCTCTTTTTCCCTCTCCTTCCCCTTGCCTCTCTCTTTTCCCTAGTTCCGTGACCTCTCCCGTCTTTACGCTCACCAGTCACTTTCCCTGTTTTCCCTCAACTCCCTCTTTGCCACCTTTTCCCACGGTTCTCTCTTTCCCTTTACAACCTCGCCTGTCTCTTCTCCCCTCTTTTTCCTTCAGTCCCCAAATTTCCCACTTCCGCTTGTATTCCTCTACTCCCTCCAATCCCTCAAATCTCTTTCCCCGTCTTTCCCCTTTCCTCTCTCTTTTCCCTAGTTCCGTGAACTCTCCCGTCTTTACGCTCACCAGGCACTTTCCCTGCTTTCCCTCAACTCCCTCTTTGTCACCTTTTCCCACGTTTTTCTCTTTCCCTTTTTCCTCTCGCCTGTCTCTTCCCCCCTCTTTTAACATCAGTCCCCAAATTTCCCACTTCCGCTTGTATTCCTCTACTCCCTCCAATCCCTCAAATCTCTTTCCCCGTCTTTCCCCTTTCCTCTCTTTTCTCTACTTCCGTGAACTCTCCCGTCTTTACGCTCACCAGTCACTTTCCCTGCTTTCCCTCAACTCCCTCTTTGTCACCTTTTCCCACGCTTGTCTCTTTTCCTTTTCAACCTCGCCTGTCTCTTCTCCCCTCTTTTTCCTTCAGTCCCCAAATTTCCCACTTCCGCTCGTTTTCCTCTACTCCCTCCAATCCCTCAAATCTCTCTTTCCCTCACTTTCCCCTTGCCTCTCTCTTTTCCCTAGTTCCGTGAACTCTTCTCTCTTTACGCTCACCAGTCACTCTCCCTGCTTTCCCTCAACTCCCTCTTTGTCTACTTTTCCCACGTTTTTCTCTTTCCCTTTTTCCTCTCGCCTGTCTCTTCCCCCCTTTTTTTCCTTCAGTCCCCAAATTTCCCACTTACGCTCGATTTCCTCTACTCCCTACAGTCCCTCAAAGCTCTTTTTCCCTCTCCTTCCCCTTGCCTCTCTCTTTTCCCTAGTTCCGTGACCTCTCCCGTCTTTACGCTCACCAGTCACTTTCCCTGCTTTCCCTCAACTCCCTCTTTGCCACCTTTCCCCACGCTTGTCTCTTTCCCTTTTCAACCTCGCCTGTCTCTTCTCCCCTCTTTTTCCTTCAGTCCCCAAATTTCCCACTTCCGCTTGTATTCCTCTACTCCCTCCAATCCCTCAAATCTCTTTCCCCGTCTTTCCCCTTTCCTCTCTTTTCCCTACTTCCGTGAACTCTCCCGTCTTTACGCTCACCAGTCACTCTCCCTGCTTTCCCTCAACTCCCTCTTTGCCACCTTTTCCCACGCTTGTCTCTTTCCCTTTTTCCCCTCTCCTGTCTCTTCCCCGCTCTTTTTCCTTCAGTCTCCGAATTTCCCACTTGAGCTCGCCTTCCTCTACTCCCTCCCATTCCTCAAATCTCTCTTCTCCCTCTTTCCCCTTGCCTCTCTCTTTTCCCTAGTTCCGTGACCTCTCCCGTCTTTACGCTCACCAGTCACTTTCCCTGCTTTCCCTCAACTCCCTCTTTGCCACCTTTTCCCACGGTTCTCTCTTTCCCTTTACAACCTCGCCTGTCTCTTCTCCCCTCTTTTTCCTTCAGTTCCCAAATTTCCCACTTCTGCTTGTATTCCTCTACTCCCTCCAATCCCTCAAATCTCTTTCCCCGTCTTTCCCCTTTCCTCTCTCTTTTCCCTAGTTCCGTGAACTCTCCCGTCTTTACGCTCACCAGGCACTTTCCCTGCTTTCCATCAACTCCCTCTTTGCCACCTTTCCCCACGCTTGTCTCTTTCCCTTTTCAACCTCGCCTGTCTCTTCTCCCCTGTTTTTCCTTCAGTCCCCAAATTTCCCACTTCCGCTTGTATTCCTCTACTCCCTCCAATCCCTCAAATCTCTTTCCCCGTCTTTCCCCTTTCCTCTCTTTTCCCTACTTCCGTGAACTCTCCCGTCTTTACGCTCACCAGTCACTCTCCCTGCTTTCCCTCAACTCCCTCTTTGCCACCTTTTCCCACGCTTGTCTCTTTCCCTTTTTCCCCTCTCCTGTCTCTTCCCCGCTCTTTTTCCTTCAGTCTCCGAATTTCCCACTTGAGCTCGCCTTCCTCTACTCCCTCCCATTCCTCAAATCTCTCTTCTCCCTCTTTCCCCTTGCCTCTCTCTTTTCCCGAGTTCCGTGAACTCTCCCGTATTTACGCTCACCAGTCACTTTCCCTTCTTTCCCTCAACTCCCTCTTTGCCACCTTTTCCCATGCTTGTCTCTTTCCCTTTTTCCTCTCGCCTGTCTCTTCCCCCCTCTTTTTCCTTCAGTCCCCAAATTTCCCACTTCCGCTCGTTTTCCTTTACTCCCTCCCATCCCTCAAAGCTCTCTTTCCCTCACTTTCCCCTTGCCTCTCTCTTTTCCCTAGTTCCGTGAACTCTTCCCTCTTTACGCTCACCAGTCACTCTCCCTGCTTTCCCTCAACTCCCTCTTTGTCACCTTTTCCCACGTTTTTCTATTTCCCTTTTTCCTCTCGCCTGTCTCTTCCCCCCTCTTTTTCCTTCAATCCCCAAATTTCCCACTTACGCTCGATTTCCTCTACTCCCTACAGTCCCTCAAAGCTCTCTTTCCCTCTCCTTCCCCTTGCCTCTCTCTTTTCCCTAGTTCCGTGACCTCTCCCGTCTTTACGCTCACCAGTCACTTTCCCTGCTTTCCCTCAACTCCCTCTTTGTCAACTTTTCCCACGCTTGTCTCTTTTCCTTTTCAACCTCGCCTGTCTCTTCCCCCCTTTTTTTCCTTCAGTCCCCAAATTTCCCACTCACGCTCGATTTCCTCTACTCCCTACAGTCCCTCAAAGCTCTCTTTCCCTCTCCTTCCCCTTGCCTCTCTCTTTTCCCTAGTTCCGTGACCTCTCCCGTCTTTACGCTCACCAGTCACTTTCCCTGCTTTCCCTCAACTCCCTCTTTGTCAACTTTTCCCACGCTTGTCTCTTTTCCTTTTCAACCTCGCCTGTCTCTTCTCCCCTCTTTTTCCTTCAGTCCCCAAATTTCCCACTTACGCTCGATTTCCTCTACTACCTACAGTCCCTCAAATCTATCTTTCCCTCACTTTCCCCTTGCCTCTCTCTTTTCCCTAGTTCCGTGAACTCTTCCCTCTTTACGCTCACCAGTCACTCTCCCTGCTTTCCCTCAACTCCCTCTTTGCCAACTTTTCCCACGGTTCTCTCTTTCCCTTTACAACCTCGCCTGTCTCTTCTCCCCTCTTTTTCCTTCAGTCCCCAAATTTCCCACTTCCGCTTGTATTCCTCTACTCCCTCCAATCCCTCAAATCTCTTTCCCCGTCTTTGCCCTTTCCTCTCTTTTCCCTACTTCCGTGAACTCTCCCGTCTTTACGCTCACCAGTCACTCTCCCTGCTTTCCCTCAACTCCCTCTTTGCCACCTTTTCCCACGCTTGTCTCTTTCCCTTTTTCCCCTCTCCTGTCTCTTCCCCGCTCTTTTTCCTTCTGTCTCCGAATTTCCCACTTGAGCTCGCCTTCCCTAGTCCCTCCCATCCCTCAAATCTCTCTTCCCCCTCTTTCCCCTTGCCTCTCTCTTTTCCCGAGTTCCGTGAACTCTCCCGTCTTTACGCTCACCAGTCACTTTCCCTGCTTTCCCTCAACTCCCTCTTTGCCACCTTTTCCCACGCTTGTCTCTTTTCCTTTTCAACCTCGCCTGTCTCTTCCCCCCTCTTTTTCCTTCAGTCCCCAAATTTCCCACTTCCGCTCGTTTTCCTCTACTCCCTACAGTCCCTCAAAGCTCTCTTTCCCTCTCCTTCCCCTTGCCTCTCTCTTTTCCCTAGTTCCGTGACCTCTCCCGTCTTTACGCTCACCAGTCACTTTCCCTGCTTTCCCTCAAATCCCTCTTTGCCACCTTTTCCCACGCTTCTCTTTCCCTTTTTCCCCTCGCCAGTCTCTTCTCCCCTCTTTTTCCTTAAGTCACTAAATTTCCCACTTCCGCTCGTTTTCCTCTACTCCCTCCCATCTCTCAAAACTCTCTTTCCCTCTCTTTCCCCTTGCCTCTCTCTTTTCCCGAGTTCCGTGAACTCTCCCCTCTTTACGCTCACCAGTCACTTTCCCTGCTTTCCCTCAAATCCCTCTTTGCCACCTTTTCCCACGCTTCTCTTTCCCTTTTTCCCCTCGCCAGTCTCTTCTCCCCTCTTTTTCCTTCAGTCACTAAATTTCCCACTTCCGCTCGTTTTCCTCTACTCCCTCCCATCTCTCAAAACTCTCTTTGCCTCTCCTTCCCCTTGCCTCTCTCTTTTCCCTATTTCCGTGACCTCTCCCATCTTTACGCTCACCAGTCACTTTCTCTGCTTTCCCTCAACTCCCTCTTTGCCACCTTTTCCCACGTTTTTCTCTTTCCCTTTTTCCTTTCGCCTGTCTCTTCCACCCTCTTTTTCCTTCAGCCCCCAAATTTCCCACTTATGCTCGATTTCCTCTACTCCCTACAGATCCTCAAAGCTCTCTTTCCCTCACTTTCCCCTTGCCTCTCTCTTTTCCCTAGTTCCGTGAACTCTCCCGTCTTTACGCTCACCAGTCACTTTCCCTGCTTTCCCTCAAATCCCTCTTTGTCAACTTTTCCCACGCTTGTCTCTTCTCCTTTTCAACCTCGCCTGTCTCTTCCCCCCTTTTTTTCCTTCAGTCCCCAAATTTCCCACTTACGCTCGATTTCCTCTACTCCCTACAGTCCCTCAAAGCTCTTTTTCCCTCTCCTTCCCCTTGCCTCTCTCTTTTCCCTAGTTCCGTGAACTCTCCCGTCTTTACGCTCACCAGTCACTCTCCCTGCTTTCCCTCAACTCCCTGTCTACTTTTCCCACGTTTTTCTCTTTCCCTTTTTCCTCTCGCCTGTCTCTTCCCCCCTTTTTTTCCTTCAGTCCCCAAATTTCCCACTTACGCTCGATTTCCTCTACTCCCTACAGTCCCTCAAAGCTCTTTTTCCCTCTCCTTCCCCTTGCCTCTCTCTTTTCCCTAGTTCCGTGAACTCTCCCGTCTTTACGCTCACCAGTCACTCTCCCTGCTTTCCCTCAACTCCCTGTCTACTTTTCCCACGTTTTTCTCTTTCCCTTTTCCCCCTCGCCTGTCTCTTTCCCCCTCTTTTTCCTTCAGTCCCCAAATTTCCCACTTCCGCTCGTTTTCCTCTACTCCCTCCCATATCTCAAAACTCTCTTTCCCTCTCTTTCCCCTTGCCTCTCTCTTTTCCTGAGTTCCGTGAACTCTCCCGTCTTTACGCTCACCAGTCACTTTCCCTGCTTTCCCTCAACTCCCTCTTTGCCACCTTTTCCCACGCTTGTCTCTTTTCCTTCTCAACCTCGCCTGTCTCTTCACCCCTCTTTTTCCTTCAGTCCCCAAATTTCCCACTTCCGCTCGTTTTCCTCTACTCCCTACAGTCCCTCAAAGCTCTCTTTCCCTCTCCTTCCCCTTGCCTCTCTCTTTTCCCTAGTTCCGTGACCTCTCCCGTCTTTACGCGCACCAGTCACTTTCCCTGCTTTCCCTCAACTCCCTCTTTGTCAACTTTTTCCCACGCTTGTCTCTTTTCCTTTTCAACCTCGCCTGTCTCTTCCTCCCTCTTTTTCCTTCATCCCCAAATTTGCACTTAGGCTCGATTTCCTCTACTCCCTACAGTCCCGCAAAGCTCTCTTTTCCCTTGCCTCTCTCTTTTCCCTAGTTCCGTGACCTCTCCCGTCTTTACGCTCACCAGTCACTTTCCCTGCTTTCCCTCAAATCCCTCTTTGCCACCTTTTCCCACGCTTCTCTTTCCCTTTTTCCCCTCGCCAGTCTCTTCTCCCCTCTTTTTCCTTCAGTCACTAAATTTCACAATTCCGCTCGCCTTCGTCTACTCCCTCCCATCCCTCAAATCTCTCTTCCCCTATTTTTCCCCTTGCCTCTCTCTTTTCCCGAGTTCCGTGAACTCTCCCGTCTTTACGCTCACCAGTCACTTTCCCTGCTTTCCCTCAACTCCCTCTTTGCCACCTTTTCCCACGCTTGTCTCTTTCCCCCTCTTTTTCCTTCAGTCCCCAAATTTCCCACTTCCGCTCGTTTTCCTCTACTCCCTCCCATCTCTCAAAACTCTCTTTCCCTCTCTTTCCCCTTGCCTCTCTCTTTTCCCTAGTTCCGTGAACTCTTCCCTCTTTACGCTCACCAGTCACTCTCCCTCCTTTCCCTCAACTCCCTCTTTGCCACCTTTTCCCACGGTTCTCTCTTTCCCTTTACAACCTCGCCTGTCTCTTCTCCCCTCTTTTTCCTTCAGTCCCCAAATTTCCCACTTCCGCTTGTATTCCTCTACTCCCTCCAATCCCTCAAATCTCTTTCCCCGTCTTTGCCCTTTCCTCTCTTTTCCCTACTTCCGTGAACTCTCCCGTCTTTACGCTCACCAGTCACTCTCCCTGCTTTCCCTCAACTCCCTCTTTGCCACCTTTTCCCACGGTTCTCTCTTTCCCTTTACAACCTCGCCTGTCTCTTCTCCCCTCTTTTTCCTTCAGTTCCCAAATTTCCCACTTCTGCTTGTATTCCTCTACTCCCTCCAATCCCTCAAATCTCTTTCCCCGTCTTTCCCCTTTCCTCTCTCTTTTCCCTAGTTCCGTGAACTCTCCCGTCTTTACGCTCACCAGGCACTTTCCCTGCTTTCCATCAACTCCCTCTTTGCCACCTTTCCCCACGCTTGTCTCTTTCCCTTTTCAACCTCGCCTGTCTCTTCTCCCCTCTTTTTCCTTCAGTCCCCAAATTTCCCACTTCCGCTTGTATTCCTCTACTCCCTCCAATCCCTCAAATCTCTTTCCCCGTCTTTCCCCTTTCCTCTCTTTTCCCTACTTCCGTGAACTCTCCCGTCTTTACGCTCACCAGTCACTCTCCCTGCTTTCCCTCAACTCCCTCTTTGCCACCTTTTCCCACGCTTGTCTCTTTCCCTTTTTCCCCTCTCCTGTCTCTTCCCCGCTCTTTTTCCTTCAGTCTCCGAATTTCCCACTTGAGCTCGCCTTCCTCTAGTCCCTCCCATCCCTCAAATCTCTCTTCCCCCTCTTTCCCCTTGCCTCTCTCTTTTCCCGAGTTCCGTGAACTCTCCCGTCTTTACGCTCACCAGTCACTTTCCCTGCTTTCCCTCAACTCCCTCTTTGCCACCTTTTCCCACGCTTGTCTCTTTTCCTTTTGAACCTCGCCTGTCTCTTCCCCCCTCTTTTTCCTTCAGTCCCCAAATTTCCCACTTCCGCTCGTTTTCCTCTACTCCCTACAGTCCCTCAAAGCTCTCTTTCCCTCTCCTTCCCCTTGCCTCTCTCTTTTCCCTAGTTCCATGAACTCTCCCGTCTTTACGCGCACCAGTCACTTTCCCTGCTTTCCCTCAACTCCCTCTTTGTCAACTTTTTCCCACGCTTGTCTCTTTTCCTTTTCAGCCTCGCCTGTCTCTTCCTCCCTCTTTTTCCTTCATCCCCAAATTTGCACTTAGGCTCGATTTCCTCTACTCCCTACAGTCCCGCAAAGCTCTCTTTTCCCTTGCCTCTCTCTTTTCCCTAGTTCCGTGACCTCTCCCGTCTTTACGCTCACCAGTCACTTTCCCTGCTTTCCCTCAAATCCCTCTTTGCCACCTTTTCCCACGCTTCTCTTTCCCTTTTTCCCCTCGCCAGTCTCTTCTCCCCTCTTTTTCCTTCAGTCACTAAATTTCCCACTTCCGCTCGTTTTCCTCTACTCCCTCCCATCTCAAAACTCTCTTTCCCTCTCTTTCCCCTTGCCTCTCTCTTTTCCCGAGTTCCGTGAACTCTCCCCTCTTTACGCTCACCAGTCACTTTCCCTGCTTTCCCTCAAATCCCTCTTTGCCACCTTTTCCCACGCTTCTCTTTCCCTTTTTCCCCTCGCCAGTCTCTTCTCCCCTCTTTTTCCTTCAGTCACTAAATTTCCCACTTCCGCTCGTTTTCCTCTACTCCCTCCCATCTCTCAAAACTCTCTTTGCCTCTCCTTCCCCTTGCCTCTCTCTTTTCCCTATTTCCGTGACCTCTCCCATCTTTACGCTCACCAGTCACTTTCCCTGCTTTCCCTCAACTCCCTCTTTGCCACCTTTTCCCACGTTTTTCTCTTTCCCTTTTTCCTTTCGCCTGTCTCTTCCACCCTCTTTTTCCTTCAGCCCCCAAATTTCCCACTTATGCTCGATTTCCTCTACTCCCTACAGTCCCTCAAAGCTCTTTTTCCCTCTCCTTCCCCTTGCCTCTCTCTTTTCCCTAGTTCCGTGAACTCTCCCGTCTTTACGCTCACCAGTCACTCTCCCTGCTTTCCCTCAACTCCCTGTCTACTTTTCCCACGTTTTTCTCTTTCCCTTTTTCCTCTCGCCTGTCTCTTCCCCCCTTTTTTTCCTTCAGTCCCCAAATTTCCCACTTACGCTCGATTTCCTCTACTCCCTACAGTCCCTCAAAGCTCTTTTTCCCTCTCCTTCCCCTTGCCTCTCTCTTTTCCCTAGTTCCGTGAACTCTCCCGTCTTTACGCTCACCAGTCACTCTCCCTGCTTTCCCTCAACTCCCTGTCTACTTTTCCCACGTTTTTCTCTTTCCCTTTTCCCCCTCGCCTGTCTCTTTCCCCCTCTTTTTCCTTCAGTCCCCAAATTTCCCACTTCCGCTCGTTTTCCTCTACTCCCTCCCATATCTCAAAACTCTCTTTCCCTCTCTTTCCCCTTGCCTCTCTCTTTTCCTGAGTTCCGTGAACTCTCCCGTCTTTACGCTCACCAGTCACTTTCCCTGCTTTCCCTCAACTCCCTCTTTGCCACCTTTTCCCACGCTTGTCTCTTTTCCTTCTCAACCTCGCCTGTCTCTTCCCCCCTCTTTTTCCTTCAGTCCCCAAATTTCCCACTTCCGCTCGTTTTCCTCTACTCCCTACAGTCCCTCAAAGCTCTCTTTCCCTCTCCTTCCCCTTGCCTCTCTCTTTTCCCTAGTTCCGTGACCTCTCCCGTCTTTACGCGCACCAGTCACTTTCCCTGCTTTCCCTCAACTCCCTCTTTGTCAACTTTTTCCCACGCTTGTCTCTTTTCCTTTTCAACCTCGCCTGTCTCTTCCTCCCTCTTTTTCCTTCATCCCCAAATTTGCACTTAGGCTCGATTTCCTCTACTCCCTACAGTCCCGCAAAGCTCTCTTTTCCCTTGCCTCTCTCTTTTCCCTAGTTCCGTGACCTCTCCCGTCTTTACGCTCACCAGTCACTTTCCCTGCTTTCCCTCAAATCCCTCTTTGCCACCTTTTCCCACGCTTCTCTTTCCCTTTTTCCCCTCGCCAGTCTCTTCTCCCCTCTTTTTCCTTCAGTCACTAAATTTCACAATTCCGCTCGCCTTCGTCTACTCCCTCCCATCCCTCAAATCTCTCTTCCCCTATTTTTCCCCTTGCCTCTCTCTTTTCCCGAGTTCCGTGAACTCTCCCGTCTTTACGCTCACCAGTCACTTTCCCTGCTTTCCCTCAACTCCCTCTTTGCCACCTTTTCCCACGCTTGTCTCTTCCCCCCTCTTTTTCCTTCAGTCCCCAAATTTCCCACTTCCGCTCGTTTTCCTCTACTCCCTCCCATCTCTCAAAACTCTCTTTCCCTCTCTTTCCCCTTGCCTCTCTCTTTTCCCTAGTTCCGTGACCTCTCCCGTCTTTACGCTCACCAGTCACTTTCCCTGCTTTCCCTCAACTCCCTCTTTGTCAACTTTTCCCACGCTTGTCTCTTTTCCTTTTCAACCTCGCCTGTCTCTTCCTCCCTCTTTTTCCTTCATCCCCAAATTTCCCACTTAGGCTCGATTTCCTCTACTCCCTACAGTCCCGCAAAACTCTCTTTCCCCTTGCCTCTCTCTTTTCCCTAGTTCCGTGAACTCTCCCCTCTTTACGCTCACCAGTCACTTTCCCTGCTTTCCCTCAAATCCCTCTTTGCCACCTTTTCCCACGCTTCTCTTTCCCTTTTTGCCCTCGCCAGTCTCTTCTCCCCTCTTTTTCCTTCAGTCACTAAATTTCCCACTTCCGCTCGTTTTCCTCTACTCCCTCCCATCTCTCAAAACTCTCTTTCCCTCTCTTTCCCCTTGCCTCTCTCTTTTCCCGAGTTCCGTGAACTCTCCCATCTTTACGCTCACCAGTCACTTTCCCTGCTTTCCCTCAACTCCCTCTTTGCCACCTTTTCCCACGCTTGTCTCTTTCCCTTTTCCCCCTCGCCTGTCTCTTTCCCCCTCTTTTTCCTTCAGTCCCCAAATTTCCCACTTCCGCTCGTTTTCCTCTACTCCCTCCCATCTCTCAAAACTCTCTTTCCCTCTCTTTCCCCTTGCCTCTCTCTTTTCCCTAGTTCCGTGAACTCTCCCGTCTTTACGCTCACCAGTCACTTTCCCTGCTTTCCCTCAAGTCCCTCTTTGCCACCTTTTCCCACGCTTGTCTCTTTCCCTTTTTCCCCTCCCCTGTCTCTTCCCCCCTATTTTTCCTTCAGTCCCCAAATTTCCCACTTCCGCTCGTTTTCCTCTACTCCCTACAGTCCCTCAAAGCTCTCTTTCCCTCTCCTTCCCCTTGCCTCTCTCTTTTCCCTAGTTCCGTGACCTCTCCCGTCTTTACGCGCACCAGTCACTTTCCCTGCTTTCCCTCAACTCCCTCTTTGTCAACTTTTCCCACGCTTGTCTCTTTTCCTTTTCAACCTCGCCTGTCTCTTCCTCCCTCTTTTTCCTTCATCCCCAAATTTCCCACTTAGGCTCGATTTCCTCTACTCCCTACAGTCCCGCAAAGCTCTCTTTCCCCTTGCCTCTCTCTTTTCCCGAGTTCCGTGAACTCTCCCGTCTTTACGCTCACCAGTCACTTTCCCTGCTTTCCCTCAACTCCCTCTTTGCCACCTTTTCCCACGCTTGTCTCTTTTCCTTTTCAACCTCGCCTGTCTCTTCCCCCCTCTTTTTCCTTCAGTCCCCAAATTTCCCACTTCCGCTCGTTTTCCTCTACTCCCTACAGTCCCTCAAAGCTCTCTTTCCCTCTCTTTCCCCTTGCCTCTCTCTTTTCCCTAGTTCCGTGACCTCTCCGGTCTTTACGCTCACCAGTCACTTTCCCTGCTTTCCCTCAACTCCCTCTTTGCCACCTTTTCCCACGGTTCTCTCTTTCCCTTTACAACCTCGCCTGTCTCTTCTCCCCTCTTTTTCCTTCAGTCCCCAAATTTCCCACTTCCGCTTGTATTCCTCTACTCCCTCCAATCCCTCAAATCTCTTTCCCCGTCTTTCCCCTTTACTCTCTCTTTTCCCTAGTTCCGTGAACTCTCCCGTCTTTAAGCTCACCAGTCACTTTCCCTGCTTTCCCTCAACTCCCTCTTTGCCACCTTTTCCCACGGTTCTCTCTTTCCCTTTACAACCTCGCCTGTCTCTTCTCCCCTCTTTTTCCTTCAGTCCCCAAATTTCCCACTTCCGCTTGTATTCCTCTACTCCCTCCAATCCCTCAAATCTCTTTCCCCGTCTTTCCCCTTTCCTCTCTTTTCCCTACTTCCGTGAACTCTCCCGTCTTTACGCTCACCAGTCACTCTCCCTGCTTTCCCTCAACTCCCTCTTTGCCACCTTTTCCCACGCTTGTCTCTTTCCCTTTTTCCCCTCTCCTGTCTCTTCCCCGCTCTTTTTCCTTCAGTCTCCGAATTTCCCACTTGAGCTCGCCTTCCTCTACTCCCTCCCATCCCTCAAATCTCTCTTCCCCCTCTTTCCCCTTGCCTCTCTCTTTTCCCGAGTTCCGTGAACTCTCCCGTCTTTACGCTCACCAGTCACTCTCCCTGCTTTCCCTCAACTCCCTCTTTGTCTACTTTTCCCACGTTTTTCTCTTTCCCTTTTTCCTCTCGCCTGTCTCTTCCCCCCTTTTTTTCCTTCAGTCCCCAAATTTCCCACTTAAGCTCGATTTCCTCTACTCCCTACAGTCCCTCAAAGCTCTTTTTCCCTCTCCTTCCCCTTGCCTCTCTCTTTTCCCTAGTTCCGTGACCTCTCCCGTCTTTACGCTCACCAGTCACTTTCCCTGCTTTCCCTCAACTCCCTCTTTGCCACCTTTTCCCACGGTTCTCTCTTTCCCTTTACAACCTCGCCTGTCTCTTCCCCCCTCTTTTTCCTTCAGTCCCCAAATTTCCCACTTCCGCTTGTATTCCTCTACTCCCTCCAATCCCTCAAATCTCTTTCCCCGTCTTTCCCCTTTCCTCTCTCTTTTCCCTAGTTCCGTGAACTCTCCCGTCTTTAAGCTCACCAGGCACTTTCCCTGCTTTCCATCAACTCCCTCTTTGCCACCTTTCCCCACGCTTGTCTCTTTCCCTTTTCAACCTCGCCTGTCTCTTCTCCCCTCTTTTTCCTTCAGTCCCCAAATTTCCCACTTCCGCTTGTATTCCTCTACTCCCTCCAATCCCTCAAATCTCTTTCCCCGTCTTTCCCCTTTCCTCTCTTTTCCCTACTTCCGTGAACTCTCCCGTCTTTACGCTCACCAGTCACTCTCCCTGCTTTCCCTCAACTCCCTCTTTGCCAACTTTTCCCACGCTTGTCTCTTTCCCTTTTTCCCCTCTCCTGTCTCTGCCCCCCTCTTTTTCCTTCAGTCCCCAAATTTCCCACTTCCGCTCGTTTTCCTGTACTCCCTCCCATCCCTCAAAGCTCTCTTTCCCTCACTTTCCCCTTGCCTCTCTCTTTTCCCTAGTTCCGTGAACTCTCCCGTCTTTACGCTCACCAGTCACTCTCCCTGCTTTCCCTCAACTCCCTCTTTGTCACCTTTTCCCACGTTTTTCTATTTCCCTTTTTCCTCTCGCCTGTCTCTTCCCCCCTCTTTTTCCTTCAGTCCCCAAATTTCCCACTTACGCTCGATTTCCTCTACTCCCTACAGTCCCTCAAAGCTCTCTTTCCCTCTCCTTCCCCTTGCCTCTCTCTTTTCCCTAGTTCCGTGACCTCTCCCGTCTTTACGCTCACCAGTCACTTTCCCTGCTTTCCCTCAACTCCCTCTTTGTCAACTTTTCCCACGCTTGTCTGTTTTCCTTTTCAACCTCGCCTGTCTCTTCCCCCCTTTTTTTCCTTCAGTCCCCAAATTTCCCACTTACGCTCGATTTCCTCTACTCCCTACAGTCCCTCAAAGCTCTCTTTCCCTCTCCTTCCCCTTGCCTCTCTCTTTTCCCTAGTTCCGTGACCTCTCCCGTCTTTACGCTCACCAGTCACTTTCCCTGCTTTCCCTCAACTCCCTCTTTGTCAACTTTTCCTACGCTTGTCTCTTTCCCTTTTCAACCTCGCCTGTCTCTTCTCCCCTCTTTTTCCTTCAGTCCCCAAATTTCCCACTTACGCTCGATTTCCTCTACTACCTACAGTCCCTCAAATCTATCTTTCCCTCACTTTCCCCTTGCCTCTCTCTTTTCCCTAGTTCCGTGAACTCTTCCCTCTTTACGCTCACCAGTCACTCTCCCTGCTTTCCCTCAACTCCCTCTTTGCCACCTTTTCCCACGGTTCTCTCTTTCCCTTTACAACCTCGCCTGTCTCTTCTCCCCTCTTTTTCCTTCAGTCCCCAAATTTCCCACTTCCGCTTGTATTCCTCTACTCCCTCCAATCCCTCAAATCTCTTTTCCCGTCTTTCCCCTTTCCTCTCTCTTTTCCCTAGTTCCGTGAACTCTCCCGTCTTTACGCTCACCAGGCACTTTCCCTGCTTTCCCTCAACTCCCTCTTTGCCACCTTTCCCCACGCTTATCTCTTTCCCTTTTCAACCTCGCCTGTCTCTTCTCCCCTCTTTTTCCTTCAGTCCCCAAATTTCCCACTTCCTCTTGTATTCCTCTACTCCCTCCAATCCCTCAAATCTCTTTCCCCGTCTTTCCCCTTTCCTCTCTTTTCCCTACTTCCGTGAACTCTCCCGTCTTTACGCTCACCAGTCACTCTCCCTGCTTTCCCTCAACTCCCTCTTTGCCACCTTTTCCCACGGTTCTCTCTTTCCCTTTACAACCTCGCCTGTCTCTTCTCCCCTCTTTTTCCTTCAGTCCCCAAATTTCCCACTTCCGCTTGTATTCCTCTACTCCCTCCAATCCCTCAAATCTCTTTTCCCGTCTTTCCCCTTTCCTCTCTCTTTTCCCTAGTTCCGTGAACTCTTCCCTCTTTACGCTCACCAGGCACTTTCCCTGCTTTCCCTCAACTCCCTCTTTGCCACCTTTCCCCACGCTTATCTCTTTCCCTTTTCAACCTCGCCTGTCTCTTCTCCCCTCTTTTTCCTTCAGTCCCCAAATTTCCCACTTCCGCTTGTATTCCTCTACTCCCTCCAATCCCTCAAATCTCTTTCCCCGTCTTTCCCCTTTCCTCTCTTTTCCCTACTTCCGTGAACTCTCCCGTCTTTACGCTCACCAGTCACTCTCCCTGCTTTCCCTCAACTCCCTCTTTGCCACCTTTTCCCACGCTTGTCTCTTTCCCTTTTTCCACTCTCCTGTCTCTTCCCCCCTCTTTTTCCTTCAGTCTCCGAATTTCCCACTTGAGCTCGCCTTCCTCTACTCCCTCCCATCCCTCAAATCTCTCTTCCCCCTCTTTCCCCTTGCCTCTCTCTTTTCCCGAGTTCCGTGAACTCTCCCGTCTTTACTCTCACCAGTCACTTTCCCTTCTTTCCCTCAACTCCCTCTTTGCCACCTTTTCCCATGCTTGTCTCTTTCCCTTTTTCCTCTCGCCTGTCTCTTCCCCCCTCTTTTTCCTTCAGTCCCCAAATTTCCCACTTCCGCTCGTTTTCCTTTACTCCCTCCCATCCCTCAAAGCTCTCTTTCCCTCACTTTCCCCTTGCCTCTCTCTTTTCCCTAGTTCCGTGAACTCTTCCCTCTTTACGCTCACCAGTCACTCTCCCTGCTTTCCCTCAACTCCCTCTTTGTCACCTTTTCCCACGTTTTTCTATTTCCCTTTTTCCTCTCGCCTGTCTCTTCCCCCCTCTTTTAACTTCAGTCCCCAAATTTCCCACTTCCGCTTGTATTCCTCTACTCCCTCCAATCCCTCAAATCTCTTTCCCCGTCTTTCCCCTTTCCTCTCTTTTCTCTACTTCCGTGAACTCTCCCGTCTTTACGCTCACCAGTCACTTTCCCTGCTTTCCCTCAACTCCCTCTTTGTCAACTTTTCCCACGCTTGTCTCTTTTCCTTTTCAACCTCGCCTGTCTCTTCCCCCCTTTTTTTCCTTCAGTCCCCAAATTTCCCACTTACGCTCGATTTCCTCTACTCCCTACAGTCCCTCAAAGCTCTCTTTCCCTCTCCTTCCCCTTGCCTCTCTCTTTTCCCTAGTTCCGTGACCTCTCCCGTCTTTACGCTCACCAGTCACTTTCCCTGCTTTCCCTCAACTCCCTCTTTGTCAACTTTTCCCACGCTTGTCTCTTTTCCTTTTCAACCTCGCCTGTCTCTTCCTCCCTCTTTTTCCTTCATCCCCAAATTTCCCACTTAGGCTCGATTTCCTCTACTCCCTACAGTCCCGCAAAGCTCTCTTTTCCCTTGCCTCTCTCTTTTCCCTAGTTCCGTGACCTCTCCCCTCTTTACGCTCACCAGTCACTTTCCCTGCTTTCCCTCAAATCCCTCTTTGCCACCTTTTCCCACGCTTCTCTTTCCCTTTTTCCCCTCGCCAGTCTCTTCTCCCCTCTTTTTCCTTCAGTCACTAAATTTCCCACTTCCGCTCGTTTTCCTCTACTCCCTCCCATCTCTCAAAACTCTCTTTCCCTCTCTTTCCCCTTGCCTCTCTCTTTTCCCGAGTTCCGTGAACTCTCCCGTCTTTACGCTCACCAGTCACTTTCCCTGCTTTCCCTCAACTCCCTCTTTACCACCTTTTCCCATGCTTGTCTCTTTTCCTTTTCAACCTCGCCTGTCTCTTCTCCCCTCTTTTTCCTTCAGTCCCCAAATTTCCCACTTCCGCTCGCCTTCCTTTACTCCCTCCCATCCCTCAAATCTCTTTCCCTCTCTTTCCCCTTGCCTCTCTCTTTTCCCTAGTTCCATGAACTCTCCCCTCTTTATGCTCACCAGTCACTCTCCCTGCTTTCCCTCAACTCCCTCTTTGCCACCTTTTCCCACGCTTGTCTCTTTCCCTTTTTCCCCTCTCCTGTCTCTCCCCCTCTCTTTTTCCTTCAGTCCCCGACTTTCCCACTTAGGCTCGATTTCCTCTACTCCCTACAGTCCCTCAAAGCTCTCTTTCCCTCTCCTTCCCCTTGCCTCTCTCTTTTCCCTAGTTCCGTGACCTCTCCCGTCTTTACGCTCACCAGTCACTTTCCCTGCTTTCCCTCAAATCCCTCTTTGCCACCTTTTCCCACGCTTGTCTCTTTCCCTTTTTCCCCTCTCCTGTCTCTCCCCCTCTCTTTTTCCTTCAGTCCCCGACTTTCCCACTTACGCTCGATTTCCTCTACTCCCTACAGTCCCTCAAAGCTCTCTTTCCCTCTCCTTCCCCTTGCGTCTCTCTTTTCCCTAGTTCCGTGACCTCTCCCGTCTTTACGCTCACCAGTCACTTTCCCTGCTTTCCCTCAAATCCCTCTTTGCCACCTTTTCCCACGCTTCTCTTTCCCTTTTTCCCCTCGCCAGTCTCTTCTCCCCTCTTTTTCCTTCAGTCACTAAATTTCACACTTCCGCTCGCCTTCGTCTACTCCCTCCCATCCCTCAAATCTCTCTTCCCCTATTTTTCCCCTTGCCTCTCTGTTTTCCCGAGTTCCGTGAACTCTCCCGTCTTTACGCTCACCAGTCACTTTCCCTGCTTTCCCTCAACTCCCTCTTTGTCAACTTTTCCCACGCTTGTCTCTTCTCCTTTTCAACCTCGCCTGTCTCTTCTCCCCTCTTTTTCCTTCAGCCCCCAAATTTCCCACTTACGCTCGATTTGCTCTACGCCCTACAGTCCCTCAAAGCTCTTTTTCCCTCTCCTTCCCCTTGCCTCTCTCTTTTCCCTAGTTCCGTGAACTCTCCCGTCTTTACGCTCACCAGTCACTCTCCCTGCTTTCCCTCAACTCCCTGTCTACTTTTCCCACGTTTTTCTCTTTCCCTTTTTCCTCTCGCCTGTCTCTTCCCCCCTTTTTTTCCTTCAGTCCCCAAATTTCCCACTTACGCTCGATTTCCTCTACTCCCTACAGTCCCTCAAAGCTCTTTTTCCCTCTCCTTCCCCTTGCCTCTCTCTTTTCCCTAGTTCCGTGACCTCTCCCATCTTTACGCTCACCAGTCACTTTCCCTGCTTTCCCTCAACTCCCTCTTTGCCACCTTTTCCCACGTTTTTCTCTTTCCCTTTTTCCTTTCGCCTGTCTCTTCCCCCCTCTTTTTCCTTCAGCCCACAAATTTCCCACTTATGCTCGATTTCCTCTACTCCCTACAGTCCCTCAAAGCTCTTTTCCCCTCTCCTTCCCCTTGCCTCTCTCTTTTCCCTAGTTCCGTGACCTCTCCCGTCTTTACGCTCACCAGTCACTTTCCCTGCTTTCCCTCAACTCCCTCTTTGTCAACTTTTCCCACGCTTGTCTCTTCTCCTTTTCAACCTCGCCTGTCTCTTCTCCCCTCTTTTTCCTTCAGCCCCCAAATTTCCCACTTCCGCTCGATTTCCTCTACTACCTACAGTCCCTCAAATCTATCTTTACCTCACTTTCCCCTTGCCTCTCTCTTTTCCCTAGTTCCGTGAACTCTCCCGTCTTTACGCTCACCAGTCACTTTCCCTGCTTTCCCTCAACTCCCTCTTTGCCACCTTTTCCCACGTTTTTCTCTTTCCCTTTTTTCTCTCGCCTGTCTCTTCCCCCCTCTTTTTCCTTCAGCCCCCAAATTTCCCACTTACGCTCGATTTCCTCTACTCCCTACAGTCCCTCAAATCTCTCTTTCCCTCTCCTTCCCCTTGCCTCTCTCTTTTCCCTAGTTCCGTGACCTCTCCCGTCTTTACGCTCACCAGTCACATTCCCTGCTTTCCCTCAACTCCCTCTTTGTCAACTTTTCCCACGCTTGTCTCTTTTCCTTTTCAACCTCGCCTGTCTCTTCCCCCCTCTTTTTCCTTCAGTCCCCAAATTTCCCACTTACGCTCGATTTCCTCTACTCCCTACAGTCCCTCAACGCTCTCTTTTCCCTTGCCTCTCTCTTTTCCCTAGTTCCGTGACCTCTCCCCTCTTTACGCTCACCAGTCACTTTCCCTGCTTTCTCTCAACTCCCTCTTTGTCAACTTTTCCCACGCTTGTCTCTTTTCCTTTTCAACCTCGCCTGTCTCTTCCCCCCTCTTTTTCCTTCAGTCCCCAAATTTCCCACTTCCGCTCGTTTTCCTCTACTCCCTCCCATCTCTCAAAACTCTCTTTCCCTCTCTTTCCCCTTGCCTCTCTCTTTTCCCGGGTTCCGTGAACTCTCCCGTCTTTACGCTCACCAGTCACTTTCCCTTCTTTCCCTCAACTCCCTCTTTGCCACCTTTTCCCACGCTTGTCTCTTTTCCTTTTCAACCTCGCCTGTCTCTTCTCCCCTCTTTTTCCTTCAGTCCCCAAATTTCCCACTTCCGCTCGCCTTCCTTTACTCCCTCCCATCCCTCAAATCTCTTTCCCTCTCTTTCCCCTTGCCTCTCTCTTTTCCCTAGTTCCATGAACTCTCCCCTCTTTATGCTCACCAGTCACTCTCCCTGCTTTCCCTCAACTCCCTCTTTGCCACCTTTTCCCACGCTTGTCTCTTTCCCTTTTTCCCCTCTCCTGTCTCTCCCCCTCTCTTTTTCCTTCAGTCCCCGAATTTCCCACTTACGCTCGATTTCCTCTACTCCCTACAGTCCCTCAAAGCTCTCTTTCCCTCTCCTTCCCCTTGCCTCTCTCTTTTCCCTAGTTCCGTGACCTCTCCCGTCTTTACGCTCACCAGTCACTTTCCCTGCTTTCCCTCAAATCCCTCTTTGCCACCTTTTCCCACGCTTCTCTTTCCCTTTTTCCCCTCGCCAGTCTCTTCTCCCCTCTTTTTCCTTCAGTCACTAAATTTCACACTTCCGCTCGCCTTCGTCTACTCCCTCCCATCCCTCAAATCTCTCTTCCCCTATTTTTCCCCTTGCCTCTCTGTTTTCCCGAGTTCCGTGAACTCTCCCGTCTTTACGCTCACCAGTCACTTTCCCTGCTTTCCCTCAACTCCCTCTTTGTCAACTTTTCCCACGCTTGTCTCTTCTCCTTTTCAACCTCGCCTGTCTCTTCTCCCCTCTTTTTCCTTCAGCCCCCAAATTTCCCACTTACGCTCGATTTCCTCTACTCCCTACAGTCCCTCAAATCTCTCTTTCCCTCTCCTTCCCCTTGCCTCTCTCTTTTCCCTAGTTCCGTGACCTCTCCCGTCTTTACGCTCACCAGTCACATTCCCTGCTTTCCCTCAACTCCCTCTTTGTCAACTTTTCCCACGCTTGTCTCTTTTCCTTTTCAACCTCGCCTGTCTCTTCCCCCCTCTTTTTCCTTCAGTCCCCAAATTTCCCACTTACGCTCGTTTTCCTCTACTCCCTACAGTCCCTCAACGCTCTCTTTCCCTCTCCTTCCCCTTGCCTCTCTCTTTTCCCTAGTTCCGTGACCTCTCCCGTCTTTACGCTCACCAGTCACATTCCCTGCTTTCCCTCAACTCCCTCTTTGTCAACTTTTCCCACGCTTGTCTCTTTTCCTTTTCAACCTCGCCTGTCTCTTCCCCCCTCTTTTTCCTTCAGTCCCCAAATTTCCCACTTACGCTCGTTTTCCTCTACTCCCTACAGTCCCTCAACGCTCTCTTTCCCTCTCCTTCCCCTTGCCTCTCTCTTTTCCCTAGTTCCGTGACCTCTCCCGTCTTTACGCTCACCAGTCACTTTCCCTGCTTTCCCTCAACTCCCTCTTTGTCAACTTTTCCCACGGTTCTCTCTTTCCCTTTACAACCTCGCCTGTCTCTTCTCCCCTCTTTTTCCTTCAGTCCCCAAATTTCCCACTTACGCTTGTATTCCTCTACTCCCTCCAATCCCTCAAATCTCTTTTCCCATCTTTCCCCTTGCCTCTCTCTTTTCCCTAGTTCCGTGACCTGTCCCATCTTTACGCTCACCAGTCACTCTCCCTGCTTTCCCTCAACTCCCTCTTTGTCACCTTTTCCCACGTTTTTCTATTTCCCTTTTTCCTCTCGCCTGTCTCTTCCCCCCTCTTTTTCCTTCAGTCCCCAAATTTCCCACTTACGCTCGATTTCCTCTACTACCTACAGTCCCTCAAATCTATCTTTCCCTCACTTTCCCCTTGCCTCTCTCTTTTCCCTAGTTCCGTGAACTCTTCCCTCTTTACGCTCACCAGTCACTCTCCCTGCTTTCCCTCAACTCCCTCTTTGCCACCTTTTCCCACGGTTCTCTCTTTCCCTTTACAACCTCGCCTGTCTCTTCTCCCCTCTTTTTCCTTCAGTCCCCAAATTTCCCACTTACGCTTGTATTCCTCTACTCCCTCCAATCCCTCAAATCTCTTTTCCCATCTTTCCCCTTGCCTCTCTCTTTTCCCTAGTTCCGTGACCTCTCCCGTCTTTACGCTCACCAGTCACTCTCCTTGCTTTCCCTCAACTCCCTCTTTGCCACCTTTTCCCACGGTTCTCTCTTTCCCTTTACAACCTCGCCTGTCTCTTCTCCCCTCTTTTTCCTTCAGTCCCCAAATTTCCCACTTCCGCTTGTATTCCTCTACTCCCTCCAATCCCTCAAATCTCTTTCCCTGTCTTTGCCCTTTCCTCTCTTTTCCCTACTTCCGTGAAATCTCCCGTCTTTACGCTCACCAGTCACTCTCCCTGCTTTCCCTCAACTCCCTCTTTGCCACCTTTTCCCACGCTTGTCTCTTTCCCTTTTTCCCCTCTCCTGTCTCTTCCCCGCTCTTTTTCCTTCAGTCTCCGAATTTCCCACTTGAGCTCGCCTTCCTCTAGTCCCTCCCATCCCTCAAATCTCTCTTCCCCCTCTTTCCCCTTGCCTCTCTCTTTTCCCGAGTTCCGTGAACTCTCCCGTCTTTACTCTCACCAGTCACTTTCCCTTCTATCCCTCAACTCCCTCTTTGCCACCTTTTCCCATGCTTGTCTCTTTCCCTTTTTCCTCTCGCCTGTCTCTTCCCCCCTCTTTTTCCTTCAGTCCCCAAATTTCCCACTTCCGCTCGTTTTCCTTTACTCCCTCCCATCCCTCAAAGCTCTCTTTCCCTCACTTTCCCCTTGCCTCTCTCTTTTCCCTAGTTCCGTGACCTGTCCCGTCTTTACGCTCACCAGTCACTCTCCCTGCTTTCCCTCAACTCCCTCTTTGTCACCTTTTCCCACGTTTTTCTCTTTCCCTTTTTCCTCCCGCCTGTCTCTTCCCCCCTCTTTTAACTTCAGTCCCCAAATTTCCCACTTCCGCTTGTATTCCTCTACTCCCTCCTATCCCTCAAAGCTCTCTTTCCCTCACTTTCCCCTTGCCTCTCTCTTTTCCCTAGTTCCGTGAACTCTTCCCTCTTTACGCTCACCAGTCACTCTCCCTGCTTTCCCTCAACTCCCTCTTTGTCACCTTTTCCCACGTTTTTCTCTTTCCCTTTTTCCTCTCGCCTGTCTCTTCCCCCCTCTTTTTCCTTCAGTCCCCAAATTTCCCACTTACGCTCGATTTCCTCTACTCCCTACAGTCCCTCAAAGCTCTCTTTCCCTCTCCTTCCCCTTGCCTCTCTCTTTTGCCTAGTTCCGTGACCTCTCCCGTCTTTACGCTCACCAGTCACTTTCCCTGCTTTCCCTCAACTCCCTCTTTGTCAACTTTTCCCACGCTTGTCTCTTTTCCTTTTCAACCTGCCTGTCTCTTCCCCCCTTTTTTTCCTTCAGTCCCCAAATTTCCCACTCACGCTCGATTTCCTCTACTCCCTACAGTCCCTCAAAGCTCTCTTTCCCTCTCCTTCCCCTTGCCTCTCTCTTTTCCCTAGTTCCGTGACCTCTCCCGTCTTTACGCTCACCAGTCACTTTCCCTGCTTTCCCTCAACTCCCTCTTTGTCAACTTTTCCCACGCTTGTCTCTTTTCCTTTTCAACCTCGCCTGTCTCTTCCCCCCTCTTTTTCCTTCAGTCCCCAAATTTCCCACTTACGCTCGATTTCCTCTACTCCCTACAGTCCCTCAAAGCTCTCTTTCCCTCTCCTTCCCCTTGCCTCTCTCTTTTCCCTAGTTCCGTGACCTCTCCCGTCTTTACGCTCACCAGTCACTTTCCCTGCTTTCCCTCAACTCCCTCTTTGTCAACTTTTCCCACGCTTGTCTCTTTTCCTTTTCAACCTCGCCTGTCTCTTCCCCCCTCTTTTTCCTTCAGTCCCCAAATTTCCCACTTACGCTTGTATTCCTCTACTCCCTCCAATCCCTCAAATCTCTTTTCCCATCTTTCCCCTTGCCTCTCTCTTTTCCCTAGTTCCGTGACCTGTCCCGTCTTTACGCTCACCAGTCACTCTCCCTGCTTTCCCTCAACTCCCTCTTTGTCACCTTTTCCCACGTTTTTCTCTTTCCCTTTTTCCTCTCGCCTGTCTCTTCCCCCTTCTTTTAACTTCAGTCCCCAAATTTCCCACTTCCGCTTGTATTCCTCTACTCCCTCCCATCCCTCAAAGCTCTCTTTCCCTCACTTTCCCCTTGCCTCTCTCTTTTCCCTAGTTCCGTGAACTCTTCCCTCTTTACGCTCACCAGTCACTCTCCCTGCTTTCCCTCAACTCCCTCTTTGTCACCTTTTCCCACGGTTCTCTCTTTCCCTTTACAACCTCGCCTGTCTCTTCTCCCCTCTTTTTCCTTCAGTCCCCAAATTTCCCACTTACGCTTGTATTCCTCTACTCCCTCCAATCCCTCAAATCTCTTTTCCCATCTTTCCCCTTGCCTCTCTCTTTTCCCTAGTTCCGTGAACTCTCCCGTCTTTACGCTCACCAGTCACTTTCCCTGCTTTCCCTCAACTCCCTCTTTGCCACCTTTTCCCACGGTTCTCTCTTTCCCTTTACAACCTCGCCTGTCTCTTCTCCCCTCTTTTTCCTTCAGTCCCCAAATTTCCCACTTACGCTTGTATTCCTCTACTCCCTCCAATCCCTCAAATCTCTTTTCCCATCTTTCCCCTTGCCTCTCTCTTTTCCCTAGTTCCGTGACCTGTCCCGTCTTTACGCTCACCAGTCACTCTCCCTGCTTTCCCTCAACTCCCTCTTTGTCACCTTTTCCCACGTTTTTCTCTTTCCCTTTTTCCTCTCGCCTGTCTCTTCCCCCCTCTTTTAACTTCAGTCCCCAAATTTCCCACTTCCGCTTGTATTCCTCTACTCCCTCCCATCCCTCAAAGCTCTCTTTCCCTCACTTTCCCCTTGCCTCTCTCTTTTCCCTAGTTCCGTGACCTCTCCCGTCTTTACGCTCACCAGTCACTCTCCCTGCTTTCCCTCAACTCCCTCTTTGTCACCTTTTCCCACGTTTTTCTATTTCCCTTTTTCCTCTCGCCTGTCTCTTCCCCCCTCTTTTTCCTTCAGTCCCCAAATTTCCCACTTACGCTCGATTTCCTCTACTCCCTACAGTCCCTCAAAGCTCTCTTTCCCTCTCCTTCCCCTTGCCTCTCTCTTTTCCCTAGTTCCGTGACCTCTCCCGTCTTTACGCTCACCAGTCACTTTCCCTGCTTTCCCTCAACTCCCTCTTTGTCAACTTTTCCCACGCTTGTCTCTTTTCCTTTTCAACCTGCCTGTCTCTTCCCCCCTTTTTTTCCTTCAGTCCCCAAATTTCCCACTTACGCTCGATTTCCTCTACTACCTACAGTCCCTCAAATTTATCTTTCCCTCACTTTCCCCTTGCCTCTCTCTTTTCCCTAGTTCCGTGAACTCTTCCCTCTTTACGCTCACCAGTCACTCTCCCTGCTTTCCCTCAACTCCCTCTTTGCCAACTTTTCCCACGGTTCTCTCTTTCCCTTTACAACCTCGCCTGTCTCTTCTCCCCTCTTTTTCCTTCAGTCCCCAAATTTCCCACTTATGCTTGTATTCCTCTACTCCCTCCAATCCCTCAAATCTCTTTTCCCATCTTTCCCCTTGCCTCTCTCTTTTCCCTAGTTCCGTGAACTCTCCCGTCTTTACGCTCACCAGTCACTCTCCCTGCTTTCCCTCAACTCCCTCTTTGCCACCTTTTCCCACGGTTCTCTCTTTCCCTTTACAACCTCGCCTGTCTCTTCTCCCCTCTTTTTCCTTCAGTCCCCAAATTTCCCACTTACGCTTGTATTCCTCTACTCCCTCCAATCCCTCAAATCTCTTTTCCCATCTTTCCCCTTGCCTCTCTCTTTTCCCTAGTTCCGTGACCTGTCCCGTCTTTACGCTCACCAGTCACTTTCCCTGCTTTCCCTCAACTCCCTCTTTGCCACCTTTTCCCACGTTTTTCTCTTTCCCTTTTTCCTCTCGCCTGTCTCTTCCCCCCTCTTTTAACTTCAGTCCCCAAATTTCCCACTTCCGCTTGTATTCCTCTACTCCCTCCCATCCCTCAAAGCTCTCTTTCCCTCACTTTCCCCTTGCCTCTCTCTTTTCCCTAGTTCCGTGAACTCTTCCCTCTTTACGCTCACCAGTCACTCTCCCTGCTTTCCCTCAACTCCCTCTTTGTCACCTTTTCCCACGTTTTTCTATTTCCCTTTTTCCTCTCGCCTGTCTCTTCCCCCCTCTTTTTCCTTCAGTCCCCAAATTTCCCACTTACGCTCGATTTCCTCTACTCCCTACAGTCCCTCAAAGCTCTCTTTCCCTCTCCTTCCCCTTGCCTCTCTCTTTTCCCTAGTTCCGTGACCTCTCCCGTCTTTACGCTCACCAGTCACTTTCCCTGCTTTCCCTCAACTCCCTCTTTGTCAACTTTTCCCACGCTTGTCTCTTTTCCTTTTCAACCTCGCCTGTCTCTTCCCCCCTCTTTTTCCTTCAGTCCCCAAATTTCCCACTTACGCTCGATTTCCTCTACTACCTACAGTCCCTCAAATCTATCTTTCCCTCACTTTCCCCTTGCCTCTCTCTTTTCCCTAGTTCCGTGAACTCTTCCCTCTTTACGCTCACCAGTCACTCTCCCTGCTTTCCCTCAACTCCCTCTTTGCCACCTTTTCCCACGGTTCTCTCTTTCCCTTTACAACCTCGCCTGTCTCTTCTCCCCTCTTTTTCCTTCAGTCCCCAAATTTCCCACTTACGCTTGTATTCCTCTACTCCCTCCAATCCCTCAAATCTCTTTTCCCATCTTTCCCCTTGCCTCTCTCTTTTCCCTAGTTCCGTGACCTGTCCCGTCTTTACGCTCACCAGTCACTCTCCCTGCTTTCCCTCAACTCCCTCTTTGTCACCTTTTCCCACGTTTTTCTCTTTCCCTTTTTCCTCTCGCCTGTCTCTTCCCCCCTCTTTTAACTTCAGTCCCCAAATTTCCCACTTCCGCTTGTATTCCTCTACTCCCTCCCATCCCTCAAAGCTCTCTTTCCCTCACTTTCCCCTTGCCTCTCTCTTTTCCCTAGTTCCGTGAACTCTTCCCTCTTTACGCTCACCAGTCACTCTCCCTGCTTTCCCTCAACTCCCTCTTTGTCACCTTTTCCCACGTTTTTCTATTTCCCTTTTTCCTCTCGCCTGTCTCTTCCCCCCTCTTTTTCCTTCAGTCCCCAAATTTCCCACTTACGCTCGATTTCCTCTACTCCCTACAGTCCCTCAAAGCTCTCTTTCCCTCTCCTTCCCCTTGCCTCTCTCTTTTCCCTAGTTCCGTGACCTCTCCCGTCTTTACGCTCACCAGTCACTTTCCCTGCTTTCCCTCAACTCCCTCTTTGTCAACTTTTCCCACGCTTGTCTCTTTTCCTTTTCAACCTGCCTGTCTCTTCCCCCCTTTTTTTCCTTCAGTCCCCAAATTTCCCACTTACGCTCGATTTCCTCTACTACCTACAGTCCCTCAAATTTATCTTTCCCTCACTTTCCCCTTGCCTCTCTCTTTTCCCTAGTTCCGTGAACTCTTCCCTCTTTACGCTCACCAGTCACTCTCCCTGCTTTCCCTCAACTCCCTCTTTGCCAACTTTTCCCACGGTTCTCTCTTTCCCTTTACAACCTCGCCTGTCTCTTCTCCCCTCTTTTTCCTTCAGTCCCCAAATTTCCCACTTATGCTTGTATTCCTCTACTCCCTCCAATCCCTCAAATCTCTTTTCCCCTCTTTCCCCTTGCCTCTCTCTTTTCCCTAGTTCCGTGAACTCTCCCGTCTTTACGCTCACCAGTCACTCTCCCTGCTTTCCCTCAACTCCCTCTTTGCCACCTTTTCCCACGGTTCTCTCTTTCCCTTTACAACCTCGCCTGTCTCTTCTCCCCTCTTTTTCCTTCAGTCCCCAAATTTCCCACTTACGCTTGTATTCCTCTACTCCCTCCAATCCCTCAAATCTCTTTTCCCATCTTTCCCCTTGCCTCTCTCTTTTCCCTAGTTCCGTGACCTGTCCCGTCTTTACGCTCACCAGTCACTCTCCCTGCTTTCCCTCAACTCCCTCTTTGTCACCTTTTCCCACGTTTTTCTCTTTCCCTTTTTCCTCTCGCCTGTCTCTTCCCCCCTCTTTTAACTTCAGTCCCCAAATTTCCCACTTCCGCTCGAATTCCTCTACTCCCTACAGTCCCTCAAAGCTCTCTTTCCCTCTCCTTCCCCTTGCCTCTCTCTTTTCCCTAGTTCCGTGACCTCTCCCGTCTTTACGCTCACCAGTCACTTTCCCTGCTTTCCCTCAACTCCCTCTTTGTCAACTTTTCCCACGCTTGTCTCTTTTCCTTTTCAACCTGCCTGTCTCTTCCCCCCTTTTTTTCCTTCAGTCCCCAAATTTCCCACTCACGCTCGATTTCCTCTACTCCCTACAGTCCCTCAAAGCTCTCTTTCCCTCTCCTTCCCCTTGCCTCTCTCTTTTCCCTAGTTCCGTGACCTCTCCCGTCTTTACGCTCACCAGTCACTCTCCCTGCTTTCCCTCAACTCCCTCTTTGTCAACTTTTCCCACGCTTGTCTCTTTTCCTTTTCAACCTCGCCTGTCTCTTCCCCCCTCTTTTTCCTTCAGTCCCCAAATTTCCCACTTACGCTCGATTTCCTCTACTACCTACAGTCCCTCAAATCTATCTTTCCCTCACTTTCCCCTTGCCTCTCTCTTTTCCCTAGTTCCGTGAACTCTTCCCTCTTTACGCTCACCAGTCACTCTCCCTGCTTTCCCTCAACTCCCTCTTTGCCACCTTTTCCCACGGTTCTCTCTTTCCCTTTACAACCTCGCCTGTCTCTTCTCCCCTCTTTTTCCTTCAGTCCCCAAATTTCCCACTTACGCTTGTATTCCTCTACTCCCTCCAATCCCTCAAATCTCTTTTCCCATCTTTCCCCTTGCCTCTCTCTTTTCCCTAGTTCCGTGAACTCTCCCGTCTTTACGCTCACCAGGCACTTTCCCTGCTTTCCCTCAACTCCCTCTTTGCCACCTTTCCCCACGCTTATCTCTTTCCCTTTTCAACCTCGCCTGTCTCTTCTCCCCTCTTTTTCCTTCAGTCCCCAAATTTCCCACTTCCGCTTGTATTCCTCTACTCCCTCCAATCCCTCAAATCTCTTTCCCCGTCTTTCCCCTTTCCTCTCTCTTTTCCCTAGTTCCGTGAACTCTCCCGTCTTTACGCTCACCAGGCACTTTCCCTGCTTTCCATCAACTCCCTCTTTGCCACCTTTCCCCACGCTTGTCTCTTTCCCTTTTCAACCTCGCCTGTCTCTTCTCCCCTCTTTTTCCTTCAGTCCCCAAATTTCCCACTTCCGCTTGTATTCCTCTACTCCCTCCAATCCCTCAAATCTCTTTCCCCGTCTTTCCCCTTTCCTCTGTTTTCCCTACTTCCGTGAACTCTCCCGTCTTTACGCTCACCAGTCACTCTCCCTGCTTTCCCTCAACTCCCTCTTTGCCACCTTTTCCCACGCTTGTCTCTTTCCCTTTTTCCCCTCTCCTGTCTCTTCCCCGCTCTTTTTCCTTCAGTCTCCGAATTTCCCACTTGAGCTCGCCTTCCTCTACTCCCTCCCATCCCTCAAAGCTCTCTTTCCCTCTCCTTCCCCTTGCCTCTCTCTTTTCCCTAGTTCCGTGACCTCTCCCGTCTTTACGCTCACCAGTCACTTTCCCTTCTTTCCCTCAACTCCCTCTTTGCCACCTTTTCCCATGCTTGTCTCTTTTCCTTTTCAACCTCGCCTGCCTCTTCCCCCCTTTTTTTCCTTCAGTCCCCAAATTTCCCACTCACGCTCGATTTCCTCTACTCCCTACAGTCCCTCAAAGCTCTCTTTCCCTCTCCTTCCCCTTGCCTCTCTCTTTTCCCTAGTTCCGTGACCTCTCCCGTCTTTACGCGCACCAGTCACTTTCCCTGCTTTCCCTCAACTCCCTCTTTGTCAACTTTTCCCACGCTTGTCTCTTTTCCTTTTCAACCTCGCCTGTCTCTTCCCCCCTCTTTTTCCTTCAGTCCCCAAATTTCCCACTTACGCTCGATTTCCTCTACTACCTACAGTCCCTCAAATCTATCTTTCCCTCACTTTCCCCTTGCCTCTCTCTTTTCCCTAGTTCCGTGAACTCTTCCCTCTTTACGCTCACCAGTCACTCTCCCTGCTTTCCCTCAACTCCCTCTTTGCCACCTTTTCCCACGGTTCTCTCTTTCCCTTTACAACCTCGCCTGTCTCTTCTCCCCTCTTTTTCCTTCAGTCCCCAAATTTCCCACTTCCGCTTGTATTCCTCTACTCCCTCCAATCCCTCAAATCTCTTTTCCCGTCTTTCCCCTTGCCTCTCTCTTTTCCCTAGTTCCGTGAACTCTCCCGTCTTTACGCTCACCAGGCACTTTCCCTGCTTTCCATCAACTCCCTCTTTGCCACCTTTCCCCACGCTTATCTCTTTCCCTTTTCAACCTCGCCTGTCTCTTCTCCCCTCTTTTTCCTTCAGTCCCCAAATTTCCCACTTCCGCTTGTATTCCTCTACTCCCTCCAATCCCTCAAATCTCTTTCCCTGTCTTTGCCCTTTCCTCTCTTTTCCCTACTTCCGTGAAATCTCCCGTCTTTACGCTCACCAGTCACTCTCCCTGCTTTCCCTCAACTCCCTCTTTGCCACCTTTTCCCACGCTTGTCTCTTTCCCTTTTTCCCCTCTCCTGTCTCTTCCCCGCTCTTTTTCCTTCAGTCTCCGAATTTCCCACTTGAGCTCGCCTTCCTCTACTCCCTCCCATCCCTCAAATCTCTCTTCCCCCTCTTTCCCCTTGCCTCTCTCTTTTCCCGAGTTCCGTGAACTCTCCCGTCTTTACGCTCACCAGTCACTTTCCCTTCTTTCCCTCAACTCCCTCTTTGCCACCTTTTCCCATGCTTGTCTCTTTCCCTTTTTCCTCTCGCCTGTCTCTTCCCCCCTCTTTTTCCTTCAATCCCCAAATTTCCCACTTCCGCTCGTTTTCCTTTACTCCCTCCCATCCCTCAAAGCTCTCTTTCCCTCTCCTTCCCCTTGCCTCTCTCTTTTCCCTAGTTCCGTGACCTCTCCCGTCTTTACGCTCACCAGTCACTTTCCCTGCTTTCCCTCAACTCCCTCTTTGTCAACTTTTCCCACGCTTGTCTCTTTTCCTTTTCAACCTCGCCTGCCTCTTCCCCCCTTTTTTTCCTTCAGTCCCCAAATTTCCCACTCACGCTCGATTTCCTCTACTCCCTACAGTCCCTCAAAGCTCTCTTTCCCTCTCCTTCCCCTTGCCTCTCTCTTTTCCCTAGTTCCGTGACCTCTCCCGTCTTTACGCTCACCAGTCACTCTCCCTGCTTTCCCTCAACTCCCTCTTTGCCACCTTTTCCCACGGTTCTCTCTTTCCCTTTACAACCTCGCCTGTCTCTTCTCCCCTCTTTTTCCTTCAGTCCCCAAATTTCCCACTTACGCTTGTATTCCTCTACTCCCTCCAATCCCTCAAATCTCTTTTCCCATCTTTCCCCTTGCCTCTCTCTTTTCCCTAGTTCCGTGACCTGTCCCGTCTTTACGCTCACCAGTCACTCTCCCTGCTTTCCCTCAACTCCCTCTTTGTCACCTTTTCCCACGTTTTTCTCTTTCCCTTTTTCCTCTCGCCTGTCTCTTCCCCCCTCTTTTAACTTCAGTCCCCAAATTTCCCACTTCCGCTTGTATTCCTCTACTCCCTCCCATCCCTCAAAGCTCTCTTTCCCTCACTTTCCCCTTGCCTCTCTCTTTTCCCTAGTTCCGTGAACTCTTCCCTCTTTACGCTCACCAGTCACTCTCCCTGCTTTCCCTCAACTCCCTCTTTGTCACCTTTTCCCACGGTTCTCTCTTTCCCTTTACAACCTCGCCTGTCTCTTCTCCCCTCTTTTTCCTTCAGTCCCCAAATTTCCCACTTACGCTTGTATTCCTCTACTCCCTCCAATCCCTCAAATCTCTTTTCCCATCTTTCCCCTTGCCTCTCTCTTTTCCCTAGTTCCGTGAACTCTCCCGTCTTTACGCTCACCAGTCACTCTCCCTGCTTTCCCTCAACTCCCTCTTTGCCACCTTTTCCCACGGTTCTCTCTTTCCCTTTACAACCTCGCCTGTCTCTTCTCCCCTCTTTTTCCTTCAGTCCCCAAATTTCCCACTTACGCTTGTATTCCTCTACTCCCTCCAATCCCTCAAATCTCTTTTCCCATCTTTCCCCTTGCCTCTCTCTTTTCCCTAGTTCCGTGACCTCTCCCGTCTTTACGCTCACCAGTCACTCTCCCTGCTTTCCCTCAACTCCCTCTTTGTCACCTTTTCCCACGTTTTTCTCTTTCCCTTTTTCCTCTCGCCTGTCTCTTCCCCCCTCTTTTTCCTTCAGTCCCCAAATTTCCCACTTCCGCTTGTATTCCTCTACTCCCTCCCATCCCTCAAAGCTCTCTTTCCCTCACTTTCCCCTTGCCTCTCTCTTTTCCCTAGTTCCGTGACCTCTCCCGTCTTTACGCTCACCAGTCACTTTCCCTGCTTTCCCTCAACTCCCTCTTTGTCAACTTTTCCCACGCTTGTCTCTTTTCCTTTTCAACCTGCCTGTCTCTTCCCCCCTTTTTTTCCTTCAGTCCCCAAATTTCCCACTTACGCTCGATTTCCTCTACTACCTACAGTCCCTCAAATCTATCTTTCCCTCACTTTCCCCTTGCCTCTCTCTTTTCCCTAGTTCCGTGAACTCTTCCCTCTTTACGCTCACCAGTCACTCTCCCTGCTTTCCCTCAACTCCCTCTTTGCCACCTTTTCCCACGGTTCTCTCTTTCCCTTTACAACCTCGCCTGTCTTTTCTCCCCTCTTTTTCCTTCAGTCCCCAAATTTCCCACTTATGCTTGTATTCCTCTACTCCCTCCAATCCCTCAAATCTCTTTTCCCATCTTTCCCCTTGCCTCTCTCTTTTCCCTAGTTCCGTGAACTCTCCCGTCTTTACGCTCACGAGTCACTCTCCCTGCTTTCCCTCAACTCCCTCTTTGCCACCTTTTCCCACGGTTCTCTCTTTCCCTTTACAACCTCGCCTGTCTCTTCTCCCCTCTTTTTCCTTCAGTCCCCAAATTTCCCACTTACGCTTGTATTCCTCTACTCCCTCCAATCCCTCAAATCTCTTTTCCCATCTTTCCCCTTGCCTCTCTCTTTTCCCTAGTTCCGTGACCTGTCCCGTCTTTACGCTCACCAGTCACTCTCCCTGCTTTCCCTCAACTCCCTCTTTGTCACCTTTTCCCACGTTTTTCTCTTTCCCTTTTTCCTCTCGCCTGTCTCTTCCCCCCTCTTTTAACTTCGGTCCCCAAATTTCCCACTTACGCTCGATTTCCTCTACTCCCTACAGTCCCTCAAAGCTCTCTTTCCCTCTCCTTCCCCTTGCCTCTCTCTTTTCCCTAGTTCCGTGACCTCTCCCGTCTTTACGCTCACCAGTCACTTTCCCTGCTTTCCCTCAACTCCCTCTTTGTCAACTTTTCCCACGCTTGTCTCTTTTCCTTTTCAACCTGCCTGTCTCTTCCCCCCTTTTTTTCCTTCAGTCCCCAAATTTCCCACTCACGCTCGATTTCCTCTACTCCCTACAGTCCCTCAAAGCTCTCTTTCCCTCTCCTTCCCCTTGCCTCTCTCTTTTCCCTAGTTCCGTGACCTCTCCCGTCTTTACGCTCACCAGTCACTTTCCCTGCTTTCCCTCAACTCCCTCTTTGTCAACTTTTCCCACGCTTGTCTCTTTTCCTTTTCAACCTCGCCTGTCTCTTCCCCCCTCTTTTTCCTTCAGTCCCCAAATTTCCCACTTACGCTCGATTTCCTCTACTACCTACAGTCCCTCAAATCTATCTTTCCCTCACTTTCCCCTTGCCTCTCTCTTTTCCCTAGTTCCGTGAACTCTTCCCTCTTTACGCTCACCAGTCACTCTCCCTGCTTTCCCTCAACTCCCTCTTTGCCACCTTTTCCCACGGTTCTCTCTTTCCCTTTACAACCTCGCCTGTCTCTTCTCCCCTCTTTTTCCTTCAGTCCCCAAATTTCCCACTTACGCTTGTATTCCTCTACTCCCTCCAATCCCTCAAATATCTTTTCCCATCTTTCCCCTTGCCTCTCTCTTTTCCCTAGTTCCGTGAACTCTCCCGTCTTTACGCTCACCAGGCACTTTCCCTGCTTTCCATCAACTCCCTCTTTGCCACCTTTCCCCACGCTTATCTCTTTCCCTTTTCAACCTCGCCTGTCTCTTCTCCCCTCTTTTTCCTTCAGTCCCCAAATTTCCCACTTCCGCTTGTATTCCTCTACTCCCTCCAATCCCTCAAATCTCTTTCCCCGTCTTTCCCCTTTCCTCTCTCTTTTCCCTAGTTCCGTGAACTCTCCCGTCTTTACGCTCACCAGGCACTTTCCCTGCTTTCCATCAACTCCCTCTTTGCCACCTTTCCCCACGCTTGTCTCTTTCCCTTTTCAACCTCGCCTGTCTCTTCTCCCCTCTTTTTCCTTCAGTCCCCAAATTTCCCACTTCCGCTTGTATTCCTCTACTCCCTCCAATCCCTCAAATCTCTTTCCCCGTCTTTCCCCTTTCCTCTGTTTTCCCTACTTCCGTGAACTCTCCCGTCTTTACGCTCACCAGTCACTCTCCCTGCTTTCCCTCAACTCCCTCTTTGCCACCTTTTCCCACGCTTGTCTCTTTCCCTTTTTCCCCTCTCCTGTCTCTTCCCCGCTCTTTTTCCTTCAGTCTCCGAATTTCCCACTTGAGCTCGCCTTCCTCTACTCCCTCCCATCCCTCAAATCTCTCTTCCCCCTCTTTCCCCTTGCCTCTCTCTTTTCCCGAGTTCCGTGAACTCTCCCGTCTTTACGCTCACCAGTCACTTTCCCTTCTTTCCCTCAACTCCCTCTTTGCCACCTTTTCCCATGCTTGTCTCTTTCCCTTTTTCCTCTCGCCTGTCTCTTCCCCCCTCTTTTTCCTTCAGTCCCCAAATTTCCCACTTCCGCTCGTTTTCCTTTACTCCCTACAGTCCCTCAAAGCTCTCTTTCCCTCTCCTTCCCCTTGCCTCTCTCTTTTCCCTAGTTCCGTGACCTCTCCCGTCTTTACGCTCACCAGTCACGTTCCCTGCTTTCCCTCAACTCCCTCTTTGTCAACTTTTCCCACGCTTGTCTCTTTTCCTTTTCAACCTCGCCTGCCTCTTCCCCCCTTTTTTTCCTTCAGTCCCCAAATTTCCCACTCACGCTCGATTTCCTCTACTCCCTACAGTCCCTCAAAGCTCTCTTTCCCTCTCCTTCCCCTTGCCTCTCTCTTTTCCCTAGTTCCGTGACCTCTCCCGTCTTTACGCTCACCAGTCACTTTCCCTGCTTTCCCTCAACTCCCTCTTTGTCAACTTTTCCCACGCTTGTCTCTTTTCCTTTTCAACCTCGCCTGTCTCTTCCCCCCTCTTTTTCCTTCAGTCCCCAAATTTCCCACTTACGCTCGATTTCCTCTACTACCTACAGTCCCTCAAATCTATCTTTCCCTCACTTTCCCCTTGCCTCTCTCTTTTCCCTAGTTCCGTGAACTCTTCCCTCTTTACGCTCACCAGTCACTCTCCCTGCTTTCCCTCAACTCCCTCTTTGCCACCTTTTCCCACGGTTCTCTCTTTCCCTTTACAACCTCGCCTGTCTCTTCTCCCCTCTTTTTCCTTCAGTCCCCAAATTTCCCACTTCCGCTTGTATTCCTCTACTCCCTCCAATCCCTCAAATCTCTTTTCCCGTCTTTCCCCTTGCCTCTCTCTTTTCCCTAGTTCCGTGAACTCTCCCGTCTTTACGCTCACCAGGCACTTTCCCTGCTTTCCATCAACTCCCTCTTTGCCACCTTTCCCCACGCTTATCTCTTTCCCTTTTCAACCTCGCCTGTCTCTTCTCCCCTCTTTTTCCTTCAGTCCCCAAATTTCCCACTTCCGCTTGTATTCCTCTACTCCCTCCAATCCCTCAAATCTCTTTCCCTGTCTTTGCCCTTTCCTCTCTTTTCCCTACTTCCGTGAAATCTCCCGTCTTTACGCTCACCAGTCACTCTCCCTGCTTTCCCTCAACTCCCTCTTTGCCACCTTTTCCCACGCTTGTCTCTTTCCCTTTTTCCCCTCTCCTGTCTCTTCCCCGCTCTTTTTCCTTCAGTCTCCGAATTTCCCACTTGAGCTCGCCTTCCTCTACTCCCTCCCATCCCTCAAATCTCTCTTCCCCCTCTTTCCCCTTGCCTCTCTCTTTTCCCGAGTTCCGTGAACTCTCCCGTCTTTACGCTCACCAGTCACTTTCCCTTCTTTCCCTCAACTCCCTCTTTGCCACCTTTTCCCATGCTTGTCTCTTTCCCTTTTTCCTCTCGCCTGTCTCTTCCCCCCTCTTTTTCCTTCAGTCCCCAAATTTCCCACTTCCGCTCGTTTTCCTCTACTCCCTACAGTCCCTCAAAGCTCTCTTTCCCTCTCCTTCCCCTTGCCTCTCTCTTTTCCCTAGTTCCGTGACCTCTCCCGTCTTTACGCGCACCAGTCACTTTCCCTGCTTTCCCTCAACTCCCTCTTTGTCAACTTTTCCCACGCTTGTCTCTTTTCCTTTTCAACCTCGCCTGCCTCTTCCCCCCTTTTTTTCCTTCAGTCCCCAAATTTCCCACTCACGCTCGATTTCCTCTACTCCCTACAGTCCCTCAAAGCTCTCTTTCCCTCTCCTTCCCCTTGCCTCTCTCTTTTCCCTAGTTCCGTGACCTCTCCCGTCTTTACGCTCACCAGTCACTTTCCCTGCTTTCCCTCAACTCCCTCTTTGTCAACTTTTCCCACGCTTGTCTCTTTTCCTTTTCAACCTCGCCTGTCTCTTCCCCCCTCTTTTTCCTTCAGTCCCCAAATTTCCCACTTACGCTCGATTTCCTCTACTACCTACAGTCCCTCAAATCTATCTTTCCCTCACTTTCCCCTTGCCTCTCTCTTTTCCCTAGTTCCGTGAACTCTTCCCTCTTTACGCTCACCAGTCACTCTCCCTGCTTTCCCTCAACTCCCTCTTTGCCACCTTTTCCCACGGTTCTCTCTTTCCCTTTACAACCTCGCCTGTCTCTTCTCCCCTCTTTTTCCTTCAGTCCCCAAATTTCCCACTTCCGCTTGTATTCCTCTACTCCCTCCAATCCCTCAAATCTCTTTTCCCGTCTTTCCCCTTGCCTCTCTCTTTTCCCTAGTTCCGTGAACTCTCCCGTCTTTACGCTCACCAGGCACTTTCCCTGCTTTCCATCAACTCCCTCTTTGCCACCTTTCCCCACGCTTATCTCTTTCCCTTTTCAACCTCGCCTGTCTCTTCTCCCCTCTTTTTCCTTCAGCCCCCAAATTTCCCACTTCCGCTTGTATTCCTCTACTCCCTCCAATCCCTCAAATCTCTTTCCCTGTCTTTGCCCTTTCCTCTCTTTTCCCTACTTCCGTGAAATCTCCCGTCTTTACGCTCACCAGTCACTCTCCCTGCTTTCCCTCAACTCCCTCTTTGCCACCTTTTCCCACGCTTGTCTCTTTCCCTTTTTCCCCTCTCCTGTCTCTTCCCCGCTCTTTTTCCTTCAGTCTCCGAATTTCCCACTTGAGCTCGCCTTCCTCTACTCCCTCCCATCCCTCAAATCTCTCTTCCCCCTCTTTCCCCTTGCCTCTCTCTTTTCCCGAGTTCCGTGAACTCTCCCGTCTTTACGCTCACCAGTCACTTTCCCTTCTTTCCCTCAACTCCCTCTTTGCCACCTTTCCCCATGCTTGTCTCTTTCCCTTTTTCCTCTCGCCTGTCTCTTCCCCCCTCTTTTTCCTTCAGTCCCCAAATTTCCCACTTCCGCTCGTTTTCCTTTACTCCCTACAGTCCCTCAAAGCTCTCTTTCCCTCTCCTTCCCCTTGCCTCTCTCTTTTCCCTAGTTCCGTGACCTCTCCCGTCTTTACGCTCACCAGTCACTTTCCCTGCTTTCCCTCAACTCCCTCTTTGTCAACTTTTCCCACGCTTGTCTCTTTTCCTTTTCAACCTCGCCTGCCTCTTCCCCCCTTTTTTTCCTTCAGTCCCCAAATTTCCCACTCACGCTCGATTTCCTCTACTCCCTACAGTCCCTCAAAGCTCTCTTTCCCTCTCCTTCCCCTTGCCTGTCTCTTTTCCCTAGTTCCGTGACCTCTCCCGTCTTTACGCTCACCAGTCACTTTCCCTGCTTTCCCTCAACTCCCTCTTTGTCAACTTTTCCCACGCTTGTCTCTTTTCCTTTTCAACCTCGCCTGTCTCTTCCCCCCTCTTTTTCCTTCAGTCCCCAAATTTCCCACTTACGCTCGATTTCCTCTACTACCTACAGTCCCTCAAATCTATCTTTCCCTCACTTTCCCCTTGCCTCTCTCTTTTCCCTAGTTCCGTGACCTCTCCCGTCTTTACGCTCACCAGTCACTCTCCCTGCTTTCCCTCAACTCCCTCTTTGCCACCTTTTCCCACGGTTCTCTCTTTCCCTTTACAACCTCGCCTGTCTCTTCTCCCCTCTTTTTCCTTCAGTCCCCAAATTTCCCACTTCCGCTTGTATTCCTCTACTCCCTCCAATCCCTCAAATCTCTTTTCCCGTCTTTCCCCTTGCCTCTCTCTTTTCCCTAGTTCCGTGAACTCTCCCGTCTTTACGCTCACCAGGCACTTTCCCTGCTTTCCCTCAACTCCCTCTTTGCCACCTTTCCCCACGCTTATCTCTTTCCCTTTTCAACCTCGCCTGTCTCTTCTCCCCTCTTTTTCCTTCAGTCCCCAAATTTCCCACTTCCGCTTGTATTCCTCTACTCCCTCCAATCCCTCAAATCTCTTTCCCTGTCTTTGCCCTTTCCTCTCTTTTCCCTACTTCCGTGAAATCTCCCGTCTTTACGCTCACCAGTCACTCTCCCTGCTTTCCCTCAACTCCCTCTTTGCCACCTTTTCCCACGCTTGTCTCTTTCCCTTTTTCCCCTCTCCTGTCTCTTCCCCGCTCTTTTTCCTTCAGTCTCCGAATTTCCCACTTGAGCTCGCCTTCCTCTACTCCCTCCCATCCCTCAAATCTCTCTTCCCCCTCTTTCCCCTTGCCTCTCTCTTTTCCCGAGTTCCGTGAACTCTCCCGTCTTTACGCTCACCAGTCACTTTCCCTTCTTTCCCTCAACTCCCTCTTTGCCACCTTTTCCCATGCTTGTCTCTTTCCCTTTTTCCTCTCGCCTGTCTCTTCCCCCCTCTTTTTCCTTCAGTCCCCAAATTTCCCACTTCCGCTCGTTTTCCTTTACTCCCTACAGTCCCTCAAAGCTCTCTTTCCCTCTCCTTCCCCTTGCCTCTCTCTTTTCCCTAGTTCCGTGACCTCTCCCGTCTTTACGCTCACCAGTCACTTTCCCTGCTTTCCCTCAACTCCCTCTTTGTCAACTTTTCCCACGCTTGTCTCTTTTCCTTTTCAACCTCGCCTGCCTCTTCCCCCCTTTTTTTCCTTCAGTCCCCAAATTTCCCACTCACGCTCGATTTCCTCTACTCCCTACAGTCCCTCAAAGCTCTCTTTCCCTCTCCTTCCCCTTGCCTCTCTCTTTTCCCTAGTTCCGTGACCTCTCCCGTCTTTACGCTCACCAGTCACTTTCCCTGCTTTCCCTCAACTCCCTCTTTGTCAACTTTTCCCACGCTTGTCTCTTTTCCTTTTCAACCTCGCCTGTCTCTTCCCCCCTCTTTTTCCTTCAGTCCCCAAATTTCCCACTTACGCTCGATTTCCTCTACTACCTACAGTCCCTCAAATCTATCTTTCCCTCACTTTCCCCTTGCCTCTCTCTTTTCCCTAGTTCCGTGAACTCTTCCCTCTTTACGCTCACCAGTCACTCTCCCTGCTTTCCCTCAACTCCCTCTTTGCCACCTTTTCCCACGGTTCTCTCTTTCCCTTTACAACCTCGCCTGTCTCTTCTCCCCTCTTTTTCCTTCAGTCCCCAAATTTCCCACTTCCGCTTGTATTCCTCTACTCCCTCCAATCCCTCAAATCTCTTTTCCCGTCTTTCCCCTTGCCTCTCTCTTTTCCCTAGTTCCGTGAACTCTCCCGTCTTTACGCTCACCAGTCACTTTCCCTGCTTTCCATCAACTCCCTCTTTGCCACCTTTCCCCACGCTTATCTCTTTCCCTTTTCAACCTCGCCTGTCTCTTCTCCCCTCTTTTTCCTTCAGCCCCCAAATTTCCCACTTCCGCTAGAATTCCTCTACTCCCTCCAATCCCTCAAATCTCTTTCCCTGTCTTTGCCCTTTCCTCTCTTTTCCCTACTTCCGTGAAATCTCCCGTCTTTACGCTCACCAGTCACTCTCCCTGCTTTCCCTCAACTCCCTCTTTGCCACCTTTTCCCACGCTTGTCTCTTTCCCTTTTTCCCCTCTCCTGTCTCTTCCCCGCTCTTTTTCCTTCAGTCTCCGAATTTCCCACTTGAGCTCGCCTTCCTCTACTCCCTCCCATCCCTCAAATCTCTCTTCCCCCTCTTTCCCCTTGCCTCTCTCTTTTCCCGAGTTCCGTGAACTCTCCCGTCTTTACGCTCAGCAGTCACTTTCCCTTCTTTCCCTCAACTCCCTCTTTGCCACCTTTTCCCATGCTTGTCTCTTTCCCTTTTTCCTCTCGCCTGTCTCTTCCCCCCTCTTTTTCCTTCAGTCCCCAAATTTCCCACTTCCGCTCGTTTTCCTTTACTCCCTACAGTCCCTCAAAGCTCTCTTTCCCTCTCCTTCCCCTTGCCTCTCTCTTTTCCCTAGTTCCGTGACCTCTCCCGTATTTACGCTCACCAGTCACTCTCCCTGCTTTCCCTCAACTCCCTCTTTGTCAACTTTTCCCACGCTTGTCTCTTTTCCTTTTCAACCTCGCCTGCCTCTTCCCCCCTTTTTTTCCTTCAGTCCCCAAATTTCCCACTCACGCTCGATTTCCTCTACTCCCTACAGTCCCTCAAAGCTCTCTTTCCCTCTCCTTCCCCTTGCCTCTCTCTTTTCCCTAGTTCCGTGACCTCTCCCGTCTTTACGCTCACCAGTCACTTTCCCTGCTTTCCCTCAACTCCCTCTTTGTCAACTTTTCCCACGCTTGTCTCTTTTCCTTTTCAACCTCGCCTGTCTCTTCCCCCCTCTTTTTCCTTCAGTCCCCAAATTTCCCACTTACGCTCGATTTCCTCTACTACCTACAGTCCCTCAAATCTATCTTTCCCTCACTTTCCCCTTGCCTCTCTCTTTTCCCTAGTTCCGTGAACTCTTCCCTCTTTACGCTCACCAGTCACTCTCCCTGCTTTCCCTCAACTCCCTCTTTGCCACCTTTTCCCACGGTTCTCTCTTTCCCTTTACAACCTCGCCTGTCTCTTCTCCCCTCTTTTTCCTTCAGTCCCCAAATTTCCCACTTCCGCTTGTATTCCTCTACTCCCTCCAATCCCTCAAATCTCTTTTCCCGTCTTTCCCCTTGCCTCTCTCTTTTCCCTAGTTCCGTGAACTCTCCCGTCTTTACGCTCACCAGGCACTTTCCCTGCTTTCCATCAACTCCCTCTTTGCCACCTTTCCCCACGCTTATCTCTTTCCCTTTTCAACCTCGCCTGTCTCTTCTCCCCTCTTTTTCCTTCAGCCCCCAAATTTCCCACTTCCGCTTGTATTCCTCTACTCCCTCCAATCCCTCAAATCTCTTTCCCTGTCTTTGCCCTTTCCTCTCTTTTCCCTACTTCCGTGAAATCTCCCGTCTTTACGCTCACCAGTCACTCTCCCTGCTTTCCCTCAACTCCCTCTTTGCCACCTTTTCCCACGCTTGTCTCTTTCCCTTTTTCCCCTCTCCTGTCTCTTCCCCGCTCTTTTTCCTTCAGTCTCCGAATTTCCCACTTGAGCTCGCCTTCCTCTACTCCCTCCCATCCCTCAAATCTCTCTTCCCCCTCTTTCCCCTTGCCTCTCTCTTTTCCCGAGTTCCGTGAACTCTCCCGTCTTTACGCTCACCAGTCACTTTCCCTTCTTTCCCTCAACTCCCTCTTTGCCACCTTTTCCCATGCTTGTCTCTTTCCCTTTTTCCACTCGCCTGTCTCTTCCCCCCTCTTTTTCCTTCAGTCCCCAAATTTCCCACTTCCGCTCGTTTTCCTTTACTCCCTACAGTCCCTCAAAGCTCTCTTTCCCTCTCCTTCCCCTTGCCTCTCTCTTTTCCCTAGTTCCGTGACCTCTCCCGTATTTACGCTCACCAGTCACTCTCCCTGCTTTCCCTCAACTCCCTCTTTGTCAACTTTTCCCACGCTTGTCTCTTTTCCTTTTCAACCTCGCCTGTCTCTTCCCCCCTTTTTTTCCTTCAGTCCCCAAATTTCCCACTCACGCTCGATTTCCTCTACTCCCTACAGTCCCTCAAAGCTCTCTTTCCCTCTCCTTCCCCTTGCCTCTCTCTTTTCCCTAGTTCCGTGACCTCTCCCGTCTTTACGCTCACCAGTCACTTTCCCTGCTTTCCCTCAACTCCCTCTTTGTCAACTTTTCCCACGCTTGTCTCTTTTCCTTTTCAACCTCGCCTGTCTCTTCCCCCCTCTTTTTCCTTCAGTCCCCAAATTTCCCACTTCCGCTTGTATTCCTCTACTCCCTCCAATCCCTCAAATCTCTTTTCCCGTCTTTCCCCTTGCCTCTCTCTTTTCCCTAGTTCCGTGAACTCTCCCGTCTTTACGCTCACCAGTCACTTTCCCTGCTTTCCATCAACTCCCTCTTTGCCACCTTTCCCCACGCTTATCTCTTTCCCTTTTCAACCTTGCCTGTCTCTTCTCCCCTCTTTTTCCTTCAGTCCCCAAATTTCCCACTTACGCTTGTATTCCTCTACTCCCTCCAATCCCTCAAATCTCTTTTCCCATCTTTCCCCTTGCCTCTCTCTTTTCCCTAGTTCCGTGACCTGTCCCGTCTTTACGCTCACCAGTCACTCTCCCTGCTTTCCCTCAACTCCCTCTTTGTCACCTTTTCCCACGTTTTTTCTTTCCCTTTTTCCTCTCGCCTGTCTCTTCCCCCCTCTTTTAACTTCAGTCCCCAAATTTCCCACTTCCGCTTGTATTCCTCTACTCCCTCCCATCCCTCAAAGCTCTCTTTCCCTCACTTTCCCCTTGCCTCTCTCTTTTCCCTAGTTCCGTGAACTCTTCCCTCTTTACGCTCACCAGTCACTCTCCCTGCTTTCCCTCAACTCCCTCTTTGTCACCTTTTCCCACGGTTGTCTCTTTCCCTTTACAACCTCGCCTGTCTCTTCTCCCCTCTTTTTCCTTCAGTCCCCAAATTTCCCACTTACGCTTGTATTCCTCTACTCCCTCCAATCCCTCAAATCTCTTTTCCCATCTTTCCCCTTGCCTCTCTCTTTTCCCTAGTTCCGTGAACTCTCCCGTCTTTACGCTCACCAGTCACTCTCCCTGCTTTCCCTCAACTCCCTCTTTGCCACCTTTTCCCACGGTTCTCTCTTTCCCTTTACAACCTCGCCTGTCTCTTCTCCCCTCTTTTTCCTTCAGTCCCCAAATTTCCCACTTACGCTTGTATTCCTCTACTCCCTCCAATCCCTCAAATCTCTTTTCCCGTCTTTCCCCTTGCCTCTCTCTTTTCCCTAGTTCCGTGACCTGTCCCGTCTTTACGCTCACCAGTCACTCTCCCTGCTTTCCCTCAACTCCCTCTTTGTCACCTTTTCCCACGTTTTTCTCTTTCCCTTTTTCCTCTCGCCTGTCTCTTCCCCCCTCTTTTAACTTCAGTCCCCAAATTTCCCACTTCCGCTTGTATTCCTCTACTCCCTCCCATCCCTCAAAGCTCTCTTTCCCTCACTTTCCCCTTGCCTCTCTCTTTTCCCTCGTTCCGTGAACTCTTCCCTCTTTACGCTCACCAGTCACTCTCCCTGCTTTCCCTCAACTCCCTCTTTGTCACCTTTTCCCACGTTTTTCTATTTCCCTTTTTCCTCTCGCCTGTCTCTTCCCCCCTCTTTTTCCTTCAGTCCCCAAATTTCCCACTTACGCTCGATTTCCTCTACTCCCTACAGTCCCTCAAAGCTCTCTTTCCCTCTCCTTCCCCTTGCCTCTCTCTTTTCCCTAGTTCCGTGACCTCTCCCGTCTTTACGCTCACCAGTCACTTTCCCTGCTTTCCCTCAACTCCCTCTTTGTCAACTTTTCCCACGCTTGTCTCTTTTCCTTTTCAACCTGCCTGTCTCTTCCCCCCTTTTTTTCCTTCAGTCCCCAAATTTCCCACTTACGCTCGATTTCCTCTACTACCTACAGTCCCTCAAATCTATCTTTCCCTCACTTTCCCCTTGCCTCTCTCTTTTCCCTAGTTCCGTGAACTCTTCCCTCTTTACGCTCACCAGTCACTCTCCCTGCTTTCCCTCAACTCCCTCTTTGCCACCTTTTCCCACGGTTCTCTCTTTCCCTTTACAACCTCGCCTGTCTCTTCTCCCCTCTTTTTCCTTCAGTCCCCAAATTTCCCACTTATGCTTGTATTCCTCTACTCCCTCCAATCCCTCAAATCTCTTTTCCCATCTTTCCCCTTGCCTCTCTCTTTTCCCTAGTTCCGTGAACTCTCCCGTCTTTACGCTCACCAGTCACTCTCCCTGCTTTCCCTCAACTCCCTCTTTGCCACCTTTTCCCACGGTTCTCTCTTTCCCTTTACAACCTCGCCTGTCTCTTCTCCCCTCTTTTTCCTTCAGTCCCCAAATTTCCCACTTACGCTTGTATTCCTCTACTCCCTCCAATCCCTCAAATCTCTTTTCCCATCTTTCCCCTTGCCTCTCTCTTTTCCCTAGTTCCGTGACCTGTCCCGTCTTTACGCTCACCAGTCACTCTCCCTGCTTTCCCTCAAGTCCCTCTTTGTCACCTTTTCCCACGTTTTTCTATTTCCCTTTTTCCTCTCGCCTGTCTCTTCCCCCCTCTTTTAACTTCAGTCCCCAAATTTCCCACTTACGCTCGATTTCCTCTACTCCCTACAGTCCCTCAAAGCTCTCTTTCCCTCTCCTTCCCCTTGCCTCTCTCTTTTCCCTAGTTCCGTGACCTCTCCCGTCTTTACGCTCACCAGTCACTTTCCCTGCTTTCCCTCAACACCCTCTTTGTCAACTTTTCCCACGCTTGTCTCTTTTCCTTTTCAACCTGCCTGTCTCTTCCCCCCTTTTTTTCCTTCAGTCCCCAAATTTCCCACTCACGCTCGATTTCCTCTACTCCCTACAGTCCCTCAAAGCTCTCTTTCCCTCTCCTTCCCCTTGCCTCTCTCTTTTCCCTAGTTCCGTGACCTCTCCCGTCTTTACGCTCACCAGTCACTTTCCCTGCTTTCCCTCAACTCCCTCTTTGTCAACTTTTCCCACGCTTGTCTCTTTTCCTTTTCAACCTCGCCTGTCTCTTCCCCCCTCTTTTTCCTTCAGTCCCCAAATTTCCCACTTACGCTCGATTTCCTCTACTACCTACAGTCCCTCAAATCTATCTTTCCCTCACTTTCCCCTTGCCTCTCTCTTTTCCCTAGTTCCGTGAACTCTTCCCTCTTTACGCTCACCAGTCACTCTCCCTGCTTTCCCTCAACTCCCTCTTTGCCACCTTTTCCCACGGTTCTCTCTTTCCCTTTACAACCTCGCCTGTCTCTTCTCCCCTCTTTTTCCTTCAGTCCCCAAATTTCCCACTTACGCTTGTATTCCTCTACTCCCTCCAATCCCTCAAATCTCTTTTCCCATCTTTCCCCTTGCCTCTCTCTTTTCCCTAGTTCCGTGAACTCTCCCGTCTTTACGCTCACCAGGCACTTTCCCTGCTTTCCATCAACTCCCTCTTTGCCACCTTTCCCCACGCTTATCTCTTTCCCTTTTCAACCTCGCCTGTCTCTTCTCCCCTCTTTTTCCTTCAGTCCCCAAATTTCCCACTTCCGCTTGTATTCCTCTACTCCCTCCAATCCCTCAAATCTCTTTCCCCGTCTTTCCCCTTTCCTCTCTCTTTTCCCTAGTTCCGTGAACTCTCCCGTCTTTACGCTCACCAGGCACTTTCCCTGCTTTCCCTCAACTCCCTCTTTGCCACCTTTTCCCACGCTTGTCTCTTTCCCTTTTTCCCCTCTCCTGTCTCTTCCCCGCTCTTTTTCCTTCAGTCTCCGAATTTCCCACTTGAGCTCGCCTTCCTCTACTCCCTCCCATCCATCAAATCTCTCTTCCCCGTCTTTCCCCTTGCCTCTCTCTTTTCCCGAGTTCCGTGAACTCTCCCGTCTTTACGCTCACCAGTCACTTTCCCTTCTTTCCCTCAACTCCCTCTTTGCCACCTTTTCCCATTCTTGTCTCTTTCCCTTTTTCCTCTCGCCTGTCTCTTCCCCCCTCTTTTTCCTTCAGTCCCCAAATTTCCCACTTCCGCTCGTTTTCCTTTACTCCCTACAGTCCCTCAAATCTATCTTTCCCTCTCTTTCCCCTTGCCTCTCTCTTTTCCCTAGTTCCGTGACCTCTCCCGTCTTTACGCTCACCAGTCACTTTCCCTGCTTTCCCTCAACTCCCTCTTTGTCAACTTTTCCCACGCTTGTCTCTTTTCCTTTTCAACCTCGCCTGCCTCTTCCCCCCTTTTTTTCCTTCAGTCCCCAAATTTCCCACTCACGCTCGATTTCCTCTACTCCCTACAGTCCCTCAAAGCTCTCTTTCCCTCTCCTTCCCCTTGCCTCTCTCTTTTCCCTAGTTCCGTGACCTCTCCCGTCTTTACGCTCACCAGTCACTTTCCCTGCTTTCCCTCAACTCCCTCTTTGTCAACTTTTCCCACGCTTGTCTCTTTTCCTTTTCAACCTCGCCTGTCTCTTCCCCCCTCTTTTTCCTTCAGTCCCCAAATTTCCCACTTACGCTCGATTTCCTCTACTACCTACAGTCCCTCAAATCTATCTTTCCCTCACTTTCCCCTTGCCTCTCTCTTTTCCCTAGTTCCGTGAACTCTTCCCTCTTTACGCTCACCAGTCACTCTCCCTGCTTTCCCTCAACTCCCTCTTTGCCACCTTTTCCCACGGTTCTCTCTTTCCCTTTACAACCTCGCCTGTCTCTTCTCCCCTCTTTTTCCTTCAGTCCCCAAATTTCCCACTTCCGCTTGTATTCCTCTACTCCCTCCAATCCCTCAAATCTCTTTCCCTTTCTTTGCCCTTTTACTCTCTTTTCCCTACTTCCGTGAAATCTCCCGTCTTTACGCTCACCAGTCACTCTCCCTGCTTTCCCTCAACTCCCTCTTTGCCACCTTTTCCCACGCTTGTCTCTTTCCCTTTTTCCCCTCTCCTGTCTCTTCCCCGCTCTTTTTCCTTCAGTCTCCGAATTTCCCACTTGAGCTCGCCTTCCTCTACTCCCTCCCATCCCTCAAATCTCTCTTCCCCCTCTTTCCCCTTGCCTCTCTCTTTTCCCGAGTTCCGTGAACTCTCCCGTCTTTACGCTCACCAGTCACTTTCCCTTCTTTCCCTCAACTCCCTCTTTGCCACCTTTTCCCATGCTTGTCTCTTTCCCTTTTTCCTCTCGCCTGTCTCTTCCCCCCTCTTTTTCCTTCAGTCCCCAAATTTCCCACTTCCGCTCGTTTTCCTTTACTCCCTACAGTCCCTCAAAGCTCTCTTTCCCTCTCCTTCCCCTTGCCTCTCTCTTTTCCCTAGTTCCGTGACCTCTCCCGTATTTACGCTCACCAGTCACTCTCCCTGCTTTCCCTCAACTCCCTCTTTGTCAACTTTTCCCACGCTTGTCTCTTTTCCTTTTCAACCTCGCCTGCCTCTTCCCCCCTTTTTTTCCTTCAGTCCCCAAATTTCCCACTCACGCTCGATTTCCTCTACTCCCTACAGTCCCTCAAAGCTCTCTTTCCCTCTCCTTCCCCTTGCCTCTCTCTTTTCCCTAGTTCCGTGACCTCTCCCGTCTTTACGCTCACCAGTCACTTTCCCTGCTTTCCCTCAACTCCCTCTTTGTCAACTTTTCCCACGCTTGTCTCTTTTCCTTTTCAACCTCGCCTGTCTCTTCCCCCCTCTTTTTCCTTCAGTCCCCAAATTTCCCACTTACGCTCGATTTCCTCTACTACCTACAGTCCCTCAAATCTATCTTTCCCTCACTTTCCCCTTGCCTCTCTCTTTTCCCTAGTTCCGTGAACTCTTCCCTCTTTACGCTCACCAGTCACTCTCCCTGCTTTCCCTCAACTCCCTCTTTGCCACCTTTTCCCACGGTTCTCTCTTTCCCTTTACAACCTCGCCTGTCTCTTCTCCCCTCTTTTTCCTTCAGTCCCCAAATTTCCCACTTCCGCTTGTATTCCTCTACTCCCTCCAATCCCTCAAATCTCTTTTCCCGTCTTTCCCCTTGCCTCTCTCTTTTCCCTAGTTCCGTGAACTCTCCCGTCTTTACGCTCACCAGGCACTTTCCCTGCTTTCCATCAACTCCCTCTTTGCCACCTTTCCCCACGCTTATCTCTTTCCCTTTTCAACCTCGCCTGTCTCTTCTCCCCTCTTTTTCCTTCAGTCCCCAAATTTCCCACTTCCGCTTGTATTCCTCTACTCCCTCCAATCCCTCAAATCTCTTTCCCTGTCTTTGCCCTTTCCTCTCTTTTCCCTACTTCCGTGAAATCTCCCGTCTTTACGCTCACCAGTCACTCTCCCTGCTTTCCCTCAACTCCCTCTTTGCCACCTTTTCCCACGCTTGTCTCTTTCCCTTTTTCCCCTCTCCTGTCTCTTCCCCGCTCTTTTTCCTTCAGTCTCCGAATTTCCCACTTGAGCTCGCCTTCCTCTAGTCCCTCCCATCCCTCAAATCTCTCTTCCCCCTCTTTCCCCTTGCCTCTCTCTTTTCCCGAGTTCCGTGAACTCTCCCGTCTTTACGCTCACCAGTCACTTTCCCTGCTATCCCTCAACTCCCTCTTTGCCACCTTTTCCCATGCTTGTCTCTTTCCCTTTTTCCTCTCGCCTGTCTCTTCCCCCCTCTTTTTCCTTCAGTCCCCAAATTTCCCACTTCCGCTCGTTTTCCTTTACTCCCTCCCATCCCTCAAAGCTCTCTTTCCCTCACTTTCCCCTTGCCTCTCTCTTTTCCCTAGTTCCGTGACCTGTCCCGTCTTTACGCTCACCAGTCACTCTCCCTGCTTTCCCTAAACTCCCTCTTTGTCACCTTTTCCCACGTTTTTCTCTTTCCCTTTTTCCTCTCGCCTGTCTCTTCCCCCCTCTTTTAACTTCAGTCCCCAAATTTCCCACTTCCGCTTGTATTCCTCTACTCCCTCCAATCCCTCAAATCTCTTTCCCTGTCTTTGCCCTTTCCTCTCTTTTCCCTACTTCCGTGAAATCTCCCGTCTTTACGCTCACCAGTCACTCTCCCTGCTTTCCCTCAACTCCCTCTTTGCCACCTTTTCCCACGCTTGTCTCTTTCCCTTTTCCCCCTCTCCTGTCTCTTCCCCGCTCTTTTTCCTTCAGTCTCCGAATTTCCCACTTGAGCTCGCCTTCCTCTAGTCCCTCCCATCCCTCAAATCTCTCTTCCCCCTCTTTCCCCTTGCCTCTCTCTTTTCCCGAGTTCCGTGAACTCTCCCGTCTTTACTCTCACCAGTCACTTTCCCTTCTATCCCTCAACTCCCTCTTTGCCACCTTTTCCCATGCTTGTCTCTTTCCCTTTTTCCTCTCGCCTGTCTCTTCCCCCCTCTTTTTCCTTCAGTCCCCAAATTTCCCACTTCCACTCGTTTTCCTTTACTCCCTACAGTCCCTCAAAGCTCTCTTTCCCTCTCCTTCCCCTTGCCTCTCTCTTTTCCCTAGTTCCGTGACCTCTCCCGTCTTTACGCTCACCAGTCACTTTCCCTGCTTTCCCTCAACTCCCTCTTTGTCAACTTTTCCCACGCTTGTCTCTTTTCCTTTTCAACCTCGCCTGCCTCTTCCCCCCTTTTTTTCCTTCAGTCCCCAAATTTCCCACTCACGCTCGATTTCCTCTACTCCCTACAGTCCCTCAAAGCTCTCTTTCCCTCTCCTTCCCCTTGCCTCTCTCTTTTCCCTAGTTCCGTGACCTCTCCCGTCTTTACGCTCACCAGTCACTTTCCCTGCTTTCCCTCAACTCCCTCTTTGTCAACTTTTCCCACGCTTGTCTCTTTTCCTTTTCAACCTCGCCTGTCTCTTCCCCCCTCTTTTTCCTTCAGTCCCCAAATTTCCCACTTACGCTCGATTTCCTCTACTACCTACAGTCCCTCAAATCTATCTTTCCCTCACTTTCCCCTTGCCTCTCTCTTTTCCCTAGTTCCGTGAACTCTTCCCTCTTTACGCTCACCAGTCACTCTCCCTGCTTTCCCTCAACTCCCTCTTTGCCACCTTTTCCCACGGTTCTCTCTTTCCCTTTACAACCTCGCCTGTCTCTTCTCCCCTCTTTTTCCTTCAGTCCCCAAATTTCCCACTTCCGCTTGTATTCCTCTACTCCCTCCAATCCCTCAAATCTCTTTTCCCGTCTTTCCCCTTGCCTCTCTCTTTTCCCTAGTTCCGTGAACTCTCCCGTCTTTACGCTCACCAGGCACTTTCCCTGCTTTCCATCAACTCCCTCTTTGCCACCTTTCCCCACGCTTATCTCTTTCCCTTTTCAACCTCGCCTGTCTCTTCTCCCCTCTTTTTCCTTCAGTCCCCAAATTTCCCACTTCCGCTTGTATTCCTCTACTCCCTCCAATCCCTCAAATCTCTTTCCCTGTCTTTGCCCTTTCCTCTCTTTTCCCTACTTCCGTGAAATCTCCCGTCTTTACGCTCACCAGTCACTCTCCCTGCTTTCCCTCAACTCCCTCTTTGCCACCTTTTCCCACGCTTGTCTCTTTCCCTTTTCCCCTCTCCTGTCTCTTCCCCGCTCTTTTTCCTTCAGTCTCCGAATTTCCCACTTGAGCTCGCCTTCCTCTACTCCCTCCCATCCCTCAAATCTCTCTTCCCCCTCTTTCCCCTTGCCTCTCTCTTTTCCCGAGTTCCGTGAACTCTCCCGTCTTTACGCTCACCAGTCACTTTCCCTTCTTTCCCTCAACTCCCTCTTTGCCACCTTTTCCCATGCTTGTCTCTTTCCCTTTTTCCTCTCGCCTGTCTCTTCCCCCCTCTTTTTCCTTCAGTCCCCAAATTTCCCACTTACGCTCGTTTTCCTTTACTCCCTACAGTCCCTCAAAGCTCTCTTTCCCTCTCCTTCCCCTTGCCTCTCTCTTTTCCCTAGTTCCGTGACCTCTCCCGTCTTTACGCTCACCAGTCACTTTCCCTGCTTTCCCTCAACTCCCTCTTTGTCAACTTTTCCCACGCTTGTCTCTTTTCCTTTTCAACCTCGCCTGCCTCTTCCCCCCTTTTTTTCCTTCAGTCCCCAAATTTCCCACTCACGCTCGATTTCCTCTACTCCCTACAGTCCCTCAAAGCTCTCTTTCCCTCTCCTTCCCCTTGCCTCTCTCTTTTCCCTAGTTCCGTGACCTCTCCCGTCTTTACGCTCACCAGTCACTTTCCCTGCTTTCCCTCAACTCCCTCTTTGTCAACTTTTCCCACGCTTGTCTCTTTTCCTTTTCAACCTCGCCTGCCTCTTCCCCCCTTTTTTTCCTTCAGTCCCCAAATTTCCCACTCACGCTCGATTTCCTCTACTCCCTACAGTCCCTCAAAGCTCTCTTTCCCTCTCCTTCCCCTTGCCTCTCTCTTTTCCCTAGTTCCGTGACCTCTCCCGTCTTTACGCTCACCAGTCACTTTCCCTGCTTTCCCTCAACTCCCTCTTTGTCAACTTTTCCCACGCTTGTCTCTTTTCCTTTTCAACCTCGCCTGCCTCTTCCCCCCTTTTTTTCCTTCAGTCCCCAAATTTCCCACTCACGCTCGATTTCCTCTACTCCCTACAGTCCCTCAAAGCTCTCTTTCCCTCTCCTTCCCCTTGCCTCTCTCTTTTCCCTAGTTCCGTGACCTCTCCCGTCTTTACGCTCACCAGTCACTTTCCCTGCTTTCCCTCAACTCCCTCTTTGTCAACTTTTCCCACGCTTGTCTCTTTTCCTTTTCAACCTCGCCTGTCTCTTCCCCCCTCTTTTTCCTTCAGTCCCCAAATTTCCCACTTACGCTCGATTTCCTCTACTACCTACAGTCCCTCAAATCTATCTTTCCCTCACTTTCCCCTTGCCTCTCTCTTTTCCCTAGTTCCGTGAACTCTTCCCTCTTTACGCTCACCAGTCACTCTCCCTGCTTTCCCTCAACTCCCTCTTTGCCACCTTTTCCCACGGTTCTCTCTTTCCCTTTACAACCTCGCCTGTCTCTTCTCCCCTCTTTTTCCTTCAGTCCCCAAATTTCCCACTTCCGCTTGTATTCCTCTACTCCCTCCAATCCCTCAAATCTCTTTTCCCGTCTTTCCCCTTGCCTCTCTCTTTTCCCTAGTTCCGTGAACTCTCCCGTCTTTACGCTCACCAGGCACTTTCCCTGCTTTCCATCAACTCCCTCTTTGCCACCTTTCCCCACGCTTATCTCTTTCCCTTTTCAACCTCGCCTGTCTCTTCTCCCCTCTTTTTCCTTCAGTCCCCAAATTTCCCACTTCCGCTTGTATTCCTCTACTCCCTCCAATCCCTCAAATCTCTTTCCCTGTCTTTGCCCTTTCCTCTCTTTTCCCTACTTCCGTGAAATCTCCCGTCTTTACGCTCACCAGTCACTCTCCCTGCTTTCCCTCAACTCCCTCTTTGCCACCTTTTCCCACGCTTGTCTCTTTCCCTTTTCCCCTCTCCTGTCTCTTCCCCGCTCTTTTTCCTTCAGTCTCCGAATTTCCCACTTGAGCTCGCCTTCCTCTACTCCCTCCCATCCCTCAAATCTCTCTTCCCCCTCTTTCCCCTTGCCTCTCTCTTTTCCCGAGTTCCGTGAACTCTCCCGTCTTTACGCTCACCAGTCACTTTCCCTTCTTTCCCTCAACTCCCTCTTTGCCACCTTTTCCCATGCTTGTCTCTTTCCCTTTTTCCTCTCGCCTGTCTCTTCCCCCCTCTTTTTCCTTCAGTCCCCAAATTTCCCACTTCCGCTCGTTTTCCTTTACTCCCTACAGTCCCTCAAAGCTCTCTTTCCCTCTCCTTCCCCTTGCCTCTCTCTTTTCCCTAGTTCCGTGACCTCTCCCGTCTTTACGCTCACCAGTCACTTTCCCTGCTTTCCCTCAACTCCCTCTTTGTCAACTTTTCCCACGCTTGTCTCTTTTCCTTTTCAACCTCGCCTGCCTCTTCCCCCCTTTTTTTCCTTCAGTCCCCAAATTTCCCACTCACGCTCGATTTCCTCTACTCCCTACAGTCCCTCAAAGCTCTCTTTCCCTCTCCTTCCCCTTGCCTCTCTCTTTTCCCTAGTTCCGTGACCTCTCCCGTCTTTACGCTCACCAGACACTTTCCCTGCTTTCCCTCAACTCCCTCTTTGTCAACTTTTCCCACGCTTGTCTCTTTTCCTTTTCAACCTCGCCTGTCTCTTCCCCCCTCTTTTTCCTTCAGTCCCCAAATTTCCCACTTACGCTCGATTTCCTCTACTACCTACAGTCCCTCAAATCTATCTTTCCCTCACTTTCCCCTTGCCTCTCTCTTTTCCCTAGTTCCGTGAACTCTTCCCTCTTTACGCTCACCAGTCACTCTCCCTGCTTTCCCTCAACTCCCTCTTTGCCACCTTTTCCCACGGTTCTCTCTTTCCCTTTACAACCTCGCCTGTCTCTTCTCCCCTCTTTTTCCTTCAGTCCCCAAATTTCCCACTTCCGCTTGTATTCCTCTACTCCCTCCAATCCCTCAAATCTCTTTTCCCGTCTTTCCCCTTGCCTCTCTCTTTTCCCTAGTTCCGTGACCTCTCCCGTCTTTACGCTCACCAGTCACTCTCCCTGCTTTCCCTCAACTCCCTCTTTGCCACCTTTTCCCACGCTTGTCTCTTTCCCTTTTTCCCCTCTCCTGTCTCTTCCCCGCTCTTTTTCCTTCAGTCTCCGAATTTCCCACTTGAGCTCGCCTTCCTCTACTCCCTCCCATCCCTCAAATCTCTCTTCCCCCTCTTTCCCCTTGCCTCTCTCTTTTCCCGAGTTCCGTGAACTCTCCCGTCTTTACGCTCACCAGTCACTTTCCCTTCTTTCCCTCAACTCCCTCTTTGCCACCTTTTCCCATGCTTGTCTCTTTCCCTTTTTCCTCTCGCCTGTCTCTTCCCCCCTCTTTTTCCTTCAGTCCCCAAATTTCCCACTTCCGCTCGTTTTCCTTTACTCCCTACAGTCCCTCAAAGCTCTCTTTCCCTCACTTTCCCCTTGCCTCTCTCTTTTCCCTAGTTCCGTGACCTCTCCCGTCTTTACGCTCACCAGTCACTCTCCCTGCTTTCCCTCAACTCCCTCTTTGTCACCTTTTCCCACGCTTGTCTCTTTTCCTTTTCAACCTCGCCTGTCTCTTCTCCCCTCTTTTTCCTTCAGTCCCCAAATTTCCCACTTCCGCTCGTTTTCCTCTACTCCCTCCAATCCCTCAAATCTCTCTTTCCCTCACTTTCCCCTTGCCTCTCTCTTTTCCCTAGTTCCGTGAACTCTTCCGTCTTTACGCTCACCAGTCACTCTCCCTGCTTTCCCTCAACTCCCTCTTTGTCTACTTTTCCCACGTTTTTCTCTTTCCCTTTTTCCTCTCGCCTGTCTCTTCCCCCCTTTTTTTCCTTCAGTCCCCAAATTTCCCACTTACGCTCGATTTCCTCTACTCCCTACAGTCCCTCAAAGCTCTTTTTCCCTCTCCTTCCCCTTGCCTCTCTCTTTTCCCCAGTTCCGTGACCTCTCCCGTCTTTACGCTCACCAGTCACTCTCCCTGATTTCCCTCAACTCCCTCTTTGCCACCTTTTCCCAAGGTTCTCTCTTTCCCTTTACAACCTCGCCTGTCTCTTCTCCCCTCTTTTTCCTTCAGTCCCCAAATTTCCCACTTCCGCTTGTATTCCTCTACTCCCTCCAATCCCTCAAATCTCTTTCCCCGTCTTTCCCCTTTCCTCTCTCTTTTCCCTAGTTCCGTGAACTCTCCCGTCTTTACGCTCACCAGGCACTTTCCCTGCTTTCCATCAACTCCCTCTTTGCCACCTTTCCCCACGCTTGTCTCTTTCCCTTTTCAACCTCGCCTGTCTCTTCTCCCCTCTTTTTCCTTCAGTCCCCAAATTTCCCACTTCCGCTTGTATTCCTCTACTCCCTCCAATCCCTCAAATCTCTTTCCCTGTCTTTGCCCTTTCCTCTCTTTTCCCTACTTCCGTGAAATCTCCCGTCTTTACGCTCACCAGTCACTCTCCCTGCTTTCCCTCAACTCCCTCTTTGCCACCTTTTCCCACGCTTGTCTCTTTCCCTTTTTCCCCTCTCCTGTCTCTTCCCCGCTCTTTTTCCTTCAGTCTCCGAATTTCCCACTTGAGCTCGCCTTCCTCTAGTCCCTCCCATCCCTCAAATCTCTCTTCCCCCTCTTTCCCCTTGCCTCTCTCTTTTCCCGAGTTCCGTGAACTCTCCCGTCTTTACTCTCACCAGTCACTTTCCCTTCTTTCCCTCAACTCCCTCTTTGCCACCTTTTCCCATGCTTGTCTCTTTCCCTTTTTCCTCTCGCCTGTCTCTTCCCCCCTCTTTTTCCTTCAGTCCCCAAATTTCCCACTTCCGCTCGTGTTCCTTTACTCCCTCCCATCCCTCAAAGCTCTCTTTCCCTCACTTTCCCCTTGCCTCTCTCTTTTCCCTAGTTCCGTGACCTGTCCCGTCTTTACGCTCACCAGTCACTCTCCCTGCTTTCCCTCAACTCCCTCTTTGTCACCTTTTCCCACGTTTTTCTCTTTCCCTTTTTCCTCTCGCCTGTCTCTTCCCCCCTCTTTTAACTTCAGTCCCCAAATTTCCCACTTCCGCTCGTTTTCCTCTACTCCCTCCAGTCCCTCAAATCTCTTTCCCTGTCTTTGCCCTTTCCTCTCTTTTCCCTACTTGGGTGAAATCTCCCGTCTTTACGCTCACCAGTCACTCTCCCTGCTTTCCCTCAACTCCCTCTTTGCCACCTTTTCCCACGCTTGTCTCTTTCCCTTTTTCCCCTCTCCTGTCTCTTCCCCGCTCTTTTTCCTTCAGTCTCCGAATTTCCCACTTGAGCTCGCCTTCCTCTACTCCCTCCCATCCCTCAAATCTCTCTTCCCCCTCTTTCCCCTTGCCTCTCTCTTTTCCCGAGTTCCGTGAACTCTCCCGTCTTTACTCTCACCAGTCACTTTCCCTTCTATCCCTCAACTCCCTCTTTGCCACCTTTTCCCATGCTTGTCTCTTTCCCTTTTTCCTCTCGCCTGTCTCTTCCCCCCTCTTTTTCCTTCAGTCCCCAAATTTCCCACTTCCGCTCGTTTTCCTTTACTCCCTCCCATCCCTCAAAGCTCTCTTTCCCTCACTTTCCCCTTGCTTCTCTCTTTTCCCTAGTTCCGTGAACTCTGCCGTCTTTACGCTCACCAGTCACTCTCCCTGCTTTCCCTCAACTCCCTCTTTGTCACCTTTTCCCACGTTTTTCTCTTTCCCTTTTTCCTCTCGCCTGTCTCTTCCCCCCTCTTTTAACTTCAGTCCCCAAATTTCCCACTTCCGCTTGTATTCCTCTACTCCCTCCAATCCCTCAAATCTCTTTCCCCGTCTTTCCCCTTTCCTCTCTTTTCTCTACTTCCGTGAACTCTCCCGTCTTTACGCTCACCAGTCACTTTCCCTGCTTTCCCTCAACTCCCTCTTTGTCACCTTTTCCCACGCTTGTCTCTTTTCCTTTTCAACCTTGCCTGTCTCTTCTCCCCTCTTTTTCCTTCAGTCCCCAAATTTCCCACTTCCGCTCGTTTTCCTCTACTCCCTCCAATCCCTCAAATCTCTCTTTCCCTCACGTTCCCCTTGCCTCTCTCTTTTCCCTAGTTCCGTGAACTCTTCCCTCTTTACGCTCACCAGTCACTCTCCCTGCTTTCCCTCAACTCCCTCTTTGTCTACTTTTCCCACGTTTTTCTCTTTCCCTTTTTCCTCTCGCCTGTCTCTTCCCCCCTTTTTTTCCTTCAGCCCCCAAATTTCCCACTTACGCTCGATTTCCTCTACTCCCTACAGTCCCTCAAAGCTCTTTTTCCCTCTCCTTCCCCTTGCCTCTCTCTTTTCCCCAGTTCCGTGACCTCTCCCGTCTTTACGCTCACCAGTCACTCTCCCTGCTTTCCCTCAACTCCCTCTTTGCCACCTTTTCCCAAGGTTCTCTCTTTCCCTTTACAACCTCGCCTGTCTCTTCTCCCCTCTTTTTCCTTCAGTCCCCAAATTTCCCACTTCCGCTTGTATTCCTCTACTCCCTCCAATCCCTCAAATCTCTTTCCCCGTCTTTCCCCTTTCCTCTCTCTTTTCCCTAGTTCCATGAACTCTCCCGTCTTTACGCTCACCAGGCACTTTCCCTGCTTTCCATCAACTCCCTCTTTGCCACCTTTCCCCACGCTTGTCTCTTTCCATTTTCAACCTCGCCTGTCTCTTCTCCCCTCTTTTTCCTTCAGTCCCCAAATTTCCCACTTCCGCTTGTATTCCTCTACTCCCTCCAATCCCTCAAATCTCTTTCCCCGTCTTTCCCCTTTCCTCTGTTTTCCCTACTTCCGTGAACTCTCCCGTCTTTACGCTCACCAGTCACTCTCCCTGCTTTCCCTCAACTCCCTCTTTGCCACCTTTTCCCATGCTTGTCTCTTTCCCTTTTTCCCCTCTCCTGTCTCTTCCCCGCTCTTTTTCCTTCAGTCTCCGAATTTCCCACTTGAGCTCGCCTTCCTCTACTCCCTCCCATCCCTCAAATCTCTCTTCCCCCTCTTTCCCCTTGCCTCTCTCTTTTCCCGAGTTCCGTGAACTCTCCCGTCTTTACGCTCACCAGTCACTTTCCCTTCTTTCCCTCAACTCCCTCTTTGCCACCTTTTCCCATGCTTGTCTCTTTCCCTTTTTCCTCTCGCCTGTCTCTTCCCCCCTCTTTTTCCTTCAGTCCCCAATTTTCCCACTTCCGCTCGTTTTCCTTTACTCCCTCCCATCCCTCAAAGCTCTCTTTCCCTCACTTTCCCCTTGCCTCTCTCTTTTCCCTAGTTCCGTGAACTCTTCCCTCTTTACGCTCACCAGTCACTCTCCCTGCTTTCCCTCAACTCCCTGTCTACTTTTCCCACGTTTTTCTCTTTCCCTTTTTCCTCTCGCCTGTCTCTTCCCCCCTCTTTTTCCTTCAGTCCCCAAATTTCCCACTTCCGCTTGTATTCCTCTACTCCCTCCAATCCCTCAAATCTCTTTCCCTGTCTTTGCCCTTTCCTCTCTTTTCCCTACTTCCGTGAAATCTCCCGTCTTTACGCTCACCAGTCACTCTCCCTGCTTTCCCTCAACTCCCTCTTTGCCACCTTTTCCCACGCTTGTCTCTTTCCCTTTTTCCCCTCTCCTGTCTCTTCCCCGCTCTTTTTCCTTCAGTCTCCGAATTTCCCACTTGAGCTCGCCTTCCTCTAGTCCCTCCCATCCCTCAAATCTCTCTTCCCCCTCTTTCCCCTTGCCTCTCTCTTTTCCCGAGTTCCGTGAACTCTCCCGTCTTTACTCTCACCAGTCACTTTCCCTTCTATCCCTCAACTCCCTCTTTGCCACCTTTTCCCATGCTTGTCTCTTTCCCTTTTTCCTCTCGCCTGTCTCTTCCCCCCTCTTTTTCCTTCAGTCCCCAAATTTCCCACTTCCGCTCGTTTTCCTTTACTCCCTCCCATCCCTCAAAGCTCTCTTTCCCTCACTTTCCCCTTGCCTCTCTCTTTTCCCTAGTTCCGTGACCTGTCCCGTCTTTACGCTCACCAGTCACTCTCCCTGCTTTCCCTCAACTCCCTCTTTGTCACCTTTTCCCACGTTTTTCTCTTTCCCTTTTTCCTCTCGCCTGTCTCTTCCCCCCTCTTTTAACTTCAGTCCCCAAATTTCCCACTTCCGCTTGTATTCCTCTACTCCCTCCAATCCCTCAAATCTCTTTCCCTGTCTTTGCCCTTTCCTCTCTTTTCCCTACTTGGGTGAAATCTCCCGTCTTTACGCTCACCAGTCACTCTCCCTGCTTTCCCTCAACTCCCTCTTTGCCACCTTTTCCCACGCTTGTCTCTTTCCCTTTTTCCCCTCTCCTGTCTCTTCCCCGCTCTTTTTCCTTCAGTCTCCGAATTTCCCACTTGAGCTCGCCTTCCTCTACTCCCTCCCATCCCTCAAATCTCTCTTCCCCCTCTTTCCCCTTGCCTCTCTCTTTTCCCGAGTTCCGTGAACTCTCCCGTCTTTACTCTCACCAGTCACTTTCCCTTCTATCCCTCAACTCCCTCTTTGCCACCTTTTCCCATGCTTGTCTCTTTCCCTTTTTCCTCTCGCCTGTCTCTTCCCCCCTCTTTTTCCTTCAGTCCCCAAATTTCCCACTTCCGCTCGTTTTCCTTTACTCCCTCCCATCCCTCAAAGCTCTCTTTCCCTCACTTTCCCCTTGCTTCTCTCTTTTCCCTAGTTCCGTGAACTCTGCCGTCTTTACGCTCACCAGTCACTCTCCCTGCTTTCCCTCAACTCCCTCTTTGTCACCTTTTCCCACGTTTTTCTCTTTCCCTTTTTCCTCTCGCCTGTCTCTTCCCCCCTCTTTTAACTTCAGTCCCCAAATTTCCCACTTCCGCTTGTATTCCTCTACTCCCTCCAATCCCTCAAATCTCTTTCCCCGTCTTTCCCGTTTCCTCTCTTTTCTCTACTTCCGTGAACTCTCCCGTCTTTACGCTCACCAGTCACTTTCCCTGCTTTCCCTCAACTCCCTCTTTGTCACCTTTTCCCACGCTTGTCTCTTTTCCTTTTCAACCTTGCCTGTCTCTTCTCCCCTCTTTTTCCTTCAGTCCCCAAATTTCCCACTTCCGCTCGTTTTCCTCTACTCCCTCCAATCCCTCAAATCTCTCTTTCCCTCACGTTCCCCTTGCCTCTCTCTTTTCCCTAGTTCCGTGAACTCTTCCCTCTTTACGCTCACCAGTCACTCTCCCTGCTTTCCCTCAACTCCCTCTTTGTCTACTTTTCCCACGTTTTTCTCTTTCCCTTTTTCCTCTCGCCTGTCTCTTCCCCCCTTTTTTTCCTTCAGCCCCCAAATTTCCCACTTACGCTCGATTTCCTCTACTCCCTACAGTCCCTCAAAGCTCTTTTTCCCTCTCCTTCCCCTTGCCTCTCTCTTTTCCCCAGTTCCGTGACCTCTCCCGTCTTTACGCTCACCAGTCACTCTCCCTGCTTTCCCTCAACTCCCTCTTTGCCACCTTTTCCCAAGGTTCTCTCTTTCCCTTTACAACCTCGCCTGTCTCTTCTCCCCTCTTTTTCCTTCAGTCCCCAAATTTCCCACTTCCGCTTGTATTCCTCTACTCCCTCCAATCCCTCAAATCTCTTTCCCCGTCTTTCCCCTTTCCTCTCTCTTTTCCCTAGTTCCATGAACTCTCCCGTCTTTACGCTCACCAGGCACTTTCCCTGCTTTCCATCAACTCCCTCTTTGCCACCTTTCCCCACGCTTGTCTCTTTCCATTTTCAACCTCGCCTGTCTCTTCTCCCCTCTTTTTCCTTCAGTCCCCAAATTTCCCACTTCCGCTTGTATTCCTCTACTCCCTCCAATCCCTCAAATCTCTTTCCCCGTCTTTCCCCTTTCCTCTGTTTTCCCTACTTCCGTGAACTCTCCCGTCTTTACGCTCACCAGTCACTCTCCCTGCTTTCCCTCAACTCCCTCTTTGCCACCTTTTCCCATGCTTGTCTCTTTCCCTTTTTCCCCTCTCCTGTCTCTTCCCCGCTCTTTTTCCTTCAGTCTCCGAATTTCCCACTTGAGCTCGCCTTCCTCTACTCCCTCCCATCCCTCAAATCTCTCTTCCCCCTCTTTCCCCTTGCCTCTCTCTTTTCCCGAGTTCCGTGAACTCTCCCGTCTTTACGCTCACCAGTCACTTTCCCTTCTTTCCCTCAACTCCCTCTTTGCCACCTTTTCCCATGCTTGTCTCTTTCCCTTTTTCCTCTCGCCTGTCTCTTCCCCCCTCTTTTTCCTTCAGTCCCCAATTTTCCCACTTCCGCTCGTTTTCCTTTACTCCCTCCCATCCCTCAAAGCTCTCTTTCCCTCACTTTCCCCTTGCCTCTCTCTTTTCCCTAGTTCCGTGAACTCTTCCCTCTTTACGCTCACCAGTCACTCTCCCTGCTTTCCCTCAACTCCCTGTCTACTTTTCCCACGTTTTTCTCTTTCCCTTTTTCCTCTCGCCTGTCTCTTCCCCCCTCTTTTAACTTCAGTCCCCAAATTTCCCACTTCCGCTTGTATTCCTCTACTCCCTCCAATCCCTCAAATCTCTTTCCCCGTCTTTCCCCTTTCCTCTCTTTTCTCTACTTCCGTGAACTCTCCCGTCTTTACGCTCACCAGTCACTTTCCCTGCTTTCCCTCAACTCCCTCTTTGCCACCTTTTCCCACGTTTTTCTCTTTCCCTTTTTCCTTTCGCCTGTCTCTTCCCCCCTCTTTTTCCTTCAGCCCCCAAATTTCCCACTTACGCTCGATTTCCTCTACTCCCTACAGTCCCTCAAAGCTCTCTTTCCCTCTCCTTCCCCTTGCCTCTCTCTTTTCCCTAGTTCCGTGACCTCTCCCGTCTTTACGCTCACCAGTCACTCTCCCTGCTTTCCCTCAACTCCCTCTTTGTCACCTTTTCCCACGTTTTTCTCTTTCCCTTTTTCCTCTCGCCTGTCTCTTCCCCCCTCTTTTTCCTTCAGTCCCCAAATTTCCCACTTCCGCTCGTTTTCCTTTACTCCCTCCCATCCCTCAAAGCTCTCTTTCCCTCTCCTTCCCCTTGCCTCTCTCTTTTCCCTAGTTCCGTGACCTCTCCCGTCTTTACGCTCACCAGTCACTCTCCCTGCTTTCCCTCAACTCCCTCTTTGTCTACTTTTCCCACGTTTTTCTCTTTCCATTTTTTCCTCTCGCCTGTCTCTTCCCCCCTTTTTTTCCTTCAGTCCCCAAATTTCCCACTTAAGCTCGATTTCCTCTACTCCCTACAGTCCCTCAAAGCTCTTTTTCCCTCTCCTTCCCCTTGCCTCTCTCTTTTCCCTAGTTCCGTGACCTCTCCCGTCTTTACGCTCACCAGTCACTTTCCCTGCTTTCCCTCAACTCCCTCTTTGCCACCTTTTCCCACGGTTCTCTCTTTCCCTTTACAACCTCGCCTGTCTCTTCTCCCCTCTTTTTCCTTCAGTCCCCAAATTTCCCACTTCCGCTTGTATTCCTCTACTCCCTCCAATCCCTCAAATCTCTTTCCCCGTCTTTCCCCTTTCCTCTCTCTTTTCCCTAGTTCCGTGAACTCTCCCGTCTTTAAGCTCACCAGTCACTTTCCCTGCTTTCCCTCAACTCCCTCTTTGCCACCTTTTCCCACGGTTCTCTCTTTCCCTTTACAACCTCGCCTGTCTCTTCTCCCCTCTTTTTCCTTCAGTCCCCAAATTTCCCACTTCCGCTTGTATTCCTCTACTCCCTCCAATCCCTCAAATCTCTTTCCCCGTCTTTCCCCTTTCCTCTCTTTTCCCTACTTCCGTGAACTCTCCCGTCTTTACGCTCACCAGTCACTTTCCCTGCTTTCCCTCAACTCCCTCTTTGCCACCTTTTCCCACGCTTGTCTCTTTCCCTTTTTCCCCTCTCCTGTCTCTTCCCCGCTCTTTTTCCTTCAGTCTCCGAATTTCCCACTTGAGCTCGCCTTCCTCTACTCCCTCCCATCCCTCAAATCTCTCTTCCCCCTCTTTCCCCTTGCCTCTCTCTTTTCCCGAGTTCCGTGAACTCTCCCGTCTTTACGCTCACCAGTCACTCTCCCTGCTTTCCCTCAACTCCCTCTTTGTCTACTTTTCCCACGTTTTTCTCTTTCCCTTTTTCCTCTCGCCTGTCTCTTCCCCCCTTTTTTTCCTTCAGTCCCCAAATTTCCCACTTAAGCTCGATTTCCTCTACTCCCTACAGTCCCTCAAAGCTCTTTTTCCCTCTCCTTCCCCTTGCCTCTCTCTTTTCCCTAGTTCCGTGACCTCTCCCGTCTTTACGCTCACCAGTCACTTTCCCTGCTTTCCCTCAACTCCCTCTTTGCCACCTTTTCCCACGGTTCTCTCTTTCCCTTTACAACCTCGCCTGTCTCTTCTCCCCTCTTTTTCCTTCAGTCCCCAAATTTCCCACTTCCGCTTGTATTCCTCTACTCCCTCCAATCCCTCAAATCTCTTTCCCCGTCTTTCCCCTTTCCTCTCTCTTTTCCCTAGTTCCGTGAACTCTCCCGTCTTTAAGCTCACCAGGCACTTTCCCTGCTTTCCATCAACTCCCTCTTTGCCACCTTTCCCCACGCTTGTCTCTTTCCCTTTTCAACCTCGCCTGTCTCTTCTCCCCTCTTTTTCCTTCAGTCCCCAAATTTCCCACTTCCGCTTGTATTCCTCTACTCCCTCCAATCCCTCAAATCTCTTTCCCCGTCTTTCCCCTTTCCTCTCTTTTCCCTACTTCCGTGAACTCTCCCGTCTTTACGCTCACCAGTCACTCTCCCTGCTTTCCCTCAACTCCCTCTTTGCCACCTTTTCCCACGCTTGTCTCTTTCCCTTTTTCCCCTCTCCTGTCTCTTCCCCCCTCTTTTTCCTTCAGTCCCCAAATTTCCCACTTCCGCTCGTTTTCCTATACTCCCTCCCATCCCTCAAAGCTCTCTTACCCTCACTTTCCCCTTGCCTCTCTCTTTTCCCTAGTTCCGTGAACTCTCCCGTCTTTACGCTCACCAGTCACTCTCCCTGCTTTCCCTCAACTCCCTCTTTGTCACCTTTTCCCACGTTTTTCTATTTCCCTTTTTCCTCTCGCCTGTCTCTTCCCCCCTCTTTTTCCTTCAGTCCCCAAATTTCCCACTTACGCTCGATTTCCTCTACTCCCTACAGTCCCTCAAAGCTCTCTTTCCCTCTCCTTCCCCTTGCCTCTCTCTTTTCCCTAGTTCCGTGACCTCTCCCGTCTTTACGCTCACCAGTCACTTTCCCTGCTTTCCCTCAACTCCCTCTTTGTCAACTTTTCCCACGCTTGTCTCTTTTCCTTTTCAACCTCGCCTGTCTCTTCCCCCCTTTTTTTCCTTCAGTCCCCAAATTTCCCACTTACGCTCGATTTCCTCTACTCCCTACAGTCCCTCAAAGCTCTCTTTCCCTCTCCTTCCCCTTGCCTCTCTCTTTTCCCTAGTTCCGTGACCTCTCCCGTCTTTACGCTCACCAGTCACTTTCCCTGCTTTCCCTCAACTCCCTCTTTGTCAACTTTTCCTACGCTTGTCTCTTTCCCTTTTCAACCTCGCCTGTCTCTTCTCCCCTCTTTTTCCTTCAGTCCCCAAATTTCCCACTTACGCTCGATTTCCTCTACTACCTACAGTCCCTCAAATCTATCTTTCCCTCACTTTCCCCTTGCCTCTCTCTTTTCCCTAGTTCCGTGACCTCTCCCGTCTTTACGCTCACCAGTCACTTTCCCTGCTTTCCCTCAACTCCCTCTTTGCCACCTTTTCCCACGGTTCTCTCTTTCCCTTTACAACCTCGCCTGTCTCTTCTCCCCTCTTTTTCCTTCAGTCCCCAAATTTCCCACTTCCGCTTGTATTCCTCTACTCCCTCCAATCCCTCAAATCTCTTTCCCCGTCTTTCCCCTTTCCTCTCTCTTTTCCCTAGTTCCGTGAACTCTCCCGTCTTTAAGCTCACCAGTCACTTTCCCTGCTTTCCCTCAACTCCCTCTTTGCCACCTTTTCCCACGGTTCTCTCTTTCCCTTTACAACCTCGCCTGTCTCTTCTCCCCTCTTTTTCCTTCAGTCCCCAAATTTCCCACTTCCGCTTGTATTCCTCTACTCCCTCCAATCCCTCAAATCTCTTTCCCCGTCTTTCCCCTTTCCTCTCTTTTCCCTACTTCCGTGAACTCTCCCGTCTTTACGCTCACCAGTCACTCTCCCTGCTTTCCCTCAACTCCCTCTTTGCCACCTTTTCCCACGCTTGTCTCTTTCCCTTTTTCCCCTCTCCTGTCTCTTCCCCGCTCTTTTTCCTTCAGTCTCCGAATTTCCCACTTGAGCTCGCCTTCCTCTACTCCCTCCCATCCCTCAAATCTCTCTTCCCCCTCTTTCCCCTTGCCTCTCTCTTTTCCCTAGTTCCGTGAACTCTCCCGTCTTTACGCTCACCAGTCACTCTCCCTGCTTTCCCTCAACTCCCTCTTTGTCTACTTTTCCCACGTTTTTCTCTTTCCCTTTTTCCTCTCGCCTGTCTCTTCCCCCCTTTTTTTCCTTCAGTCCCCAAATTTCCCACTTAAGCTCGATTTCCTCTACTCCCTACAGTCCCTCAAAGCTCTTTTTCCCTCTCCTTCCCCTTGCCTCTCTCTTTTCCCTAGTTCCGTGACCTCTCCCGTCTTTACGCTCACCAGTCACTTTCCCTGCTTTCCCTCAACTCCCTCTTTGCCACCTTTTCCCACGGTTCTCTCTTTCCCTTTACAACCTCGCCTGTCTCTTCTCCCCTCTTTTTCCTTCAGTCCCCAAATTTCCCACTTCCGCTTGTATTCCTCTACTCCCTCCAATCCCTCAAATCTCTTTCCCCGTCTTTCCCCTTGCCTCTCTCTTTTCCCTAGTTCCGTGAACTCTCCCGTCTTTAAGCTCACCAGGCACTTTCCCTGCTTTCCATCAACTCCCTCTTTGCCACCTTTCCCCACGCTTGTCTCTTTCCCTTTTCAACCTCGCCTGTCTCTTCTCCCCTCTTTTTCCTTCAGTCCCCAAATTTCCCACTTCCGCTTGTATTCCTCTACTCCCTCCAATCCCTCAAATCTCTTTCCCCGTCTTTCCCCTTTCCTCTCTTTTCCCTACTTCCGTGAACTCTCCCGTCTTTACGCTCACCAGTCACTCTCCCTGCTTTCCCTCAACTCCCTCTTTGCCACCTTTTCCCACGCTTGTCTCTTTCCCTTTTTCCCCTCTCCTGTCTCTGCCCCCCTCTTTTTCCTTCAGTCCCCAAATTTCCCACTTCCGCTCGTTTTCCTCTACTCCCTCCCATCCCTCAAAGCTCTCTTTCCCTCTCCTTCCCCTTGCCTCTCTCTTTTCCCTAGTTCCGTGAACTCTCCCGTCTTTACGCTCACCAGTCACTTTCCCTGCTTTCCCTCAACTCCCTCTTTGTCACCTTTTCCCACGTTTTTCTATTTCCCTTTTTCCTCTCGCCTGTCTCTTCCCCCCTCTTTTTCCTTCAGTCCCCAAATTTCCCACTTACGCTCGATTTCCTCTACTCCCTACAGTCCCTCAAAGCTCTCTTTCCCTCTCCTTCCCCTTGCCTCTCTCTTTTCCCTAGTTCCGTGACCTCTCCCGTCTTTACGCTCACCAGTCACTTTCCCTGCTTTCCCTCAACTCCCTCTTTGTCAACTTTTCCCACGCTTGTCTCTTTTCCTTTTCAACCTCGCCTGTCTCTTCCCCCCTTTTTTTCCTTCAGTCCCCAAATTTCCCACTTACGCTCGATTTCCTCTACTCCCTACAGTCCCTCAAAGCTCTCTTTCCCTCTCCTTCCCCTTGCCTCTCTCTTTTCCCTAGTTCCGTGACCTCTCCCGTCTTTACGCTCACCAGTCACTTTCCCTGCTTTCCCTCAACTCCCTCTTTGTCAACTTTTCCTACGCTTGTCTCTTTCCCTTTTCAACCTCGCCTGTCTCTTCTCCCCTCTTTTTCCTTCAGTCCCCAAATTTCCCACTTACGCTCGATTTCCTCTACTACCTACAGTCCCTCAAATCTATCTTTCCCTCACTTTCCCCTTGCCTCTCTCTTTTCCCTAGTTCCGTGAACTCTTCCCTCTTTACGCTCACCAGTCACTCTCCCTGCTTTCCCTCAACTCCCTCTTTGCCACCTTTTCCCACGGTTCTCTCTTTCCCTTTACAACCTCGCCTGTCTCTTCTCCCCTCTTTTTCCTTCAGTCCCCAAATTTCCCACTTCCGCTTGTATTCCTCTACTCCCTCCAATCCCTCAAATCTCTTTTCCCGTCTTTCCCCTTTCCTCTCTCTTTTCCCTAGTTCCGTGAACTCTCCCGTCTTTACGCTCACCAGGCACTTTCCCTGCTTTCCCTCAACTCCCTCTTTGCCACCTTTCCCCACGCTTATCTCTTTCCCTTTTCAACCTCGCCTGTCTCTTCTCCCCTCTTTTTCCTTCAGTCCCCAAATTTCCCACTTCCTCTTGTATTCCTCTACTCCCTCCAATCCCTCAAATCTCTTTCCCCGTCTTTCCCCTTTCCTCTCTTTTCCCTACTTCCGTGAACTCTCCCGTCTTTACTCTCACCAGTCACTTTCCCTGCTTTCCCTCAACTCCCTCTTTGTCAACTTTTCCCACGCTTGTCTCTTTTCCTTTTCAATCTCGCCTGTCTCTTCTCCCCTCTTTTTCCTTCAGTCCCCAAATTTCCCAATTCCGCTCGTTTTCCTCTACTCCCTCCCATCCCTCAAAGCTCTCTTTCCCTCTCTTTCCCCTTGCCTCTCTCTTTTCCCGAGTTCCGTGAACATTCCCGTCTTTACGCTCACCAGTCACTTTCCCTTCTTTCCCTCAACTCCCTCTTTGCCACCTTTTCCCACGCTTGTCTCTTTTCCTTTTCAACCTCGCCTGTCTCTTCTCCCCTCTTTTTCCTTCAGTCCCCAAATTTCCCACTTCCGCTTGTATTCCTCTACTCCCTCCAATCCCTCAAATCTCTTTTCCCGTCTTTCCCCTTTCCTCTCTCTTTTCCCTAGTTCCGTGAACTCTCCCATCTTTACGCTCACCAGGCACTTTCCCTGCTTTCCCTCAACTCCCTCTTTGCCACCTTTCCCCACGCTTATCTCTTTCCCTTTTCAACCTCGCCTGTCTCTTCTCCCCTCTTTTTCCTTCAGTCCCCAAATTTCCCACTTCCGCTTGTATTCCTCTACTCCCTCCAATCCCTCAAATCTCTTTCCCCGTCTTTCCCCTTTCCTCTCTTTTCCCTACTTCCGTGAACTCTCCCGTCTTTACGCTCACCAGTCACTCTCCCTGCTTTCCCTCAACTCCCTCTTTGCCACCTTTTCCCACGCTTGTCTCTTTCCCTTTTTCCCCTCTCCTGTCTCTTCCCCGCTCTTTTTCCTTCAGTCTCCGAATTTCCCACTTGAGCTCGCCTTCCTCTACTCCCTCCCATCCCTCAAATCTCTCTTCCCCCTCTTTCCCCTTGCCTCTCTCTTTTCCCGAGTTCCGTGAACTCTCCCGTCTTTACTCTCACCAGTCACTGTCCCTTCTTTCCCTCAACTCCCTCTTTGCCACCTTTTCCCATGCTTGTCTCTTTCCCTTTTTCCTCTCGCCTGTCTCTTCCCCCCTCTTTTTCCTTCAGTCCCCAAATTTCCCACTTCCGCTCGTTTTCCTTTACTCCCTCCCATCCCTCAAAGCTCTCTTTCCCTCACTTTCCCCTTGCCTCTCTCTTTTCCCTAGTTCCGTGAACTCTTCCCTCTTTACGCTCACCAGTCACTCTCCCTGCTTTCCCTCAACTCCCTCTTTGTCACCTTTTCCCACGTTTTTCTATTTCCCTTTTTCCTCTCGCCTGTCTCTTCCCCCCTCTTTTAACTTCAGTCCCCAAATTTCCCACTTCCGCTTGTATTCCTCTACTCCCTCCAATCCCTCAAATCTCTTTCCCCGTCTTTCCCCTTTCCTCTCTTTTCTCTACTTCCGTGAACTCTCCCGTCTTTACGCTCACCAGTCACTTTCCCTGCTTTCCCTCAACTTCCTCTTTGTCAACTTTTCCCACGCTTGTCTCTTTTCCTTTTCAACCTCGCCTGTCTCTTCCCCCCTTTTTTTCCTTCAGTCCCCAAATTTCCCACTTACGCTCGATTTCCTCTACTCCCTACAGTCCCTCAAAGCTCTCTTTCCCTCTCCTTCCCCTTGCCTCTCTCTTTTCCCTAGTTCCGTGACCTCTCCCGTCTTTACGCGCACCAGTCACTTTCCCTGCTTTCCCTCAACTCCCTCTTTGTCAACTTTTCCCACGCTTGTCTCTTTTCCTTTTCAACCTCGCCTGTCTCTTCCTCCCTCTTTTTCCTTCATCCCCAAATTTCCCACTTAGGCTCGATTTCCTCTACTCCCTACAGTCCCGCAAAGCTCTCTTTTCCCTTGCCTCTCTCTTTTCCCTAGTTCCGTGACCTCTCCCCTCTTTACGCTCACCAGTCACTTTCCCTGCTTTCCCTCAAATCCCTCTTTGCCACCTTTTCCCACGCTTCTCTTTCCCTTTTTCCCCTCGCCAGTCTCTTCTCCCCTCTTTTTCCTTCAGTCACTAAATTTCCCACTTCCGCTCGTTTTCCTCTACTCCCTCCCATCTCTCAAAACTCTCTTTCCCTCTCTTTCCCCTTGCCTCTCTCTTTTCCCGAGTTCCGTGAACTCTCCCGTCTTTACGCTCACCAGTCACTTTCCCTGCTTTCCCTCAACTCCCTCTTTACCACCTTTTCCCATGCTTGTCTCTTTTCCTTTTCAACCTCGCCTGTCTCTTCTCCCCTCTTTTTCCTTCAGTCCCCAAATTTCCCACTTCCGCTCGTTTTCCTGTACTCCCTCCCATCCCTCAAAGCTCTCTTTCCCTCACTTTCCCCTTGCCTCTCTCTTTTCCCTAGTTCCGTGAACTCTCCCGTCTTTACGCTCACCAGTCACTCTCCCTGCTTTCCCTCAACTCCCTCTTTGTCACCTTTTCCCACGTTTTTCTATTTCCCTTTTTCCTCTCGCCTGTCTCTTCCCCCCTCTTTTTCCTTCAGTCCCCAAATTTCCCACTTACGCTCGATTTCCTCTACTCCCTACAGTCCCTCAAAGCTCTCTTTCCCTCTCCTTCCCCTTGCCTCTCTCTTTTCCCTAGTTCCGTGACCTCTCCCGTCTTTACGCTCACCAGTCACTTTCCCTGCTTTCCCTCAACTCCCTCTTTGTCAACTTTTCCCACGCTTGTCTCTTTTCCTTTTCAACCTCGCCTGTCTCTTCCCCCCTTTTTTTCCTTCAGTCCCCAAATTTCCCACTTACGCTCGATTTCCTCTACTCCCTACAGTCCCTCAAAGCTCTCTTTCCCTCTCCTTCCCCTTGCCTCTCTCTTTTCCCTAGTTCCGTGACCTCTCCCGTCTTTACGCTCACCAGTCACTTTCCCTGCTTTCCCTCAACTCCCTCTTTGTCAACTTTTCCTACGCTTGTCTCTTTCCCTTTTCAACCTCGCCTGTCTCTTCTCCCCTCTTTTTCCTTCAGTCCCCAAATTTCCCACTTACGCTCGATTTCCTCTACTACCTACAGTCCCTCAAATCTATCTTTCCCTCACTTTCCCCTTGCCTCTCTCTTTTCCCTAGTTCCGTGAACTCTTCCCTCTTTACGCTCACCAGTCACTCTCCCTGCTTTCCCTCAACTCCCTCTTTGCCACCTTTTCCCACGGTTCTCTCTTTCCCTTTACAACCTCGCCTGTCTCTTCTCCCCTCTTTTTCCTTCAGTCCCCAAATTTCCCACTTCCGCTTGTATTCCTCTACTCCCTCCAATCCCTCAAATCTCTTTTCCCGTCTTTCCCCTTTCCTCTCTCTTTTCCCTAGTTCCGTGAACTCTCCCGTCTTTACGCTCACCAGGCACTTTCCCTGCTTTCCCTCAACTCCCTCTTTGCCACCTTTCCCCACGCTTATCTCTTTCCCTTTTCAACCTCGCCTGTCTCTTCTCCCCTCTTTTTCCTTCAGTCCCCAAATTTCCCACTTCCTCTTGTATTCCTCTACTCCCTCCAATCCCTCAAATCTCTTTCCCCGTCTTTCCCCTTTCCTCTCTTTTCCCTACTTCCGTGAACTCTCCCGTCTTTACGCTCACCAGTCACTCTCCCTGCTTTCCCTCAACTCCCTCTTTGCCACCTTTTCCCACGGTTCTCTCTTTCCCTTTACAACCTCGCCTGTCTCTTCTCCCCTCTTTTTCCTTCAGTCCCCAAATTTCCCACTTCCGCTTGTATTCCTCTACTCCCTCCAATCCCTCAAATCTCTTTTCCCGTCTTTCCCCTTTCCTCTCTCTTTTCCCTAGTTCCGTGAACTCTCCCATCTTTACGCTCACCAGGCACTTTCCCTGCTTTCCCTCAACTCCCTCTTTGCCACCTTTCCCCACGCTTATCTCTTTCCCTTTTCAACCTCGCCTGTCTCTTCTCCCCTCTTTTTCCTTCAGTCCCCAAATTTCCCACTTCCGCTTGTATTCCTCTACTCCCTCCAATCCCTCAAATCTCTTTCCCCGTCTTTCCCCTTTCCTCTCTTTTCCCTACTTCCGTGAACTCTCCCGTCTTTACGCTCACCAGTCACTCTCCCTGCTTTCCCTCAACTCCCTCTTTGCCACCTTTTCCCACGCTTGTCTCTTTCCCTTTTTCCCCTCTCCTGTCTCTTCCCCGCTCTTTTTCCTTCAGTCTCCGAATTTCCCACTTGAGCTCGCCTTCCTCTACTCCCTCCCATCCCTCAAATCTCTCTTCCCCCTCTTTCCCCTTGCCTCTCTCTTTTCCCGAGTTCCGTGAACTCTCCCGTCTTTACTCTCACCAGTCACTTTCCCTTCTTTCCCTCAACTCCCTCTTTGCCACCTTTTCCCATGCTTGTCTCTTTCCCTTTTTCCTCTCGCCTGTCTCTTCCCCCCTCTTTTTCCTTCAGTCCCCAAATTTCCCACTTCCGCTCGTTTTCCTCTACTCCCTCCCATCCCTCAAAGCTCTCTTTCCCTCACTTTCCCCTTGCCTCTCTCTTTTCCCTAGTTCCGTGAACTCTTCCCTCTTTACGCTCACCAGTCACTCTCCCTGCTTTCCCTCAACTCCCTCTTTGTCACCTTTTCCCACGTTTTTCTATTTCCCTTTTTCCTCTCGCCTGTCTCTTCCCCCCTCTTTTAACTTCAGTCCCCAAATTTCCCACTTCCGCTTGTATTCCTCTACTCCCTCCAATCCCTCAAATCTCTTTCCCCGTCTTTCCCCTTTCCTCTCTTTTCTCTACTTCCGTGAACTCTCCCGTCTTTACGCTCACCAGTCACTTTCCCTGCTTTCCCTCAACTTCCTCTTTGTCAACTTTTCCCACGCTTGTCTCTTTTCCTTTTCAACCTCGCCTGTCTCTTCCCCCCTTTTTTTCCTTCAGTCCCCAAATTTCCCACTTACGCTCGATTTCCTCTACTCCCTACAGTCCCTCAAAGCTCTCTTTCCCTCTCCTTCCCCTTGCCTCTCTCTTTTCCCTAGTTCCGTGACCTCTCCCGTCTTTACGCGCACCAGTCACTTTCCCTGCTTTCCCTCAACTCCCTCTTTGTCAACTTTTCCCACGCTTGTCTCTTTTCCTTTTCAACCTCGCCTGTCTCTTCCTCCCTCTTTTTCCTTCATCCCCAAATTTCCCACTTAGGCTCGATTTCCTCTACTCCCTACAGTCCCGCAAAGCTCTCTTTTCCCTTGCCTCTCCCTTTTCCCTAGTTCCGTGACCTCTCCCCTCTTTACGCTCACCAGTCACTTTCCCTGCTTTCCCTCAAATCCCTCTTTGCCACCTTTTCCCACGCTTCTCTTTCCCTTTTTCCCCTCGCCAGTCTCTTCTCCCCTCTTTTTCCTTCAGTCACTAAATTTCCCACTTCCGCTCGTTTTCCTCTACTCCCTCCCATCTCTCAAAACTCTCTTTCCCTCTCTTTCCCCTTGCCTCTCTCTTTTCCCGAGTTCCGTGAACTCTCCCGTCTTTACGCTCACCAGTCACTTTCCCTGCTTTCCCTCAACTCCCTCTTTACCACCTTTTCCCATGCTTGTCTCTTTTCCTTTTCAACCTCGCCTGTCTCTTCTCCCCTCTTTTTCCTTCAGTCCCCAAATTTCCCACTTCCGCTCGCCTTCCTTTACTCCCTCCCATCCCTCAAATCTCTTTCCCTCTCTTTCCCCTTGCCTCTCTCTTTTCCCTAGTTCCATGAACTCTCCCCTCTTTATGCTCACCAGTCACTCTCCCTGCTTTCCCTCAACTCCCTCTTTGCCACCTTTTCCCACGCTTGTCTCTTTCCCTTTTTCCCCTCTCCTGTCTCTCCCCCTCTCTTTTTCCTTCAGTCCCCGACTTTCCCACTTAGGCTCGATTTCCTCTACTCCCTACAGTCCCTCAAAGCTCTCTTTCCCTCTCCTTCCCCTTGCCTCTCTCTTTTCCCTAGTTCCGTGAACTCTCCCGTCTTTACGCTCACCAGTCACTTTCCCTGCTTTCCCTCAAATCCCTCTTTGCCACCTTTTCCCACGCTTGTCTCTTTCCCTTTTTCCCCTCTCCTGTCTCTCCCCCTCTCTTTTTCCTTCAGTCCCCGACTTTCCCACTTACGCTCGATTTCCTCTACTCCCTACAGTCCCTCAAAGCTCTCTTTCCCTCTCCTTCCCCTTGCGTCTCTCTTTTCCCTAGTTCCGTGACCTCTCCCGTCTTTACGCTCACCAGTCACTTTCCCTGCTTTCCCTCAAATCCCTCTTTGCCACCTTTTCCCACGCTTCTCTTTCCCTTTTTCCCCTCGCCAGTCTCTTCTCCCCTCTTTTTCCTTCAGTCACTAAATTTCACACTTCCGCTCGCCTTCGTCTACTCCCTCCCATCCCTCAAATCTCTCTTCCCCTATTTTTCCCCTTGCCTCTCTGTTTTCCCGAGTTCCGTGAACTCTCCCGTCTTTACGCTCACCAGTCACTTTCCCTGCTTTCCCTCAACTCCCTCTTTGTCAACTTTTCCCACGCTTGTCTCTTCTCCTTTTCAACCTCGCCTGTCTCTTCTCCCCTCTTTTTCCTTCAGCCCCCAAATTTCCCACTTACGCTCGATTTGCTCTACGCCCTACAGTCCCTCAAAGCTCTTTTTCCCTCTCCTTCCCCTTGCCTCTCTCTTTTCCCTAGTTCCGTGAACTCTCCCGTCTTTACGCTCACCAGTCACTCTCCCTGCTTTCCCTCAACTCCCTGTCTACTTTTCCCACGTTTTTCTCTTTCCCTTTTTCCTCTCGCCTGTCTCTTCCCCCCTTTTTTTCCTTCAGTCCCCAAATTTCCCACTTACGCTCGATTTCCTCTACTCCCTACAGTCCCTCAAAGCTCTTTTTCCCTCTCCTTCCCCTTGCCTCTCTCTTTTCCCTAGTTCCGTGACCTCTCCCATCTTTACGCTCACCAGTCACTTTCCCTGCTTTCCCTCAACTCCCTCTTTGCCACCTTTTCCCACGTTTTTCTCTTTCCCTTTTTCCTTTCGCCTGTCTCTTCCCCCCTCTTTTTCCTTCAGCCCACAAATTTCCCACTTATGCTCGATTTCCTCTACTCCCTACAGTCCCTCAAAGCTCTTTTCCCCTCTCCTTCCCCTTGCCTCTCTCTTTTCCCTAGTTCCGTGACCTCTCCCGTCTTTACGCTCACCAGTCACTTTCCCTGCTTTCCCTCAACTCCCTCTTTGTCAACTTTTCCCACGCTTGTCTCTTCTCCTTTTCAACCTCGCCTGTCTCTTCTCCCCTCTTTTTCCTTCAGCCCCCAAATTTCCCACTTCCGCTCGATTTCCTCTACTACCTACAGTCCCTCAAATCTATCTTTACCTCACTTTCCCCTTGCCTCTCTCTTTTCCCTAGTTCCGTGAACTCTCCCGTCTTTACGCTCACCAGTCACTTTCCCTGCTTTCCCTCAACTCCCTCTTTGCCACCTTTTCCCACGTTTTTCTCTTTCCCTTTTTTCTCTCGCCTGTCTCTTCCCCCCTCTTTTTCCTTCAGCCCCCAAATTTCCCACTTACGCTCGATTTCCTCTACTCCCTACAGTCCCTCAAATCTCTCTTTCCCTCTCCTTCCCCTTGCCTCTCTCTTTTCCCTAGTTCCGTGACCTCTCCCGTCTTTACGCTCACCAGTCACATTCCCTGCTTTCCCTCAACTCCCTCTTTGTCAACTTTTCCCACGCTTGTCTCTTTTCCTTTTCAACCTCGCCTGTCTCTTCCCCCCTCTTTTTCCTTCAGTCCCCAAATTTCCCACTTACGCTCGATTTCCTCTACTCCCTACAGTCCCTCAACGCTCTCTTTTCCCTTGCCTCTCTCTTTTCCCTAGTTCCGTGACCTCTCCCCTCTTTACGCTCACCAGTCACTTTCCCTGCTTTCTCTCAACTCCCTCTTTGTCAACTTTTCCCACGCTTGTCTCTTTTCCTTTTCAACCTCGCCTGTCTCTTCCCCCCTCTTTTTCCTTCAGTCCCCAAATTTCCCACTTCCGCTCGTTTTCCTCTACTCCCTCCCATCTCTCAAAACTCTCTTTCCCTCTCTTTCCCCTTGCCTCTCTCTTTTCCCGAGTTCCGTGAACTCTCCCGTCTTTACGCTCACCAGTCACTTTCCCTTCTTTCCCTCAACTCCCTCTTTGCCACCTTTTCCCACGCTTGTCTCTTTTCCTTTTCAACCTCGCCTGTCTCTTCTCCCCTCTTTTTCCTTCAGTCCCCAAATTTCCCACTTCCGCTCGCCTTCCTTTACTCCCTCCCATCCCTCAAATCTCTTTCCCTCTCTTTCCCCTTGCCTCTCTCTTTTCCCTAGTTCCATGAACTCTCCCCTCTTTATGCTCACCAGTCACTCTCCCTGCTTTCCCTCAACTCCCTCTTTGCCACCTTTTCCCACGCTTGTCTCTTTCCCTTTTTCCCCTCTCCTGTCTCTTCCCCTCTCTTTTTCCTTCAGTCCCCGACTTTCCCACTTACGCTCGATTTCCTCTACTCCCTACAGTCCCTCAAAGCTCTCTTTCCCTCTCCTTCCCCTTGCCTCTCTCTTTTCCCTAGTTCCGTGACCTCTCCCGTCTTTACGCTCACCAGTCACTTTCCCTGCTTTCCCTCAAATCCCTCTTTGCCACCTTTTCCCACGCTTCTCTTTCCCTTTTTCCCCTCGCCAGTCTCTTCTCCCCTCTTTTTCCTTCAGTCACTAAATTTCACACTTCCGCTCGCCTTCGTCTACTCCCTCCCATCCCTCAAATCTCTCTTCCCCTATTTTTCCCCTTGCCTCTCTGTTTTCCCGAGTTCCGTGAACTCTCCCGTCTTTACGCTCACCAGTCACTTTCCCTGCTTTCCCTCAACTCCCTCTTTGTCAACTTTTCCCACGCTTGTCTCTTCTCCTTTTCAACCTCGCCTGTCTCTTCTCCCCTCTTTTTCCTTCAGCCCCCAAATTTCCCACTTACGCTCGATTTCCTCTACTCCCTACAGTCCCTCAAATCTCTCTTTCCCTCTCCTTCCCCTTGCCTCTCTCTTTTCCCTAGTTCCGTGACCTCTCCCGTCTTTACGCTCACCAGTCACATTCCCTGCTTTCCCTCAACTCCCTCTTTGTCAACTTTTCCGACGCTTGTCTCTTTTCCTTTTCAACCTCGCCTGTCTCTTCCCCCCTCTTTTTCCTTCAGTCCCCAAATTTCCCACTTACGCTCGTTTTCCTCTACTCCCTACAGTCCCTCAACGCTCTCTTTCCCTCTCCTTCCCCTTGCCTCTCTCTTTTCCCTAGTTCCGTGACCTCTCCCGTCTTTACGCTCACCAGTCACATTCCCTGCTTTCCCTCAACTCCCTCTTTGTCAACTTTTCCCACGCTTGTCTCTTTTCCTTTTCAACCTCGCCTGTCTCTTCCCCCCTCTTTTTCCTTCAGTCCCCAAATTTCCCACTTACGCTCGATTTCCTCTACTCCCTACAGTCCCTCAACGCTCTCTTTTCCCTTGCCTCTCTCTTTTCCCTAGTTCCGTGACCTCTCCCCTCTTTACGCTCACCAGTCACTTTCCCTGCTTTCCCTCAACTCCCTCTTTGTCAACTTTTCCCACGGTTCTCTCTTTCCCTTTACAACCTCGCCTGTCTCTTCTCCCCTCTTTTTCCTTCAGTCCCCAAATTTCCCACTTACGCTTGTATTCCTCTACTCCCTCCAATCCCTCAAATCTCTTTTCCCATCTTTCCCCTTGCCTCTCTCTTTTCCCTAGTTCCGTGACCTGTCCCGTCTTTACGCTCACCAGTCACTCTCCCTGCTTTCCCTCAACTCCCTCTTTGTCACCTTTTCCCACGTTTTTCTCTTTCCCTTTTTCCTCTCGCCTGTCTCTTCCCCCCTCTTTTAACTTCAGTCCCCAAATTTCCCACTTCCGCTTGTATTCCTCTACTCCCTCCCATCCCTCAAAGCTCTCTTTCCCTCACTTTCCCCTTGCCTCTCTCTTTTCCCTAGTTCCGTGAACTCTTCCCTCTTTACGCTCACCAGTCACTCTCCCTGCTTTCCCTCAACTCCCTCTTTGTCACCTTTTCCCACGTTTTTCTATTTCCCTTTTTCCTCTCGCCTGTCTCTTCCCCCCTCTTTTTCCTTCAGTCCCCAAATTTCCCACTTACGCTCGATTTCCTCTACTACCTACAGTCCCTCAAATCTATCTTTCCCTCACTTTCCCCTTGCCTCTCTCTTTTCCCTAGTTCCGTGAACTCTTCCCTCTTTACGCTCACCAGTCACTCTCCCTGCTTTCCCTCAACTCCCTCTTTGCCACCTTTTCCCACGGTTCTCTCTTTCCCTTTACAACCTCGCCTGTCTCTTCTCCCCTCTTTTTCCTTCAGTCCCCAAATTTCCCACTTACGCTTGTATTCCTCTACTCCCTCCAATCCCTCAAATCTCTTTTCCCATCTTTCCCCTTGCCTCTCTCTTTTCCCTAGTTCCGTGAACTCTCCCGTCTTTACGCTCACCAGTCACTCTCCTTGCTTTCCCTCAACTCCCTCTTTGCCACCTTTTCCCACGGTTCTCTCTTTCCCTTTACAACCTCGCCTGTCTCTTCTCCCCTCTTTTTCCTTCAGTCCCCAAATTTCCCACTTCCGCTTGTATTCCTCTACTCCCTCCAATCCCTCAAATCTCTTTCCCTGTCTTTGCCCTTTCCTCTCTTTTCCCTACTTCCGTGAAATCTCCCGTCTTTACGCTCACCAGTCACTCTCCCTGCTTTCCCTCAACTCCCTCTTTGCCACCTTTTCCCACGCTTGTCTCTTTCCCTTTTTCCCCTCTCCTGTCTCTTCCCCGCTCTTTTTCCTTCAGTCTCCGAATTTCCCACTTGAGCTCGCCTTCCTCTAGTCCCTCCCATCCCTCAAATCTCTCTTCCCCCTCTTTCCCCTTGCCTCTCTCTTTTCCCGAGTTCCGTGAACTCTCCCGTCTTTACTCTCACCAGTCACTTTCCCTTCTATCCCTCAACTCCCTCTTTGCCACCTTTTCCCATGCTTGTCTCTTTCCCTTTTTCCTCTCGCCTGTCTCTTCCCCCCTCTTTTTCCTTCAGTCCCCAAATTTCCCACTTCCGCTCGTTTTCCTTTACTCCCTCCCATCCCTCAAAGCTCTCTTTCCCTCACTTTCCCCTTGCCTCTCTCTTTTCCCTAGTTCCGTGACCTGTCCCGTCTTTACGCTCACCAGTCACTCTCCCTGCTTTCCCTCAACTCCCTCTTTGTCACCTTTTCCCACGTTTTTCTCTTTCCCTTTTTCCTCTCGCCTGTCTCTTCCCCCCTCTTTTAACTTCAGTCCCCAAATTTCCCACTTCCGCTTGTATTCCTCTACTCCCTCCTATCCCTCAAAGCTCTCTTTCCCTCACTTTCCCCTTGCCTCTCTCTTTTCCCTAGTTCCGTGAACTCTTCCCTCTTTACGCTCACCAGTCACTCTCCCTGCTTTCCCTCAACTCCCTCTTTGTCACCTTTTCCCACGTTTTTCTCTTTCCCTTTTTCCTCTCGCCTGTCTCTTCCCCCCTCTTTTTCCTTCAGTCCCCAAATTTCCCACTTACGCTCGATTTCCTCTACTCCCTACAGTCCCTCAAAGCTCTCTTTCCCTCTCCTTCCCCTTGCCTCTCTCTTTTGCCTAGTTCCGTGACCTCTCCCGTCTTTACGCTCACCAGTCACTTTCCCTGCTTTCCCTCAACTCCCTCTTTGTCAACTTTTCCCACGCTTGTCTCTTTTCCTTTTCAACCTGCCTGTCTCTTCCCCCCTTTTTTTCCTTCAGTCCCCAAATTTCCCACTCACGCTCGATTTCCTCTACTCCCTACAGTCCCTCAAAGCTCTCTTTCCCTCTCCTTCCCCTTGCCTCTCTCTTTTCCCTAGTTCCGTGACCTCTCCCGTCTTTACGCTCACCAGTCACTTTCCCTGCTTTCCCTCAACTCCCTCTTTGTCAACTTTTCCCACGCTTGTCTCTTTTCCTTTTCAACCTCGCCTGTCTCTTCCCCCCTCTTTTTCCTTCAGTCCCCAAATTTCCCACTTACGCTCGATTTCCTCTACTCCCTACAGTCCCTCAAAGCTCTCTTTCCCTCTCCTTCCCCTTGCCTCTCTCTTTTCCCTAGTTCCGTGACCTCTCCCGTCTTTACGCTCACCAGTCACTTTCCCTGCTTTCCCTCAACTCCCTCTTTGTCAACTTTTCCCACGCTTGTCTCTTTTCCTTTTCAACCTCGCCTGTATCTTCCCCCCTCTTTTTCCTTCAGTCCCCAAATTTCCCACTTACGCTTGTATTCCTCTACTCCCTCCAATCCCTCAAATCTCTTTTCCCATCTTTCCCCTTGCCTCTCTCTTTTCCCTAGTTCCGTGACCTGTCCCGTCTTTACGCTCACCAGTCACTCTCCCTGCTTTCCCTCAACTCCCTCTTTGTCACCTTTTCCCACGTTTTTCTCTTTCCCTTTTTCCTCTCGCCTGTCTCTTCCCCCTTCTTTTAACTTCAGTCCCCAAATTTCCCACTTCCGCTTGTATTCCTCTACTCCCTCCCATCCCTCAAAGCTCTCTTTCCCTCACTTTCCCCTTGCCTCTCTCTTTTCCCTAGTTCCGTGAACTCTTCCCTCTTTACGCTCACCAGTCACTCTCCCTGCTTTCCCTCAACTCCCTCTTTGTCACCTTTTCCCACGGTTCTCTCTTTCCCTTTTCAACCTCGCCTGTCTCTTCTCCCCTCTTTTTCCTTCAGTCCCCAAATTTCCCACTTACGCTTGTATTCCTCTACTCCCTCCAATCCCTCAAATCTCTTTTCCCATCTTTCCCCTTGCCTCTCTCTTTTCCCTAGTTCCGTGAACTCTCCCGTCTTTACGCTCACCAGTCACTCTCCCTGCTTTCCCTCAACTCCCTCTTTGCCACCTTTTCCCACGGTTCTCTCTTTCCCTTTACAACCTCGCCTGTCTCTTCTCCCCTCTTTTTCCTTCAGTCCCCAAATTTCCCACTTACGCTTGTATTCCTCTACTCCCTCCAATCCCTCAAATCTCTTTTCCCATCTTTCCCCTTGCCTCTCTCTTTTCCCTAGTTCCGTGACCTGTCCCGTCTTTACGCTCACCAGTCACTCTCCCTGCTTTCCCTCAACTCCCTCTTTGTCACCTTTTCCCACGTTTTTCTCTTTCCCTTTTTCCTCTCGCCTGTCTCTTCCCCCTTCTTTTAACTTCAGTCCCCAAATTTCCCACTTCCGCTTGTATTCCTCTACTCCCTCCCATCCCTCAAAGCTCTCTTTCCCTCACGTTCCCCTTGCCTCTCTCTTTTCCCTAGTTCCGTGAACTCTTCCCTCTTTACGCTCACCAGTCACTCTCCCTGCTTTCCCTCAACTCCCTCTTTGTCACCTTTTCCCACGGTTCTCTCTTTCCCTTTACAACCTCGCCTGTCTCTTCTCCCCTCTTTTTCCTTCAGTCCCCAAATTTCCCACTTACGCTTGTATTCCTCTACTCCCTCCAATCCCTCAAATCTCTTTTCCCATCTTTCCCCTTGCCTCTCTCTTTTCCCTAGTTCCGTGAACTCTCCCGTCTTTACGCTCACCAGTCACTCTCCCTGCTTTCCCTCAACTCCCTCTTTGCCACCTTTTCCCACGGTTCTCTCTTTCCCTTTACAACCTCGCCTGTCTCTTCTCCCCTCTTTTTCCTTCAGTCCCCAAATTTCCCACTTCCGCTTGTATTCCTCTACTCCCTCCAATCCCTCAAATCTCTTTTCCCATCTTTCCCCTTGCCTCTCTCTTTTCCCTAGTTCCGTGACCTGTCCCGTCTTTACGCTCACCAGTCACTCTCCCTGCTTTCCCTCAACTCCCTCTTTGTCACCTTTTCCCACGTTTTTCTCTTTCCCTTTTTCCTCTCGCCTGTCTCTTCCCCCCTCTTTTAACTTCAGTCCCCAAATTTCCCACTTCCGCTTGTATTCCTCTACTCCCTCCCATCCCTCAAAGCTCTCTTTCCCTCACTTTCCCCTTGCCTCTCTCTTTTCCCTAGTTCCGTGAACTCTTCCCTCTTTACGCTCACCAGTCACTCTCCCTGCTTTCCCTCAACTCCCTCTTTGTCACCTTTTCCCACGTTTTTCTATTTCCATTTTTCCTCTCGCCTGTCTCTTCCCCCCTCTTTTTCCTTCAGTCCCCAAATTTCCCACTTACGCTCGATTTCCTCTACTCCCTACAGTCCCTCAAAGCTCTCTTTCCCTCTCCTTCCCCTTGCCTCTCTCTTTTCCCTAGTTCCGTGACCTCTCCCGTCTTTACGCTCACCAGTCACTTTCCCTGCTTTCCCTCAACTCCCTCTTTGTCAACTTTTCCCACGCTTGTCTCTTTTCCTTTTCAACCTGCCTGTCTCTTCCCCCCTTTTTTTCCTTCAGTCCCCAAATTTCCCACTTACGCTCGATTTCCTCTACTACCTACAGTCCCTCAAATTTATCTTTCCCTCACTTTCCCCTTGCCTCTCTCTTTTCCCTAGTTCCGTGAACTCTTCCCTCTTTACGCTCACCAGTCACTCTCCCTGCTTTCCCTCAACTCCCTCTTTGCCAACTTTTCCCACGGTTCTCTCTTTCCCTTTACAACCTCGCCTGTCTCTTCTCCCCTCTTTTTCCTTCAGTCCCCAAATTTCCCACTTATGCTTGTATTCCTCTACTCCCTCCAATCCCTCAAATCTCTTTTCCCATCTTTCCCCTTGCCTCTCTCTTTTCCCTAGTTCCGTGAACTCTCCCGTCTTTACGCTCACCAGTCACTCTCCCTGCTTTCCCTCAACTCCCTCTTTGCCACCTTTTCCCACGGTTCTCTCTTTCCCTTTACAACCTCGCCTGTCTCTTCTCCCCTCTTTTTCCTTCAGTCCCCAAATTTCCCACTTACGCTTGTATTCCTCTACTCCCTCCAATCCCTCAAATCTCTTTTCCCATCTTTCCCCTTGCCTCTCTCTTTTCCCTAGTTCCGTGACCTGTCCCGTCTTTACGCTCACCAGTCACTCTCCCTGCTTTCCCTCAACTCCCTCTTTGTCACCTTTTCCCACGTTTTTCTCTTTCCCTTTTTCCTCTCGCCTGTCTCTTCCCCCCTCTTTTAACTTCAGTCCCCAAATTTCCCACTTACGCTCGATTTCCTCTACTCCCTACAGTCCCTCAAAGCTCTCTTTCCCTCTCCTTCCCCTTGCCTCTCTCTTTTCCCTAGTTCCGTGACCTCTCCCGTCTTTACGCTCACCAGTCACTTTCCCTGCTTTCCCTCAACTCCCTCTTTGTCAACTTTTCCCACGCTTGTCTCTTTTCCTTTTCAACCTGCCTGTCTCTTCCCCCCTTTTTTTCCTTCAGTCCCCAAATTTCCCACTCACGCTCGATTTCCTCTACTCCCTACAGTCCCTCAAAGCTCTCTTTCCCTCTCCTTCCCCTTGCCTCTCTCTTTTCCCTAGTTCCGTGACCTCTCCCGTCTTTACGCTCACCAGTCACTTTCCCTGCTTTCCCTCAACTCCCTCTTTGTCAACTTTTCCCACGCTTGTCTCTTTTCCTTTTCAACCTCGCCTGTCTCTTCCCCCCTCTTTTTCCTTCAGTCCCCAAATTTCCCACTTACGCTCGATTTCCTCTACTACCTACAGTCACTCAAATCTATCTTTCCCTCACTTTCCCCTTGCCTCTCTCTTTTCCCTAGTTCCGTGAACTCTTCCCTCTTTACGCTCACCAGTCACTCTCCCTGCTTTCCCTCAACTCCCTCTTTGCCACCTTTTCCCACGGTTCTCTCTTTCCCTTTACAACCTCGCCTGTCTCTTCTCCCCTCTTTTTCCTTCAGTCCCCAAATTTCCCACTTACGCTTGTATTCCTCTACTCCCTCCAATCCCTCAAATCTCTTTTCCCATCTTTCCCCTTGCCTCTCTCTTTTCCCTAGTTCCGTGAACTCTCCCGTCTTTACGCTCACCAGGCACTTTCCCTGCTTTCCATCAACTCCCTCTTTGCCACCTTTCCCCACGCTTATCTCTTTCCCTTTTCAACCTCGCCTGTCTCTTCTCCCCTCTTTTTCCTTCAGTCCCCAAATTTCCCACTTCCGCTTGTATTCCTCTACTCCCTCCAATCCCTCAAATCTCTTTCCCCGTCTTTCCCCTTTCCTCTCTCTTTTCCCTAGTTCCGTGAACTCTCCCGTCTTTACGCTCACCAGGCACTTTCCCTGCTTTCCATCAACTCCCTCTTTGCCACCTTTCCCCACGCTTGTCTCTTTCCCTTTTCAACCTCGCCTGTCTCTTCTCCCCTCTTTTTCCTTCAGTCCCCAAATTTCCCACTTCCGCTTGTATTCCTCTACTCCCTCCAATCCCTCAAATCTCTTTCCCCGTCTTTCCCCTTTCCTCTGTTTTCCCTACTTCCGTGAACTCTCCCGTCTTTACGCTCACCAGTCACTCTCCCTGCTTTCCCTCAACTCCCTCTTTGCCACCTTTTCCCACGCTTGTCTCTTTCCCTTTTTCCCCTCTCCTGTCTCTTCCCCGCTCTTTTTCCTTCAGTCTCCGAATTTCCCACTTGAGCTCGCCTTCCTCTACTCCCTCCCATCCCTCAAAGCTCTCTTTCCCTCTCCTTCCCCTTGCCTCTCTCTTTTCCCTAGTTCCGTGACCTCTCCCGTCTTTACGCTCACCAGTCACTTTCCCTTCTTTCCCTCAACTCCCTCTTTGCCACCTTTTCCCATGCTTGTCTCTTTTCCTTTTCAACCTCGCCTGCCTCTTCCCCCCTTTTTTTCCTTCAGTCCCCAAATTTCCCACTCACGCTCGATTTCCTCTACTCCCTACAGTCCCTCAAAGCTCTCTTTCCCTCTCCTTCCCCTTGCCTCTCTCTTTTCCCTAGTTCCGTGACCTCTCCCGTCTTTACGCTCACCAGTCACTTTCCCTGCTTTCCCTCAACTCCCTCTTTGTCAACTTTTCCCACGCTTGTCTCTTTTCCTTTTCAACCTCGCCTGTCTCTTCCCCCCTCTTTTTCCTTCAGTCCCCAAATTTCCCACTTACGCTCGATTTCCTCTACTACCTACAGTCCCTCAAATCTATCTTTCCCTCACTTTCCCCTTGCCTCTCTCTTTTCCCTAGTTCCGTGAACTCTTCCCTCTTTACGCTCACCAGTCACTCTCCCTGCTTTCCCTCAACTCCCTCTTTGCCACCTTTTCCCACGGTTCTCTCTTTCCCTTTACAACCTCGCCTGTCTCTTCTCCCCTCTTTTTCCTTCAGTCCCCAAATTTCCCACTTCCGCTTGTATTCCTCTACTCCCTCCAATCCCTCAAATCTCTTTTCCCGTCTTTCCCCTTGCCTCTCTCTTTTCCCTAGTTCCGTGAACTCTCCCGTCTTTACGCTCACCAGGCACTTTCCCTGCTTTCCCTCAACTCCCTCTTTGCCACCTTTCCCCACGCTTATCTCTTTCCCTTTTCAACCTCGCCTGTCTCTTCTCCCCTCTTTTTCCTTCAGTCCCCAAATTTCCCACTTCCGCTTGTATTCCTCTACTCCCTCCAATCCCTCAAATCTCTTTCCCTGTCTTTGCCCTTTCCTCTCTTTTCCCTACTTCCGTGAAATCTCCCGTCTTTACGCTCACCAGTCACTCTCCCTGCTTTCCCTCAACTCCCTCTTTGCCACCTTTTCCCACGCTTGTCTCTTTCCCTTTTTCCCCTCTCCTGTCTCTTCCCCGCTCTTTTTCCTTCAGTCTCCGAATTTCCCACTTGAGCTCGCCTTCCTCTACTCCCTCCCATCCCTCAAATCTCTCTTCCCCCTCTTTCCCCTTGCCTCTCTCTTTTCCCGAGTTCCGTGAACTCTCCCGTCTTTACGCTCACCAGTCACTTTCCCTTCTTTCCCTCAACTCCCTCTTTGCCACCTTTTCCCATGCTTGTCTCTTTCCCTTTTTCCTCTCGCCTGTCTCTTCCCCCCTCTTTTTCCTTCAATCCCCAAATTTCCCACTTCCGCTCGTTTTCCTTTACTCCCTCCCATCCCTCAAAGCTCTCTTTCCCTCTCCTTCCCCTTGCCTCTCTCTTTTCCCTAGTTCCGTGACCTCTCCCGTCTTTACGCTCACCAGTCACGTTCCCTGCTTTCCCTCAACTCCCTCTTTGTCAACTTTTCCCACGCTTGTCTCTTTTCCTTTTCAACCTCGCCTGCCTCTTCCCCCCTTTTTTTCCTTCAGTCCCCAAATTTCCCACTCACGCTCGATTTCCTCTACTCCCTACAGTCCCTCAAAGCTCTCTTTCCCTCTCCTTCCCATTGCCTCTCTCTTTTCCCTAGTTCCGTGACCTCTCCCGTCTTTACGCTCACCAGTCACTCTCCCTGCTTTCCCTCAACTCCCTCTTTGCCACCTTTTCCCACGGTTCTCTCTTTCCCTTTACAACCTCGCCTGTCTCTTCTCCCCTCTTTTTCCTTCAGTCCCCAAATTTCCCACTTACGCTTGTATTCCTCTACTCCCTCCAATCCCTCAAATCTCTTTTCCCATCTTTCCCCTTGCCTCTCTCTTTTCCCTAGTTCCGTGACCTGTCCCGTCTTTACGCTCACCAGTCACTCTCCCTGCTTTCCCTCAACTCCCTCTTTGTCACCTTTTCCCACGTTTTTCTCTTTCCCTTTTTCCTCTCGCCTGTCTCTTCCCCCCTCTTTTAACTTCAGTCCCCAAATTTCCCACTTCCGCTTGTATTCCTCTACTCCCTCCCATCCCTCAAAGCTCTCTTTCCCTCACTTTCCCCTTGCCTCTCTCTTTTCCCTAGTTCCGTGAACTCTTCCCTCTTTACGCTCACCAGTCACTCTCCCTGCTTTCCCTCAACTCCCTCTTTGCCACCTTTTCCCACGGTTCTCTCTTTCCCTTTACAACCTCGCCTGTCTCTTCTCCCCTCTTTTTCCTTCAGTCCCCAAATTTCCCACTTACGCTTGTATTCCTCTACTCCCTCCAATCCCTCAAATCTCTTTTCCCATCTTTCCCCTTGCCTCTCTCTTTTCCCTAGTTCCGTGAACTCTCCCGTCTTTACGCTCACCAGTCACTCTCCCTGCTTTCCCTCAACTCCCTCTTTGCCACCTTTTCCCACGGTTCTCTCTTTCCCTTTACAACCTCGCCTGTCTCTTCTCCCCTCTTTTTCCTTCAGTCCCCAAATTTCCCACTTCCGCTTGTATTCCTCTACTCCCTCCAATCCCTCAAATCTCTTTTCCCATCTTTCCCCTTGCCTCTCTCTTTTCCCTAGTTCCGTGACCTGTCCCGTCTTTACGCTCACCAGTCACTCTCCCTGCTTTCCCTCAACTCCCTCTTTGTCACCTTTTCCCACGTTTTTCTCTTTCCCTTTTTCCTCTCGCCTGTCTCTTCCCCCCTCTTTTACCTTCAGTCCCCAAATTTCCCACTTCCGCTTGTATTCCTCTACTCCCTCCCATCCCTCAAAGCTCTCTTTCCCTCACTTTCCCCTTGCCTCTCTCTTTTCCCTAGTTCCGTGACCTCTCCCGTCTTTACGCTCACCAGTCACTTTCCCTGCTTTCCCTCAACTCCCTCTTTGTCAACTTTTCCCACGCTTGTCTCTTTTCCTTTTCAACCTGCCTGTCTCTTCCCCCCTTTTTTTCCTTCAGTCCCCAAATTTCCCACTTACGCTCGATTTCCTCTACTACCTACAGTCCCTCAAATCTATCTTTCCCTCACTTTCCCCTTGCCTCTCTCTTTTCCCTAGTTCCGTGAACTCTTCCCTCTTTACGCTCACCAGTCACTCTCCCTGCTTTCCCTCAACTCCCTCTTTGCCACCTTTTCCCACGGTTCTCTCTTTCCCTTTACAACCTCGCCTGTCTTTTCTCCCCTCTTTTTCCTTCAGTCCCCAAATATCCCACTTATGCTTGTATTCCTCTACTCCCTCCAATCCCTCAAATCTCTTTTCCCATCTTTCCCCTTGCCTCTCTCTTTTCCCTAGTTCCGTGAACTCTCCCGTCTTTACGCTCACGAGTCACTCTCCCTGCTTTCCCTCAACTCCCTCTTTGCCACCTTTTCCCACGGTTCTCTCTTTCCCTTTACAACCTCGCCTGTCTCTTCTCCCCTCTTTTTCCTTCAGTCCCCAAATTTCCCACTTACGCTTGTATTCCTCTACTCCCTCCAATCCCTCAAATCTCTTTTCCCATCTTTCCCCTTGCCTCTCTCTTTTCCCTAGTTCCGTGACCTGTCCCGTCTTTACGCTCACCAGTCACTCTCCCTGCTTTCCCTCAACTCCCTCTTTGTCACCTTTTCCCACGTTTTTCTCTTTCCCTTTTTCCTCTCGCCTGTCTCTTCCCCCCTCTTTTAACTTCAGTCCCCAAATTTCCCATTTACGCTCGATTTCCTCTACTCCCTACAGTCCCTCAAAGCTCTCTTTCCCTCTCCTTCCCCTTGCCTCTCTCTTTTCCCTAGTTCCGTGACCTCTCCCGTCTTTACGCTCACCAGTCACTTTCCCTGCTTTCCCTCAACTCCCTCTTTGTCAACTTTTCCCACGCTTGTCTCTTTTCCTTTTCAACCTGCCTGTCTCTTCCCCCCTTTTTTTCCTTCAGTCCCCAAATTTCCCACTCACGCTCGATTTCCTCTACTCCCTACAGTCCCTCAAAGCTCTCTTTCCCTCTCCTTCCCCTTGCCTCTCTCTTTTCCCTAGTTCCGTGAACTCTCCCGTCTTTACGCTCACCAGTCACTTTCCCTTCTTTCCCTCAACTCCCTCTTTGCCACCTTTTCCCATGCTTGTCTCTTTCCCTTTTTCCTCTCGCCTGTCTCTTCCCCCCTCTTTTTCCTTCAATCCCCAAATTTCCCACTTCCGCTCGTTTTCCTTTACTCCCTCCCATCCCTCAAAGCTCTCTTTCCCTCTCCTTCCCCTTGCCTCTCTCTTTTCCCTAGTTCCGTGACCTCTCCCGTCTTTACGCTCACCAGTCACTTTCCCTGCTTTCCCTCAACTCCCTCTTTGTCAACTTTTCCCACGCTTGTCTCTTTTCCTTTTCAACCTCGCCTGCCTCTTCCCCCCTTTTTTTCCTTCAGTCCCCAAATTTCCCACTCACGCTCGATTTCCTCTACTCCCTACAGTCCCTCAAAGCTCTCTTTCCCTCTCCTTCCCCTTGCCTCTCTCTTTTCCCTAGTTCCGTGACCTCTCCCGTCTTTACGCTCACCAGTCACTCTCCCTGCTTTCCCTCAACTCCCTCTTTGCCACCTTTTCCCACGGTTCTCTCTTTCCCTTTACAACCTCGCCTGTCTCTTCTCCCCTCTTTTTCCTTCAGTCCCCAAATTTCCCACTTACGCTTGTATTCCTCTACTCCCTCCAATCCCTCAAATCTCTTTTCCCATCTTTCCCCTTGCCTCTCTCTTTTCCCTAGTTCCGTGACCTGTCCCGTCTTTACGCTCACCAGTCACTCTCCCTGCTTTCCCTCAACTCCCTCTTTGTCACCTTTTCCCACGTTTTTCTCTTTCCCTTTTTCCTCTCGCCTGTCTCTTCCCCCCTCTTTTAACTTCAGTCCCCAAATTTCCCACTTCCGCTTGTATTCCTCTACTCCCTCCCATCCCTCAAAGCTCTCTTTCCCTCACTTTCCCCTTGCCTCTCTCTTTTCCCTAGTTCCGTGAACTCTTCCCTCTTTACGCTCACCAGTCACTCTCCCTGCTTTCCCTCAACTCCCTCTTTGCCACCTTTTCCCACGGTTCTCTCTTTCCCTTTACAACCTCGCCTGTCTCTTCTCCCCTCTTTTTCCTTCAGTCCCCAAATTTCCCACTTACGCTTGTATTCCTCTACTCCCTCCAATCCCTCAAATCTCTTTTCCCGTCTTTCCCCTTGCCTCTCTCTTTTCCCTAGTTCCGTGAACTCTCCCGTCTTTACGCTCACCAGGCACTTTCCCTGCTTTCCATCAACTCCCTCTTTGCCACCTTTCCCCACGCTTATCTCTTTCCCTTTTCAACCTCGCCTGTCTCTTCTCCCCTCTTTTTCCTTCAGTCCCCAAATTTCCCACTTCCGCTTGTATTCCTCTACTCCCTCCAATCCCTCAAATCTCTTTCCCTGTCTTTGCCCTTTCCTCTCTTTTCCCTACTTCCGTGAAATCTCCCGTCTTTACGCTCACCAGTCACTCTCCCTGCTTTCCCTCAACTCCCTCTTTGCCACCTTTTCCCACGCTTGTCTCTTTCCCTTTTTCCCCTCTCCTGTCTCTTCCCCGCTCTTTTTCCTTCAGTCTCCGAATTTCCCACTTGAGCTCGCCTTCCTCTACTCCCTCCCATCCCTCAAATCTCTCTTCCCCCTCTTTCCCCTTGCCTCTCTCTTTTCCCGAGTTCCGTGAACTCTCCCGTCTTTACGCTCACCAGTCACTTTCCCTTCTTTCCCTCAACTCCCTCTTTGCCACCTTTTCCCATGCTTGTCTCTTTCCCTTTTTCCTCTCGCCTGTCTCTTCCCCCCTCTTTTTCCTTCAATCCCCAAATTTCCCACTTCCGCTCGTTTTCCTTTACTCCCTCCCATCCCTCAAAGCTCTCTTTCCCTCTCCTTCCCCTTGCCTCTCTCTTTTCCCTAGTTCCGTGACCTCTCCCGTCTTTACGCTCACCAGTCACTTTCCCTGCTTTCCCTCAACTCCCTCTTTGTCAACTTTTCCCACGCTTGTCTCTTTTCCTTTTCAACCTCGCCTGCCTCTTCCCCCCTTTTTTTCCTTCAGTCCCCAAATTTCCCACTCACGCTCGATTTCCTCTACTCCCTACAGTCCCTCAAAGCTCTCTTTCCCTCTCCTTCCCCTTGCCTCTCTCTTTTCCCTAGTTCCGTGACCTCTCCCGTCTTTACGCTCACCAGTCACTCTCCCTGCTTTCCCTCAACTCCCTCTTTGCCACCTTTTCCCACGGTTCTCTCTTTCCCTTTACAACCTCGCCTGTCTCTTCTCCCCTCTTTTTCCTTCAGTCCCCAAATTTCCCACTTACGCTTGTATTCCTCTACTCCCTCCAATCCCTCAAATCTCTTTTCCCATCTTTCCCCTTGCCTCTCTCTTTTCCCTAGTTCCGTGACCTCTCCCGTCTTTACGCTCACCAGTCACTCTCCCTGCTTTCCCTCAACTCCCTCTTTGTCACCTTTTCCCACGTTTTTCTCTTTCCCTTTTTCCTCTCGCCTGTCTCTTCCCCCCTCTTTTAACTTCAGTCCCCAAATTTCCCACTTCCGCTTGTATTCCTCTACTCCCTCCCATCCCTCAAAGCTCTCTTTCCCTCACTTTCCCCTTGCCTCTCTCTTTTCCCTAGTTCCGTGAACTCTTCCCTCTTTACGCTCACCAGTCACTCTCCCTGCTTTCCCTCAACTCCCTCTTTGCCACCTTTTCCCACGGTTCTCTCTTTCCCTTTACAACCTCGCCTGTCTCTTCTCCCCTCTTTTTCCTTCAGTCCCCAAATTTCCCACTTATGCTTGTATTCCTCTACTCCCTCCAATCCCTCAAATCTCTTTTCCCATCTTTCCCCTTGCCTCTCTCTTTTCCCTAGTTCCGTGAACTCTCCCGTCTTTACGCTCACCAGTCACTCTCCCTGCTTTCCCTCAACTCCCTCTTTGCCACCTTTTCCCACGGTTCTCTCTTTCCCTTTACAACCTCGCCTGTCTCTTCTCCCCTCTTTTTCCTTCAGTCCCCAAATTTCCCACTTACGCTTGTATTCCTCTACTCCTCTTTTCCCTAGTTCCGTGACCTCTCCCGTCTTTACGCTCACCAGTCACTTTCCCTGCTTTCCCTCAACTCCCTCTTTGTCACCTTTTCCCACGTTTTTCTCTTTCCCTTTTTCCTCTCGCCTGTCTCTTCCCCCCTCTTTTAACTTCAGTCCCCAAATTTCCCACTTCCGCTTGTATTCCTCTACTCCCTCCCATCCCTCAAAGCTCTCTTTCCCTCACTTTCCCCTTGCCTCTCTCTTTTCCCTAGTTCCGTGAACTCTCCCGTCTTTACGCTCACCAGTCACTTTCCCTGCTTTCCCTCAACTCCCTCTTTGTCAACTTTTCCCACGCTTGTCTCTTTTCCTTTTCAACCTGCCTGTCTCTTCCCCCCTTTTTTTCCTTCAGTCCCCAAATTTCCCACTTACGCTCGATTTCCTCTACTCCCTACAGTCCCTCAAATCTATCTTTCCCTCACTTTCCCCTTGCCTCTCTCTTTTCCCTAGTTCCGTGAACTCTTCCCTCTTTACGCTCACCAGTCACTCTCCCTGCTTTCCCTCAACTCCCTCTTTGCCACCTTTTCCCACGGTTCTCTCTTTCCCTTTACAACCTCGCCTGTCTTTTCTCCCCTCTTTTTCCTTCAGTCCCCAAATTTCCCACTTATGCTTGTATTCCTCTACTCCCTCCAATCCCTCAAATCTCTTTTCCCATCTTTCCCCTTGCCTCTCTCTTTTCCCTAGTTCCGTGAACTCTCCCGTCTTTACGCTCACGAGTCACTCTCCCTGCTTTCCCTCAACTCCCTCTTTGCCACCTTTTCCCACGGTTCTCTCTTTCCCTTTAAAAACTCGCCTGTCTCTTCTCCCCTCTTTTTCCTTCAGTCCCCAAATTTCCCACTTACGCTTGTATTCCTCTACTCCCTCCAATCCCTCAAATCTCTTTTCCCATCTTTCCCCTTGCCTCTCTCTTTTCCCTAGTTCCGTGAACTCTCCCGTCTTTACGCTCACCAGTCACTCTCCCTGCTTTCCCTCAACTCCCTCTTTGTCACCTTTTCCCACGTTTTTCTCTTTCCCTTTTTCCTCTCGCCTGTCTCTTCCCCCCTCTTTTAACTTCAGTCCCCAAATTTCCCACTTACGCTCGATTTCCTCTACTCCCTACAGTCCCTCAAAGCTCTCTTTCCCTCTCCTTCCCCTTGCCTCTCTCTTTTCCCTAGTTCCGTGACCTCTCCCGTCTTTACGCTCACCAGTCACTTTCCCTGCTTTCCCTCAACTCCCTCTTTGTCAACTTTTCCCACGCTTGTCTCTTTTCCTTTTCAACCTGCCTGTCTCTTCCCCCCTTTTTTTCCTTCAGTCCCCAAATTTCCCACTCACGCTCGATTTCCTCTACTCCCTACAGTCCCTCAAAGCTCTCTTTCCCTCTCCTTCCCCTTGCCTCTCTCTTTTCCCTAGTTCCGTGACCTCTCCCGTCTTTACGCTCACCAGTCACTTTCCCTGCTTTCCCTCAACTCCCTCTTTGTCAACTTTTCCCACGCTTGTCTCTTTTCCTTTTCACCCTCGCCTGTCTCTTCCCCCCTCTTTTTCCTTCAGTCCCCAAATTTCCCACTTACGCTCGATTTCCTCTACTACCTACAGTCCCTCAAATCTATCTTTCCCTCACTTTCCCCTTGCCTCTCTCTTTTCCCTAGTTCCGTGAACTCTTCCCTCTTTACGCTCACCAGTCACTCTCCCTGCTTTCCCTCAACTCCCTCTTTGCCACCTTTTCCCACGGTTCTCTCTTTCCCTTTACAACCTCGCCTGTCTCTTCTCCCCTCTTTTTCCTTCAGTCCCCAAATTTCCCACTTACGCTTGTATTCCTCTACTCCCTCCAATCCCTCAAATATCTTTTCCCATCTTTCCCCTTGCCTCTCTCTTTTCCCTAGTTCCGTGAACTCTCCCGTCTTTACGCTCACCAGGCACTTTCCCTGCTTTCCATCAACTCCCTCTTTGCCACCTTTCCCCACGCTTATCTCTTTCCCTTTTCAACCTCGCCTGTCTCTTCTCCCCTCTTTTTCCTTCAGTCCCCAAATTTCCCACTTCCGCTTGTATTCCTCTACTCCCTCCAATCCCTCAAATCTCTTTCCCCGTCTTTCCCCTTTCCTCTCTCTTTTCCCTAGTTCCGTGAACTCTCCCGTCTTTACGCTCACCAGGCACTTTCCCTGCTTTCCATCAACTCCCTCTTTGCCACCTTTCCCCACGCTTGTCTCTTTCCCTTTTCAACCTCGCCTGTCTCTTCTCCCCTCTTTTTCCTTCAGTCCCCAAATTTCCCACTTCCGCTTGTATTCCTCTACTCCCTCCAATCCCTCAAATCTCTTTCCCCGTCTTTCCCCTTTCCTCTCTCTTTTCCCTAGTTCCGTGAACTCTCCCGTCTTTACGCTCACCAGTCACTCTCCCTGCTTTCCCTCAACTCCCTCTTTGCCACCTTTTCCCACGCTTGTCTCTTTCCCTTTTTCCCCTCTCCTGTCTCTTCCCCGCTCTTTTTCCTTCAGTCTCCGAATTTCCCACTTGAGCTCGCCTTCCTCTACTCCCTCCCATCCCTCAAATCTCTCTTCCCCCTCTTTCCCCTTTCCTCTCTCTTTTCCCTAGTTCCGTGAACTCTCCCGTCTTTACGCTCACCAGTCACTCTCCCTGCTTTCCCTCAACTCCCTCTTTGCCACCTTTTCCCACGCTTGTCTCTTTCCCTTTTTCCCCTCTCCTGTCTCTTCCCCGCTCTTTTTCCTTCAGTCTCCGAATTTCCCACTTGAGCTCGCCTTCCTCTACTCCCTCCCATCCCTCAAATCTCTCTTCCCCCTCTTTCCCCTTGCCTCTCTCTTTTCCCGAGTTCCGTGAACTCTCCCGTCTTTACGCTCACCAGTCACTTTCCCTTCTTTCCCTCAACTCCCTCTTTGCCACCTTTTCCCATGCTTGTCTCTTTCCCTTTTTCCTCTCGCCTGTCTCTTCCCCCCTCTTTTTCCTTCAGTCCCCAAATTTCCCACTTCCGCTCGTTTTCCTTTACTCCCTACAGTCCCTCAAAGCTCTCTTTCCCTCTCCTTCCCCTTGCCTCTCTCTTTTCCCTAGTTCCGTGACCTCTCCCGTCTTTACGCGCACCAGTCACTTTCCCTGCTTTCCCTCAACTCCCTCTTTGTCAACTTTTCCCACGCTTGTCTCTTTTCCTTTTCAACCTCGCCTGCCTCTTCCCCCCTTTTTTTCCTTCAGTCCCCAAATTTCCCACTCACGCTCGATTTCCTCTACTCCCTACAGTCCCTCAAAGCTCTCTTTCCCTCTCCTTCCCCTTGCCTCTCTCTTTTCCCTAGTTCCGTGACCTCTCCCGTCTTTACGCTCACCAGTCACTTTCCCTGCTTTCCCTCAACTCCCTCTTTGTCAACTTTTCCCACGCTTGTCTCTTTTCCTTTTCAACCTCGCCTGTCTCTTCCCCCCTCTTTTTCCTTCAGTCCCCAAATTTCCCACTTACGCTCGATTTCCTCTACTACCTACAGTCCCTCAAATCTATCTTTCCCTCACTTTCCCCTTGCCTCTCTCTTTTCCCTAGTTCCGTGAACTCTTCCCTCTTTACGCTCACCAGTCACTCTCCCTGCTTTCCCTCAACTCCCTCTTTGCCACCTTTTCCCACGGTTCTCTCTTTCCCTTTACAACCTCGCCTGTCTCTTCTCCCCTCTTTTTCCTTCAGTCCCCAAATTTCCCACTTCCGCTTGTATTCCTCTACTCCCTCCAATCCCTCAAATCTCTTTTCCCGTCTTTCCCCTTGCCTCTCTCTTTTCCCTAGTTCCGTGAACTCTCCCGTCTTTACGCTCACCAGGCACTTTCCCTGCTTTCCATCAACTCCCTCTTTGCCACCTTTCCCCACGCTTATCTCTTTCCCTTTTCAACCTCGCCTGTCTCTTCTCCCCTCTTTTTCCTTCAGCCCCCAAATTTCCCACTTCCGCTTGTATTCCTCTACTCCCTCCAATCCCTCAAATCTCTTTCCCTGTCTTTGCCCTTTCCTCTCTTTTCCCTACTTCCGTGAAATCTCCCGTCTTTACGCTCACCAGTCACTCTCCCTGCTTTCCCTCAACTCCCTCTTTGCCACCTTTTCCCACGCTTGTCTCTTTCCCTTTTTCCCCTCTCCTGTCTCTTCCCCGCTCTTTTTCCTTCAGTCTCCGAATTTCCCACTTGAGCTCGCCTTCCTCTACTCCCTCCCATCCCTCAAATCTCTCTTCCCCCTCTTTCCCCTTGCCTCTCTCTTTTCCCGGGTTCCGTGAACTCTCCCGTCTTTACGCTCACCAGTCACTTTCCCTTCTTTCCCTCAACTCCCTCTTTGCCACCTTTTCCCATGCTTGTCTCTTTCCCTTTTTCCTCTCGCCTGTCTCTTCCCCCCTCTTTTTCCTTCAGTCCCCAAATTTCCCACTTCCGCTCGTTTTCCTTTACTCCCTACAGTCCCTCAAAGCTCTCTTTCCCTCTCCTTCCCCTTGCCTCTCTCTTTTCCCTAGTTCCGTGACCTCTCCCGTATTTACGCTCACCAGTCACTCTCCCTGCTTTCCCTCAACTCCCTCTTTGTCAACTTTTCCCACGCTTGTCTCTTTTCCTTTTCAACCTCGCCTGCCTCTTCCCCCCTTTTTTTCCTTCAGTCCCCAAATTTCCCACTCACGCTCGATTTCCTCTACTCCCTACAGTCCCTCAAAGCTCTCTTTCCCTCTCCTTCCCCTTGCCTCTCTCTTTTCCCTAGTTCCGTGACCTCTCCCGTCTTTACGCTCACCAGTCACTTTCTCTGCTTTCCCTCAACTCCCTCTTTGTCAACTTTTCCCACGCTTGTCTCTTTTCCTTTTCAACCTCGCCTGTCTCTTCCCCCCTCTTTTTCCTTCAGTCCCCAAATTTCCCACTTACGCTCGATTTCCTCTACTACCTACAGTCCCTCAAATCTATCTTTCCCTCACTTTCCCCTTGCCTCTCTCTTTTCCCTAGTTCCGTGAACTCTTCCCTCTTTACGCTCACCAGTCACTCTCCCTGCTTTCCCTCAACTCCCTCTTTGCCACCTTTTCCCACGGTTCTCTCTTTCCCTTTACAACCTCGCCTGTCTCTTCTCCCCTCTTTTTCCTTCAGTCCCCAAATTTCCCACTTCCGCTTGTATTCCTCTACTCCCTCCAATCCCTCAAATCTCTTTTCCCGTCTTTCCCCTTGCCTCTCTCTTTTCCCTAGTTCCGTGAACTCTCCCGTCTTTACGCTCACCAGGCACTTTCCCTGCTTTCCATCAACTCCCTCTTTGCCACCTTTCCCCACGCTTATCTCTTTCCCTTTTCAACCTCGCCTGTCTCTTCTCCCCTCTTTTTCCTTCAGCCCCAAATTTCCCACTTCCGCTTGTATTCCTCTACTCCCTCCAATCCCTCAAATCTCTTTCCCTGTCTTTGCCCTTTCCTCTCTTTTCCCTACTTCCGTGAAATCTCCCGTCTTTACGCTCACCAGTCACTCTCCCTGCTTTCCCTCAACTCCCTCTTTGCCACCTTTTCCCACGCTTGTCTCTTTCCCTTTTTCCCCTCTCCTGTCTCTTCCCCGCTCTTTTTCCTTCAGTCTCCGAATTTCCCACTTGAGCTCGCCTTCCTCTACTCCCTCCCATCCCTCAAATCTCTCTTCCCCCTCTTTCCCCTTGCCTCTCTCTTTTCCCGGGTTCCGTGAACTCTCCCGTCTTTACGCTCACCAGTCACTTTCCCTTCTTTCCCTCAACTCCCTCTTTGCCACCTTTTCCCATGCTTGTCTCTTTCCCTTTTTCCTCTCGCCTGTCTCTTCCCCCCTCTTTTTCCTTCAGTCCCCAAATTTCCCACTTCCGCTCGTTTTCCTTTACTCCCTACAGTCCCTCAAAGCTCTCTTTCCCTCTCCTTCCCCTTGCCTCTCTCTTTTCCCTAGTTCCGTGACCTCTCCCGTCTTTACGCTCACCAGTCACTTTCCCTGCTTTCCCTCAACTCCCTCTTTGTCAACTTTTCCCACGCTTGTCTCTTTTCCTTTTCAACCTCGCCTGCCTCTTCCCCCCTTTTTTTCCTTCAGTCCCCAAATTTCCCACTCACGCTCGATTTCCTCTACTCCCTACAGTCCCTCAAAGCTCTCTTTCCCTCTCCTTCCCCTTGCCTCTCTCTTTTCCCTAGTTCCGTGAACTCTCCCGTCTTTACGCTCACCAGTCACTTTCCCTGCTTTCCCTCAACTCCCTCTTTGTCAACTTTTCCCACGCTTGTCTCTTTTCCTTTTCAACCTCGCCTGTCTCTTCCCCCCTCTTTTTCCTTCAGTCCCCAAATTTCCCACTTACGCTCGATTTCCTCTACTACCTACAGTCCCTCAAATCTATCTTTCCCTCACTTTCCCCTTGCCTCTCTCTTTTCCCTAGTTCCGTGACCTCTCCCGTCTTTACGCTCACCAGTCACTCTCCCTGCTTTCCCTCAACTCCCTCTTTGCCACCTTTTCCCACGGTTCTCTCTTTCCCTTTACAACCTCGCCTGTCTCTTCTCCCCTCTTTTTCCTTCAGTCCCCAAATTTCCCACTTCCGCTTGTATTCCTCTACTCCCTCCAATCCCTCAAATCTCTTTTCCCGTCTTTCCCCTTGCCTCTCTCTTTTCCCTAGTTCCGTGAACTCTCCCGTCTTTACGCTCACCAGGCACTTTCCCTGCTTTCCATCAACTCCCTCTTTGCCACCTTTCCCCACGCTTATCTCTTTCCCTTTTCAACCTCGCCTGTCTCTTCTCCCCTCTTTTTCCTTCAGTCCCCAAATTTCCCACTTCCGCTTGTATTCCTCTACTCCCTCCAATCCCTCAAATCTCTTTCCCTGTCTTTGCCCTTTCCTCTCTTTTCCCTACTTCCGTGAAATCTCCCGTCTTTACGCTCACCAGTCACTCTCCCTGCTTTCCCTCAACTCCCTCTTTGCCACCTTTTCCCACGCTTGTCTCTTTCCCTTTTTCCCCTCTCCTGTCTCTTCCCCGCTCTTTTTCCTTCAGTCTCCGAATTTCCCACTTGAGCTCGCCTTCCTCTACTCCCTCCCATCCCTCAAATCTCTCTTCCCCCTCTTTCCCCTTGCCTCTCTCTTTTCCCTAGTTCCGTGAACTCTCCCGTCTTTACGCTCACCAGTCACTTTCCCTTCTTTCCCTCAACTCCCTCTTTGCCACCTTTTCCCATGCTTGTCTCTTTCCCTTTTTCCTCTCGCCTGTCTCTTCCCCCCTCTTTTTCCTTCAGTCCCCAAATTTCCCACTTCCGCTCGTTTTCCTTTACTCCCTACAGTCCCTCAAAGCTCTCTTTCCCTCTCCTTCCCCTTGCCTCTCTCTTTTCCCTAGTTCCGTGACCTCTCCCGTCTTTACGCTCACCAGTCACTTTCCCTGCTTTCCCTCAACTCCCTCTTTGTCAACTTTTCCCACGCTTGTCTCTTTTCCTTTTCAACCTCGCCTGCCTCTTCCCCCCTTTTTTTCCTTCAGTCCCCAAATTTCCCACTCACGCTCGATTTCCTCTACTCCCTACAGTCCCTCAAAGCTCTCTTTCCCTCTCCTTCCCCTTGCCTCTCTCTTTTCCCTAGTTCCGTGACCTCTCCCGTCTTTACGCTCACCAGTCACTTTCCCTGCTTTCCCTCAACTCCCTCTTTGTCAACTTTTCCCACGCTTGTCTCTTTTCCTTTTCAACCTCGCCTGTCTCTTCCCCCCTCTTTTTCCTTCAGTCCCCAAATTTCCCACTTACGCTCGATTTCCTCTACTACCTACAGTCCCTCAAATCTATCTTTCCCTCACTTTCCCCTTGCCTCTCTCTTTTCCCTAGTTCCGTGAACTCTTCCCTCTTTACGCTCACCAGTCACTCTCCCTGCTTTCCCTCAACTCCCTCTTTGCCACCTTTTCCCACGGTTCTCTCTTTCCCTTTACAACCTCGCCTGTCTCTTCTCCCCTCTTTTTCCTTCAGTCCCCAAATTTCCCACTTCCGCTTGTATTCCTCTACTCCCTCCAATCCCTCAAATCTCTTTTCCCGTCTTTCCCCTTGCCTCTCTCTTTTCCCTAGTTCCGTGAACTCTCCCGTCTTTACGCTCACCAGGCACTTTCCCTGCTTTCCATCAACTCCCTCTTTGCCACCTTTCCCCACGCTTATCTCTTTCCCTTTTCAACCTCGCCTGTCTCTTCTCCCCTCTTTTTCCTTCAGCCCCCAAATTTCCCACTTCCGCTTGTATTCCTCTACTCCCTCCAATCCCTCAAATCTCTTTCCCTGTCTTTGCCCTTTCCTCTCTTTTCCCTACTTCCGTGAAATCTCCCGTCTTTACGCTCACCAGTCACTCTCCCTGCTTTCCCTCAACTCCCTCTTTGCCACCTTTTCCCACGCTTGTCTCTTTCCCTTTTTCCCCTCTCCTGTCTCTTCCCCGCTCTTTTTCCTTCAGTCTCCGAATTTCCCACTTGAGCTCGCCTTCCTCTACTCCCTCCCATCCCTCAAATCTCTCTTCCCCCTCTTTCCCCTTGCCTCTCTCTTTTCCCGAGTTCCGTGAACTCTCCCGTCTTTACGCTCACCAGTCACTTTCCCTTCTTTCCCTCAACTCCCTCTTTGCCACCTTTTCCCATGCTTGTCTCTTTCCCTTTTTCCTCTCGCCTGTCTCTTCCCCCCTCTTTTTCCTTCAGTCCCCAAATTTCCCACTTCCGCTCGTTTTCCTTTACTCCCTACAGTCCCTCAAAGCTCTCTTTCCCTCTCCTTCCCCTTGCCTCTCTCTTTTCCCTAGTTCCGTGACCTCTCCCGTCTTTACGCTCACCAGTCACTTTCCCTGCTTTCCCTCAACTCCCTCTTTGTCAACTTTTCCCACGCTTGTCTCTTTTCCTTTTCAACCTCGCCTGCCTCTTCCCCCCTTTTTTTCCTTCAGTCCCCAAATTTCCCACTCACGCTCGATTTCCTCTACTCCCTACAGTCCCTCAAAGCTCTCTTTCCCTCTCCTTCCCCTTGCCTCTCTCTTTTCCCTAGTTCCGTGACCTCTCCCGTCTTTACGCTCACCAGTCACTTTCCCTGCTTTCCCTCAACTCCCTCTTTGTCAACTTTTCCCACGCTTGTCTCTTTTCCTTTTCAACCTCGCCTGTCTCTTCCCCCCTCTTTTTCCTTCAGTCCCCAAATTTCCCACTTACGCTCGATTTCCTCTACTACCTACAGTCCCTCAAATCTATCTTTCCCTCACTTTCCCCTTGCCTCTCTCTTTTCCCTAGTTCCGTGAACTCTTCCCTCTTTACGCTCACCAGTCACTCTCCCTGCTTTCCCTCAACTCCCTCTTTGCCACCTTTTCCCACGGTTCTCTCTTTCCCTTTACAACCTCGCCTGTCTCTTCTCCCCTCTTTTTCCTTCAGTCCCCAAATTTCCCACTTCCGCTTGTATTCCTCTACTCCCTCCAATCCCTCAAATCTCTTTTCCCGTCTTTCCCCTTGCCTCTCTCTTTTCCCTAGTTCCGTGAACTCTCCCGTCTTTACGCTCACCAGGCACTTTCCCTGCTTTCCATCAACTCCCTCTTTGCCACCTTTCCCCACGCTTATCTCTTTCCCTTTTCAACCTCGCCTGTCTCTTCTCCCCTCTTTTTCCTTCAGCCCCCAAATTTCCCACTTCCGCTTGTATTCCTCTACTCCCTCCAATCCCTCAAATCTCTTTCCCTGTCTTTGCCCTTTCCTCTCTTTTCCCTACTTCCGTGAAATCTCCCGTCTTTACGCTCACCAGTCACTCTCCCTGCTTTCCCTCAACTCCCTCTTTGCCACCTTTTCCCATGCTTGTCTCTTTCCCTTTTTCCCCTCTCCTGTCTCTTCCCCGCTCTTTTTCCTTCAGTCTCCGAATTTCCCACTTGAGCTCGCCTTCCTCTACTCCCTCCCATCCCTCAAATCTCTCTTCCCCCTCTTTCCCCTTGCCTCTCTCTTTTCCCGAGTTCCGTGAACTCTCCCGTCTTTACGCTCAGCAGTCACTTTCCCTTCTTTCCCTCAACTCCCTCTTTGCCACCTTTTCCCATGCTTGTCTCTTTCCCTTTTTCCTCTCGCCTGTCTCTTCCCCCCTCTTTTTCCTTCAGTCCCCAAATTTCCCACTTCCGCTCGTTTTCCTTTACTCCCTACAGTCCCTCAAAGCTCTCTTTCCCTCTCCTTCCCCTTGCCTCTCTCTTTTCCCTAGTTCCGTGACCTCTCCCGTATTTACGCTCACCAGTCACTCTCCCTGCTTTCCCTCAACTCCCTCTTTGTCAACTTTTCCCACGCTTGTCTCTTTTCCTTTTCAACCTCGCCTGCCTCTTACCCCCTTTTTTTCCTTCAGTCCCCAAATTTCCCACTCACGCTCGATTTCCTCTACTCCCTACAGTCCCTCAAAGCTCTCTTTCCCTCTCCTTCCCCTTGCCTCTCTCTTTTCCCTAGTTCCGTGACCTCTCCCGTCTTTACGCTCACCAGTCACTTTCCCTGCTTTCCCTCAACTCCCTCTTTGTCAACTTTTCCCACGCTTGTCTCTTTTCCTTTTCAACCTCGCCTGTCTCTTCCCCCCTCTTTTTCCTTCAGTCCCCAAATTTCCCACTTACGCTCGATTTCCTCTACTACCTACAGTCCCTCAAATCTATCTTTCCCTCACTTTCCCCTTGCCTCTCTCTTTTCCCTAGTTCCGTGAACTCTTCCCTCTTTACGCTCACCAGTCACTCTCCCTGCTTTCCCTCAACTCCCTCTTTGCCACCTTTTCCCACGGTTCTCTCTTTCCCTTTACAACCTCGCCTGTCTCTTCTCCCCTCTTTTTCCTTCAGTCCCCAAATTTCCCACTTCCGCTTGTATTCCTCTACTCCCTCCAATCCCTCAAATCTCTTTTCCCGTCTTTCCCCTTGCCTCTCTCTTTTCCCTAGTTCCGTGAACTCTCCCGTCTTTACGCTCACCAGGCACTTTCCCTGCTTTCCATCAACTCCCTCTTTGCCACCTTTCCCCACGCTTATCTCTTTCCCTTTTCAACCTCGCCTGTCTCTTCTCCCCTCTTTTTCCTTCAGCCCCCAAATTTCCCACTTCCGCTTGTATTCCTCTACTCCCTCCAATCCCTCAAATCTCTTTCCCTGTCTTTGCCCTTTCCTCTCTTTTCCCTACTTCCGTGAAATCTCCCGTCTTTACGCTCACCAGTCACTCTCCCTGCTTTCCCTCAACTCCCTCTTTGCCACCTTTTCCCACGCTTGTCTCTTTCCCTTTTTCCCCTCTCCTGTCTCTTCCCCGCTCTTTTTCCTTCAGTCTCCGAATTTCCCACTTGAGCTCGCCTTCCTCTACTCCCTCCCATCCCTCAAATCTCTCTTCCCCCTCTTTCCCCTTGCCTCTCTCTTTTCCCGAGTTCCGTGAACTCTCCCGTCTTTACGCTCACCAGTCACTTTCCCTTCTTTCCCTCAACTCCCTCTTTGCCACCTTTTCCCATGCTTGTCTCTTTCCCTTTTTCCTCTCGCCTGTCTCTTCCCCCCTCTTTTTCCTTCAGTCCCCAAATTTCCCACTTCCGCTCGTTTTCCTTTACTCCCTACAGTCCCTCAAAGCTCTCTTTCCCTCTCCTTCCCCTTGCCTCTCTCTTTTCCCTAGTTCCGTGACCTCTCCCGTATTTACGCTCACCAGTCACTCTCCCTGCTTTCCCTCAACTCCCTCTTTGTCAACTTTTCCCACGCTTGTCTCTTTTCCTTTTCAACCTCGCCTGCCTCTTCCCCCCTTTTTTTCCTTCAGTCCCCAAATTTCCCACTCACGCTCGATTTCCTCTACTCCCTACAGTCCCTCAAAGCTCTCTTTCCCTCTCCTTCCCCTTGCCTCTCTCTTTTCCCTAGTTCCGTGACCTCTCCCGTCTTTACGCTCACCAGTCACTTTCCCTGCTTTCCCTCAACTCCCTCTTTGTCAACTTTTCCCACGCTTGTCTCTTTTCCTTTTCAACCTCGCCTGTCTCTTCCCCCCTCTTTTTCCTTCAGTCCCCAAATTTCCCACTTCCGCTTGTATTCCTCTACTCCCTCCAATCCCTCAAATCTCTTTTCCCGTCTTTCCCCTTGCCTCTCTCTTTTCCCTAGTTCCGTGAACTCTCCCGTCTTTACGCTCACCAGGCACTTTCCCTGCTTTCCATCAACTCCCTCTTTGCCACCTTTCCCCACGCTTATCTCTTTCCCTTTTCAACCTTGCCTGTCTCTTCTCCCCTCTTTTTCCTTCAGTCCCCAAATTTCCCACTTACGCTTGTATTCCTCTACTCCCTCCAATCCCTCAAATCTCTTTTCCCATCTTTCCCCTTGCCTCTCTCTTTTCCCTAGTTCCGTGACCTGTCCCGTCTTTACGCTCACCAGTCACTCTCCCTGCTTTCCCTCAACTCCCTCTTTGTCACCTTTTCCCACGTTTTTTCTTTCCCTTTTTCCTCTCGCCTGTCTCTTCCCCCCTCTTTTAACTTCAGTCCCCAAATTTCCCACTTCCGCTTGTATTCCTCTACTCCCTCCCATCCCTCAAAGCTCTCTTTCCCTCACTTTCCCCTTGCCTCTCTCTTTTCCCTAGTTCCGTGAACTCTTCCCTCTTTACGCTCACCAGTCACTCTCCCTGCTTTCCCTCAACTCCCTCTTTGCCACCTTTTCCCACGGTTCTCTCTTTCCCTTTACAACCTCGCCTGTCTCTTCTCCCCTCTTTTTCCTTCAGTCCCCAAATTTCCCACTTACGCTTGTATTCCTCTACTCCCTCCAATCCCTCAAATCTCTTTTCCCATCTTTCCCCTTGCCTCTCTCTTTTCCCTAGTTCCGTGAACTCTCCCGTCTTTACGCTCACCAGTCACTCTCCCTGCTTTCCCTCAACTCCCTCTTTGCCACCTTTTCCCACGGTTCTCTCTTTCCCTTTACAACCTCGCCTGTCTCTTCTCCCCTCTTTTTCCTTCAGTCCCCAAATTTCCCACTTACGCTTGTATTCCTCTACTCCCTCCAATCCCTCAAATCTCTTTTCCCATCTTTCCCCTTGCCTCTCTCTTTTCCCTAGTTCCGTGACCTGTCCCCTCTTTACGCTCACCAGTCACTCTCCCTGCTTTCCCTCAACTCCCTCTTTGTCACCTTTTCCCACGTTTTTCTCTTTCCCTTTTTCCTCTCGCCTGTCTCTTCCCCCCTCTTTTAACTTCAGTCCCCAAATTTCCCACTTCCGCTTGTATTCCTCTACTCCCTCCCATCCCTCAAAGCTCTCTTTCCCTCACTTTCCCCTTGCCTCTCTCTTTTCCCTCGTTCCGTGAACTCTTCCCTCTTTACGCTCACCAGTCACTCTCCCTGCTTTCCCTCAACTCCCTCTTTGTCACCTTTTCCCACGTTTTTCTATTTCCCTTTTTCCTCTCGCCTGTCTCTTCCCCCCTCTTTTTCCTTCAGTCCCCAAATTTCCCACTTACGCTCGATTTCCTCTACTCCCTACAGTCCCTCAAAGCTCTCTTTCCCTCTCCTTCCCCTTGCCTCTCTCTTTTCCCTAGTTCCGTGACCTCTCCCGTCTTTACGCTCACCAGTCACTTTCCCTGCTTTCCCTCAACTCCCTCTTTGTCAACTTTTCCCACGCTTGTCTCTTTTCCTTTTCAACCTGCCTGTCTCTTCCCCCCTTTTTTTCCTTCAGTCCCCAAATTTCCCACTTACGCTCGATTTCCTCTACTACCTACAGTCCCTCAAATCTATCTTTCCCTCACTTTCCCCTTGCCTCTCTCTTTTCCCTAGTTCCGTGAACTCTTCCCTCTTTACGCTCACCAGTCACTCTCCCTGCTTTCCCTCAACTCCCTCTTTGCCACCTTTTCCCACGGTTCTCTCTTTCCCTTTACAACCTCGCCTGTCTCTTCTCCCCTCTTTTTCCTTCAGTCCCCAAATTTCCCACTTATGCTTGTATTCCTCTACTCCCTCCAATCCCTCAAATCTCTTTTCCCATCTTTCCCCTTGCCTCTCTCTTTTCCCTAGTTCCGTGAACTCTCCCGTCTTTACGCTCACCAGTCACTCTCCCTGCTTTCCCTCAACTCCCTCTTTGCCACCTTTTCCCACGGTTCTCTCTTTCCCTTTACAACCTCGCCTGTCTCTTCTCCCCTCTTTTTCCTTCAGTCCCCAAATTTCCCACTTACGCTTGTATTCCTCTACTCCCTCCAATCCCTCAAATCTCTTTTCCCATCTTTCCCCTTGCCTCTCTCTTTTCCCTAGTTCCGTGACCTGTCCCGTCTTTACGCTCACCAGTCACTCTCCCTGCTTTCCCTCAACTCCCTCTTTGTCACCTTTTCCCACGTTTTTCTATTTCCCTTTTTCCTCTCGCCTGTCTCTTCCCCCCTCTTTTAACTTCAGTCCCCAAATTTCCCACTTACGCTCGATTTCCTCTACTCCCTACAGTCCCTCAAAGCTCTCTTTCCCTCTCCTTCCCCTTGCCTCTCTCTTTTCCCTAGTTCCGTGACCTCTCCCGTCTTTAGGCTCACCAGTCACTTTCCCTGCTTTCCCTCAACTCCCTCTTTGTCAACTTTTCCCACGCTTGTCTCTTTTCCTTTTCAACCTGCCTGTCTCTTCCCCCCTTTTTTTCCTTCAGTCCCCAAATTTCCCACTCACGCTCGATTTCCTCTACTCCCTACAGTCCCTCAAAGCTCTCTTTCCCTCTCCTTCCCCTTGCCTCTCTCTTTTCCCTAGTTCCGTGACCTCTCCCGTCTTTACGCTCACCAGTCACTTTCCCTGCTTTCCCTCAACTCCCTCTTTGTCAACTTTTCCCACGCTTGTCTCTTTTCCTTTTCAACCTCGCCTGTCTCTTCCCCCCTCTTTTTCCTTCAGTCCCCAAATTTCCCACTTACGCTCGATTTCCTCTACTACCTACAGTCCCTCAAATCTATCTTTCCCTCACTTTCCCCTTGCCTCTCTCTTTTCCCTAGTTCCGTGAACTCTTCCCTCTTTACGCTCACCAGTCACTCTCCCTGCTTTCCCTCAACTCCCTCTTTGCCACCTTTTCCCACGGTTCTCTCTTTCCCTTTACAACCTCGCCTGTCTCTTCTCCCCTCTTTTTCCTTCAGTCCCCAAATTTCCCACTTACGCTTGTATTCCTCTACTCCCTCCAATCCCTCAAATCTCTTTTCCCATCTTTCCCCTTGCCTCTCTCTTTTCCCTAGTTCCGTGAACTCTCCCGTCTTTACGCTCACCAGGCACTTTCCCTGCTTTCCATCAACTCCCTCTTTGCCACCTTTCCCCACGCTTGTCTCTTTCCCTTTTCAACCTCGCCTGTCTCTTCTCCCCTCTTTTTCCTTCAGTCCCCAAATTTCCCACTTCCGCTTGTATTCCTCTACTCCCTCCAATCCCTCAAATCTCTTTCCCCGTCTTTCCCCTTTCCTCTCTCTTTTCCCTAGTTCCGTGAACTCTCCCGTCTTTACGCTCACCAGGCACTTTCCCTGCTTTCCCTCAACTCCCTCTTTGCCACCTTTTCCCACGCTTGTCTCTTTCCCTTTTTCCCCTCTCCTGTCTCTTCCCCGCTCTTTTTCCTTCAGTCTCCGAATTTCCCACTTGAGCTCGCCTTCCTCTACTCCCTCCCATCCCTCAAATCTCTCTTCCCCGTCTTTCCCCTTGCCTCTCTCTTTTCCCGAGTTCCGTGAACTCTCCCGTCTTTACGCTCACCAGTCACTTTCCCTTCTTTCCCTCAACTCCCTCTTTGCCACCTTTTCCCATTCTTGTCTCTTTCCCTTTTTCCTCTCGCCTGTCTCTTCCCCCCTCTTTTTCCTTCAGTCCCCAAATTTCCCACTTCCGCTCGTTTTCCTTTACTCCCTACAGTCCCTCAAAGCTCTCTTTCCCTCTCCTTCCCCTTGCCTCTCTCTTTTCCCTAGTTCCGTGACCTCTCCCGTCTTTACGCTCACCAGTCACTTTCCCTGCTTTCCCTCAACTCCCTCTTTGTCAACTTTTCCCACGCTTGTCTCTTTTCCTTTTCAACCTCGCCTGCCTCTTCCCCCCTTTTTTTCCTTCAGTCCCCAAATTTCCCACTCACGCTCGATTTCCTCTACTCCCTACAGTCCCTCAAAGCTCTCTTTCCCTCTCCTTCCCCTTGCCTCTCTCTTTTCCCTAGTTCCGTGACCTCTCCCGTCTTTACGCTCACCAGTCACTTTCCCTGCTTTCCCTCAACTCCCTCTTTGTCAACTTTTCCCACGCTTGTCTCTTTTCCTTTTCAACCTCGCCTGTCTCTTCCCCCCTCTTTTTCCTTCAGTCCCCAAATTTCCCACTTACGCTCGATTTCCTCTACTACCTACAGTCCCTCAAATCTATCTTTCCCTCACTTTCCCCTTGCCTCTCTCTTTTCCCTAGTTCCGTGAACTCTTCCCTCTTTACGCTCACCAGTCACTCTCCCTGCTTTCCCTCAACTCCCTCTTTGCCACCTTTTCCCACGGTTCTCTCTTTCCCTTTACAACCTCGCCTGTCTCTTCTCCCCTCTTTTTCCTTCAGTCCCCAAATTTCCCACTTCCGCTTGTATTCCTCTACTCCCTCCAATCCCTCAAATCTCTTTCCCAGTCTTTGCCCTTTCCTCTCTTTTCCCTACTTCCGTGAAATCTCCCGTCTTTACGCTCACCAGTCACTCTCCCTGCTTTCCCTCAACTCCCTCTTTGCCACCTTTTCCCACGCTTGTCTCTTTCCCTTTTTCCCCTCTCCTGTCTCTTCCCCGCTCTTTTTCCTTCAGTCTCCGAATTTCCCACTTGAGCTCGCCTTCCTCTACTCCCTCCCATCCCTCAAATCTCTCTTCCCCCTCTTTCCCCTTGCCTCTCTCTTTTCCCGAGTTCCGTGAACTCTCCCGTCTTTACGCTCACCAGTCACTTTCCCTTCTTTCCCTCAACTCCCTCTTTGCCACCTTTTCCCATGCTTGTCTCTTTCCCTTTTTCCTCTCGCCTGTCTCTTCCCCCCTCTTTTTCCTTCAGTCCCCAAATTTCCCACTTCCGCTCGTTTTCCTTTACTCCCTACAGTCCCTCAAAGCTCTCTTTCCCTCTCCTTCCCCTTGCCTCTCTCTTTTCCCTAGTTCCGTGACCTCTCCCGTATTTACGCTCACCAGTCACTCTCCCTGCTTTCCCTCAACTCCCTCTTTGTCACCTTTTCCCACGCTTGTCTCTTTTCCTTTTCAACCTCGCCTGCCTCTTCCCCCCTTTTTTTCCTTCAGTCCCCAAATTTCCCACTCACGCTCGATTTCCTCTACTCCCTACAGTCCCTCAAAGCTCTCTTTCCCTCTCCTTCCCCTTGCCTCTCTCTTTTCCCTAGTTCCGTGACCTCTCCCGTCTTTACGCTCACCAGTCACTTTCCCTGCTTTCCCTCAACTCCCTCTTTGTCAACTTTTCCCACGGTTGTCTCTTTTCCTTTTCAACCTCGCCTGTCTCTTCCCCCCTCTTTTTCCTTCAGTCCCCAAATTTCCCACTTACGCTCGATTTCCTCTACTACCTACAGTCCCTCAAATCTATCTTTCCCTCACTTTCCCCTTGCCTCTCTCTTTTCCCTAGTTCCGTGAACTCTTCCCTCTTTACGCTCACCAGTCACTCTCCCTGCTTTCCCTCAACTCCCTCTTTGCCACCTTTTCCCACGGTTCTCTCTTTCCCTTTACAACCTCGCCTGTCTCTTCTCCCCTCTTTTTCCTTCAGTCCCCAAATTTCCCACTTCCGCTTGTATTCCTCTACTCCCTCCAATCCCTCAAATCTCTTTTCCCGTCTTTCCCCTTGCCTCTCTCTTTTCCCTAGTTCCGTGAACTCTTCCCTCTTTACGCTCACCAGTCACTCTCCCTGCTTTCCCTCAACTCCCTCTTTGCCACCTTTTCCCACGGTTCTCTCTTTCCCTTTACAACCTCGCCTGTCTCTTCTCCCCTCTTTTTCCTTCAGTCCCCAAATTTCCCACTTCCGCTTGTTTTCCTCTACTCCCTCCAATCCCTCAAATCTCTTTCCCTGTCTTTGCCCTTTCCTCTCTTTTCCCTACTTCCGTGAAATCTCCCGTCTTTACGCTCACCAGTCACTCTCCCTGCTTTCCCTCAACTCCCTCTTTGCCACCTTTTCCCACGCTTGTCTCTTTCCCTTTTTCCCCTCTCCTGTCTCTTCCCCGCTCTTTTTCCTTCAGTCTCCGAATTTCCCACTTGAGCTCGCCTTCCTCTACTCCCTCCCATCCCTCAAATCTCTCTTCCCCCTCTTTCCCCTTGCCTCTCTCTTTTCCCGAGTTCCGTGAACTCTCCCGTCTTTACGCTCACCAGTCACTTTCCCTTCTTTCCCTCAACTCCCTCTTTGCCACCTTTTCCCATGCTTGTCTCTTTCCCTTTTTCCTCTCGCCTGTCTCTTCCCCCCTCTTTTTCCTTCAGTCCCCAAATTTCCCACTTCCGCTCGTTTTCCTTTACTCCCTACAGTTCCTCAAAGCTCTCTTTCCCTCTCCTTCCCCTTGCCTCTCTCTTTTCCCTAGTTCCGTGACCTCTCCCGTATTTACGCTCACCAGTCACTCTCCCTGCTTTCCCTCAACTCCCTCTTTGTCAACTTTTCCCACGCTTGTCTCTTTTCCTTTTCAACCTCGCCTGCCTCTTCCCCCCTTTTTTTCCTTCAGTCCCCAAATTTCCCACTCACGCTCGATTTCCTCTACTCCCTACAGTCCCTCAAAGCTCTCTTTCCCTCTCCTTCCCCTTGCCTCTCTCTTTTCCCTAGTTCCGTGACCTCTCCCGTCTTTACGCTCACCAGTCACTTTCCCTGCTTTCCCTCAACTCCCTCTTTGTCAACTTTTCCCACGCTTGTCTCTTTTCCTTTTCAACCTCGCCTGTCTCTTCCCCCCTCTTTTTCCTTCAGTCCCCAAATTTCCCACTTACGCTCGATTTCCTCTACTACCTACAGTCCCTCAAATCTATCTTTCCCTCACTTTCCCCTTGCCTCTCTCTTTTCCCTAGTTCCGTGAACTCTTCCCTCTTTACGCTCACCAGTCACTCTCCCTGCTTTCCCTCAACTCCCTCTTTGCCACCTTTTCCCACGGTTCTCTCTTTCCCTTTACAACCTCGCCTGTCTCTTCTCCCCTCTTTTTCCTTCAGTCCCCAAATTTCCCACTTCCGCTTGTATTCCTCTACTCCCTCCAATCCCTCAAATCTCTTTTCCCGTCTTTTCCCTTGCCTCTCTCTTTTCCCTAGTTCCGTGAACTCTCCCGTCTTTACGCTCACCAGGCACTTTCCCTGCTTTCCCTCAACTCCCTCTTTGCCACCTTTCCCCACGCTTATCTCTTTCCCTTTTCAACCTCGCCTGTCTCTTCTCCCCTCTTTTTCCTTCAGTCCCCAAATTTCCCACTTCCGCTTGTATTCCTCTACTCCCTCCAATCCCTCAAATCTCTTTCCCTGTCTTTGCCCTTTCCTCTCTTTTCCCTAGTTCCGTGAAATCTCCCGTCTTTACGCTCACCAGTCACTCTCCCTGCTTTCCCTCAACTCCCTCTTTGCCACCTTTTCCCACGCTTGTCTCTTTCCCTTTTTCCCCTCTCCTGTCTCTTCCCCGCTCTTTTTCCTTCAGTCTCCGAATTTCCCACTTGAGCTCGCCTTCCTCTAGTCCCTCCCATCCCTCAAATCTCTCTTCCCCCTCTTTCCCCTTGCCTCTCTCTTTTCCCGAGTTCCGTGAACTCTCCCGTCTTTACGCTCACCAGTCACTTTCCCTTCTATCCCTCAACTCCCTCTTTGCCACCTTTTCCCATGCTTGTCTCTTTCCCTTTTTCCTCTCGCCTGTCTCTTCCCCCCTCTTTTTCCTTCAGTCCCCAAATTTCCCACTTCCGCTCGTTTTCCTCTACTCCCTCCCATCCCTCAAAGCTCTCTTTCCCTCACTTTCCCCTTGCCTCTCTCTTTTCCCTAGTTCCGTGACCTGTCCCGTCTTTACGCTCACCAGTCACTCTCCCTGCTTTCCCTAAACTCCCTCTTTGTCACCTTTTCCCACGTTTTTCTCTTTCCCTTTTTCCTCTCGCCTGTCTCTTCCCCCCTCTTTTAACTTCAGTCCCCAAATTTCCCACTTCCGCTTGTATTCCTCTACTCCCTCCAATCCCTCAAATCTCTTTCCCTGTCTTTGCCCTTTCCTCTCTTTTCCCTACTTGGGTGAAATCTCCCGTCTTTACGCTCACCAGTCACTCTCCCTGCTTTCCCTCAACTCCCTCTTTGCCACCTTTTCCCACGCTTGTCTCTTTCCCTTTTCCCCCTCTCCTGTCTCTTCCCCGCTCTTTTTCCTTCAGTCTCCGAATTTCCCACTTGAGCTCGCCTTCCTCTAGTCCCTCCCATCCCTCAAATCTCTCTTCCCCCTCTTTCCCCTTGCCTCTCTCTTTTCCCGAGTTCCGTGAACTCTCCCGTCTTTACTCTCACCAGTCACTTTCCCTTCTATCCCTCAACTCCCTCTTTGCCACCTTTTCCCATGCTTGTCTCTTTCCCTTTTTCCTCTCGCCTGTCTCTTCCCCCCTCTTTTTCCTTCAGTCCCCAAATTTCCCACTTCCGCTCGTTTTCCTCTACTCCCTACAGTCCCTCAAAGCTCTCTTTCCCTCTCCTTCCCCTTGCCTCTCTCTTTTCCCTAGTTCCGTGACCTCTCCCGTCTTTACGCTCACCAGTCACTTTCCCTGCTTTCCCTCAACTCCCTCTTTGTCAACTTTTCCCACGCTTGTCTCTTTTCCTTTTCAACCTCGCCTGCCTCTTCCCCCCTTTTTTTCCTTCAGTCCCCAAATTTCCCACTCACGCTCGATTTCCTCTACTCCCTACAGTCCCTCAAAGCTCTCTTTCCCTCTCCTTCCCCTTGCCTCTCTCTTTTCCCTAGTTCCGTGACCTCTCCCGTCTTTACGCTCACCAGTCACTTTCCCTGCTTTCCCTCAACTCCCTCTTTGTCAACTTTTCCCACGCTTGTCTCTTTTCCTTTTCAACCTCGCCTGTCTCTTCCCCCCTCTTTTTCCTTCAGTCCCCAAATTTCCCACTTACGCTCGATTTCCTCTACTACCTACAGTCCCTCAAATCTATCTTTCCCTCACTTTCCCCTTGCCTCTCTCTTTTCCCTAGTTCCGTGAACTCTTCCCTCTTTACGCTCACCAGTCACTCTCCCTGCTTTCCCTCAACTCCCTCTTTGCCACCTTTTCCCACGGTTCTCTCTTTCCCTTTACAACCTCGCCTGTCTCTTCTCCCCTCTTTTTCCTTCAGTCCCCAAATTTCCCACTTCCGCTTGTATTCCTCTACTCCCTCCAATCCCTCAAATCTCTTTTCCCGTCTTTCCCCTTGCCTCTCTCTTTTCCCTAGTTCCGTGAACTCTCCCGTCTTTACGCTCACCAGGCACTTTCCCTGCTTTCCATCAACTCCCTCTTTGCCACCTTTCCCCACGCTTATCTCTTTCCCTTTTCAACCTCGCCTGTCTCTTCTCCCCTCTTTTTCCTTCAGTCCCCAAATTTCCCACTTCCGCTTGTATTCCTCTACTCCCTCCAATCCCTCAAATCTCTTTCCCTGTCTTTGCCCTTTCCTCTCTTTTCCCTACTTCCGTGAAATCTCCCGTCTTTACGCTCACCAGTCACTCTCCCTGCTTTCCCTCAACTCCCTCTTTGCCACCTTTTCCCACGCTTGTCTCTTTCCCTTTTCCCCTCTCCTGTCTCTTCCCCGCTCTTTTTCCTTCAGTCTCCGAATTTCCCACTTGAGCTCGCCTTCCTCTACTCCCTCCCATCCCTCAAATCTCTCTTCCCCCTCTTTCCCCTTGCCTCTCTCTTTTCCCGAGTTCCGTGAACTCTCCCGTCTTTACGCTCACCAGTCACTTTCCCTTCTTTCCCTCAACTCCCTCTTTGCCACCTTTTCCCATGCTTGTCTCTTTCCCTTTTTCCTCTCGCCTGTCTCTTCCCCCCTCTTTTTCCTTCAGTCCCCAAATTTCCCACTTCCGCTCGTTTTCCTCTACTCCCTACAGTCCCTCAAAGCTCTCTTTCCCTCTCCTTCCCCTTGCCTCTCTCTTTTCCCTAGTTCCGTGACCTCTCCCGTCTTTACGCTCACCAGTCACTTTCCCTGCTTTCCCTCAACTCCCTCTTTGTCAACTTTTCCCACGCTTGTCTCTTTTCCTTTTCAACCTCGCCTGCCTCTTCCCCCCTTTTTTTCCTTCAGTCCCCAAATTTCCCACTCACGCTCGATTTCCTCTACTCCCTACAGTCCCTCAAAGCTCTCTTTCCCTCTCCTTCCCCTTGCCTCTCTCTTTTCCCTAGTTCCGTGACCTCTCCCGTCTTTACGCTCACCAGTCACTTTCCCTGCTGTCCCTCAACTCCCTCTTTGTCAACTTTTCCCACGCTTGTCTCTTTTCCTTTTCAACCTCGCCTGTCTCTTCCCCCCTCTTTTTCCTTCAGTCCCCAAATTTCCCACTTACGCTCGATTTCCTCTACTACCTACAGTCCCTCAAATCTATCTTTCCCTCACTTTCCCCTTGCCTCTCTCTTTTCCCTAGTTCCGTGAACTCTTCCCTCTTTACGCTCACCAGTCACTCTCCCTGCTTTCCCTCAACTCCCTCTTTGCCACCTTTTCCCACGGTTCTCTCTTTCCCTTTACAACCTCGCCTGTCTCTTCTCCCCTCTTTTTCCTTCAGTCCCCAAATTTCCCACTTCCGCTTGTATTCCTCTACTCCCTCCAATCCCTCAAATCTCTTTTCCCGTCTTTCCCCTTGCCTCTCTCTTTTCCCTAGTTCCGTGACCTCTCCCGTCTTTACGCTCACCAGTCACTCTCCCTGCTTTCCCTCAACTCCCTCTTTGCCACCTTTTCCCACGCTTGTCTCTTTCCCTTTTTCCCCTCTCCTGTCTCTTCCCCGCTCTTTTTCCTTCAGTCTCCGAATTTCCCACTTGAGCTCGCCTTCCTCTACTCCCTCCCATCCCTCAAATCTCTCTTCCCCCTCTTTCCCCTTGCCTCTCTCTTTTCCCGAGTTCCGTGAACTCTCCCGTCTTTACGCTCACCAGTCACTTTCCCTTCTTTCCCTCAACTCCCTCTTTGCCACCTTTTCCCATGCTTGTCTCTTTCCCTTTTTCCTCTCGCCTGTCTCTTCCCCCCTCTTTTTCCTTCAGTCCCCAAATTTCCCACTTCCGCTCGTTTTCCTTTACTCCCTACAGTCCCTCAAAGCTCTCTTTCCCTCACTTTCCCCTTGCTTCTCTCTTTTCCCTAGTTCCGTGACCTGTCCCGTCTTTACGCTCACCAGTCACTCTCCCTGCTTTCCCTCAACTCCCTCTTTGTCACCTTTTCCCACGCTTGTCTCTTTTCCTTTTCAACCTCGCCTGTCTCTTCTCCCCTCTTTTTCCTTCAGTCCCCAAATTTCCCACTTCCGCTCGTTTTCCTCTACTCCCTCCAATCCCTCAAATCTCTCTTTCCCTCACTTTCCCCTTGCCTCTCTCTTTTCCCTAGTTCCGTGAACTCTTCCCTCTTTACGCTCACCAGTCACTCTCCCTGCTTTCCCTCAACTCCCTCTTTGTCTACTTTTCCCACGTTTTTCTCTTTCCCTTTTTCCTCTCGCCTGTCTCTTCCCCCCTTTTTTTCCTTCAGTCCCCAAATTTCCCACTTACGCTCGATTTCCTCTACTCCCTACAGTCCCTCAAAGCTCTTTTTCCCTCTCCTTCCCCTTGCCTCTCTCTTTTCCCCAGTTCCGTGACCTCTCCCGTCTTTACGCTCACCAGTCACTCTCCCTGATTTCCCTCAACTCCCTCTTTGCCACCTTTTCCCATTCTTGTCTCTTTCCCTTTTTCCTCTCGCCTGTCTCTTCCCCCCTCTTTTTCCTTCAGTCCCCAAATTTCCCACTTCCGCTCGTTTTCCTTTACTCCCTACAGTCCCTCAAAGCTCTCTTTCCCTCTCCTTCCCCTTGCCTCTCTCTTTTCCCTAGTTCCGTGACCTCTCCCGTCTTTACGCTCACCAGTCACTTTCCCTGCTTTCCCTCAACTCCCTCTTTGTCAACTTTTCCCACGCTTGTCTCTTTTCCTTTTCAACCTCGCCTGCCTCTTCCCCCCTTTTTTTCCTTCAGTCCCCAAATTTCCCACTCACGCTCGATTTCCTCTACTCCCTACAGTCCCTCAAAGCTCTCTTTCCCTCTCCTTCCCCTTGCCTCTCTCTTTTCCCTAGTTCCGTGACCTCTCCCGTCTTTACGCTCACCAGTCACTTTCCCTGCTTTCCCTCAACTCCCTCTTTGTCAACTTTTCCCACGCTTGTCTCTTTTCCTTTTCAACCTCGCCTGTCTCTTCCCCCCTCTTTTTCCTTCAGTCCCCAAATTTCCCACTTACGCTCGATTTCCTCTACTACCTACAGTCCCTCAAATCTATCTTTCCCTCACTTTCCCCTTGCCTCTCTCTTTTCCCTAGTTCCGTGAACTCTTCCCTCTTTACGCTCACCAGTCACTCTCCCTGCTTTCCCTCAACTCCCTCTTTGCCACCTTTTCCCACGGTTCTCTCTTTCCCTTTACAACCTCGCCTGTCTCTTCTCCCCTCTTTTTCCTTCAGTCCCCAAATTTCCCACTTCCGCTTGTATTCCTCTACTCCCTCCAATCCCTCAAATCTCTTTCCCTGTCTTTGCCCTTTCCTCTCTTTTCCCTACTTCCGTGAAATCTCCCGTCTTTACGCTCACCAGTCACTCTCCCTGCTTTCCCTCAACTCCCTCTTTGCCACCTTTTCCCACGCTTGTCTCTTTCCCTTTTTCCCCTCTCCTGTCTCTTCCCCGCTCTTTTTCCTTCAGTCTCCGAATTTCCCACTTGAGCTCGCCTTCCTCTACTCCCTCCCATCCCTCAAATCTCTCTTCCCCCTCTTTCCCCTTGCCTCTCTCTTTTCCCTAGTTCCGTGACCTCTCCCGTCTTTACGCTCACCAGTCACTTTCCCTTCTTTCCCTCAACTCCCTCTTTGCCACCTTTTCCCATGCTTGTCTCTTTCCCTTTTTCCTCTCGCCTGTCTCTTCTCCCCTCTTTTTCCTTCAGTCCCCAAATTTCCCACTTCCGCTCGTTTTCCTTTACTCCCTACAGTCCCTCAAAGCTCTCTTTCCCTCTCCTTCCCCTTGCCTCTCTCTTTTCCCTAGTTCCGTGACCTCTCCCGTATTTACGCTCACCAGTCACTCTCCCTGCTTTCCCTCAACTCCCTCTTTGTCAACTTTTCCCACGCTTGTCTCTTTTCCTTTTCAACCTCGCCTGCCTCTTCCCCCCTTTTTTTCCTTCAGTCCCCAAATTTCCCACTCACGCTCGATTTCCTCTACTCCCTACAGTCCCTCAAAGCTCTCTTTCCCTCTCCTTCCCCTTGCCTCTCTCTTTTCCCTAGTTCCGTGACCTCTCCCGTCTTTACGCTCACCAGTCACTTTCCCTGCTTTCCCTCAACTCCCTCTTTGTCAACTTTTCCCACGCTTGTCTCTTTTCCTTTTCAACCTCGCCTGTCTCTTCCCCCCTCTTTTTCCTTCAGTCCCCAAATTTCCCACTTCCGCTCGATTTCCTCTACTCCCTACAGTCCCTCAAATCTATCTTTCCCTCACTTTCCCCTTGCCTCTCTCTTTTCCCTAGTTCCGTGAACTCTTCCCTCTTTACGCTCACCAGTCACTCTCCCTGCTTTCCCTCAACTCCCTCTTTGCCACCTTTTCCCACGGTTCTCTCTTTCCCTTTACAACCTCGCCTGTCTCTTCTCCCCTCTTTTTCCTTCAGTCCCCAAATTTCCCACTTCCGCTTGTATTCCTCTACTCCCTCCAATCCCTCAAATCTCTTTTCCCGTCTTTACCCTTGCCTCTCTCTTTTCCCTAGTTCCGTGAACTCTTCCCTCTTTACGCTCACCAGTCACTCTCCCTGCTTTCCCTCAACTCCCTCTTTGCCACCTTTTCCCACGGTTCTCTCTTTCCCTTTACAACCTCGCCTGTCTCTTCTCCCCTCTTTTTCCTTCAGTCCCCAAATTTCCCACTTCCGCTTGTATTCCTCTACTCCCTCCAATCCCTCAAATCTCTTTCCCTGTCTTTGCCCTTTCCTCTCTTTTCCCTACTTCCGTGAAATCTCCCGTCTTTACGCTCACCAGTCACTCTCCCTGCTTTCCCTCAACTCCCTCTTTGCCACCTTTTCCCACGCTTGTCTCTTTCCCTTTTTCCCCTCTCCTGTCTCTTCCCCGCTCTTTTTCCTTCAGTCTCCGAATTTCCCACTTGAGCTCGCCTTCCTCTACTCCCTCCCATCCCTCAAATCTCTCTTCCCCCTCTTTCCCCTTGCCTCTCTCTTTTCCCGAGTTCCGTGAACTCTCCCGTCTTTACGCTCACCAGTCACTTTCCCTTCTTTCCCTCAACTCCCTCTTTGCCACCTTTTCCCATGCTTGTCTCTTTCCCTTTTTCCTCTCGCCTGTCTCTTCCCCCCTCTTTTTCCTTCAGTCCCCAAATTTCCCACTTCCGCTCGTTTTCCTTTACTCCCTACAGTCCCTCAAAGCTCTCTTTCCCTCTCCTTCCCCTTGCCTCTCTCTTTTCCCTAGTTCCGTGACCTCTCCCGTCTTTACGCTCACCAGTCACTCTCCCTGCTTTCCCTCAACTCCCTCTTTGTCAACTTTTCCCACGCTTGTCTCTTTTCCTTTTCAACCTCGCCTGCCTCTTCCCCCCTTTTTTTCCTTCAGTCCCCAAATTTCCCACTCACGCTCGATTTCCTCTACTCCCTACAGTCCCTCAAAGCTCTCTTTCCCTCTCCTTCCCCTTGCCTCTCTCTTTTCCCTAGTTCCGTGACCTCTCCCGTCTTTACGCTCACCAGTCACTTTCCCTGCTTTCCCTCAACTCCCTCTTTGTCAACTTTTCCCACGCTTGTCTCTTTTCCTTTTCAACCTCGCCTGTCTCTTCCCCCCTCTTTTTCCTTCAGTCCCCAAATTTCCCACTTACGCTCGATTTCCTCTACTACCTACAGTCCCTCAAATCTATCTTTCCCTCACTTTCCCCTTGCCTCTCTCTTTTCCCTAGTTCCGTGAACTCTTCCCTCTTTACGCTCACCAGTCACTCTCCCTGCTTTCCCTCAACTCCCTCTTTGCCACCTTTTCCCACGGTTCTCTCTTTCCCTTTACAACCTCGCCTGTCTCTTCTCCCCTCTTTTTCCTTCAGTCCCCAAATTTCCCACTTCCGCTTGTATTCCTCTACTCCCTCCAATCCCTCAAATCTCTTTTCCCGTCTTTCCCCTTGCCTCTCTCTTTTCCCTAGTTCCGTGAACTCTCCCGTCTTTACGCTCACCAGGCACTTTCCCTGCTTTCCATCAACTCCCTCTTTGCCACCTTTCCCCACGCTTATCTCTTTCCCTTTTCAACCTCGCCTGTCTCTTCTCCCCTCTTTTTCCTTCAGTCCCCAAATTTCCCACTTCCGCTTGTATTCCTCTACTCCCTCCAATCCCTCAAATCTCTTTCCCTGTCTTTGCCCTTTCCTCTCTTTTCCCTACTTCCGTGAAATCTCCCGTCTTTACGCTCACCAGTCACTCTCCCTGCTTTCCCTCAACTCCCTCTTTGCCACCTTTTCCCACGCTTGTCTCTTTCCCTTTTTCCCCTCTCCTGTCTCTTCCCCGCTCTTTTTCCTTCAGTCTCCGAATTTCCCACTTGAGCTCGCCTTCCTCTAGTCCCTCCCATCCCTCAAATCTCTCTTCCCCCTCTTTCCCCTTGCCTCTCTCTTTTCCCGAGTTCCGTGAACTCTCCCGTCTTTACGCTCACCAGTCACTTTCCCTTCTTTCCCTCAACTCCCTCTTTGCCACCTTTTCCCATGCTTGTCTCTTTCCCTTTTTCCTCTCGCCTGTCTCTTCCCCCCTCTTTTTCCTTCAGTCCCCAAATTTCCCACTTCCGCTCGTTTTCCTTTACTCCCTACAGTCCCTCAAAGCTCTCTTTCCCTCTCCTTCCCCTTGCCTCTCTCTTTTCCCTAGTTCCGTGACCTCTCCCGTATTTACGCTCACCAGTCACTCTCCCTGCTTTCCCTCAACTCCCTCTTTGTCAACTTTTCCCACGCTTGTCTCTTTTCCTTTTCAACCTCGCCTGCCTCTTCCCCCCTTTTTTTCCTTCAGTCCCCAAATTTCCCACTCACGCTCGATTTCCTCTACTCCCTACAGTCCCTCAAAGCTCTCTTTCCCTCTCCTTCCCCTTGCCTCTCTCTTTTCCCTAGTTCCGTGACCTCTCCCGTCTTTACGCTCACCAGTCACTTTCCCTGCTTTCCCTCAACTCCCTCTTTGTCAACTTTTCCCACGCTTGTCTCTTTTCCTTTTCAACCTCGCCTGTCTCTTCCCCCCTCTTTTTCCTTCAGTCCCCAAATTTCCCACTTACGCTCGATTTCCTCTACTACCTACAGTCCCTCAAATCTATCTTTCCCTCACTTTCCCCTTGCCTCTCTCTTTTCCCTAGTTCCGTGAACTCTTCCCTCTTTACGCTCACCAGTCACTCTCCCTGCTTTCCCTCAACTCCCTCTTTGCCACCTTTTCCCACGGTTCTCTCTTTCCCTTTACAACCTCGCCTGTCTCTTCTCCCCTCTTTTTCCTTCAGTCCCCAAATTTCCCACTTCCGCTTGTATTCCTCTACTCCCTCCAATCCCTCAAATCTCTTTTCCCGTCTTTCCCCTTGCCTCTCTCTTTTCCCTAGTTCCGTGAACTCTCCCGTCTTTACGCTCACCAGGCACTTTCCCTGCTTTCCATCAACTCCCTCTTTGCCACCTTTCCCCACGCTTATCTCTTTCCCTTTTCAACCTCGCCTGTCTCTTCTCCCCTCTTTTTCCTTCAGTCCCCAAATTTCCCACTTCCGCTTGTATTCCTCTACTCCCTCCAATCCCTCAAATCTCTTTCCCTGTCTTTGCCCTTTCCTCTCTTTTCCCTACTTCCGTGAAATCTCCCGTCTTTACGCTCACCAGTCACTCTCCCTGCTTTCCCTCAACTCCCTCTTTGCCACCTTTTCCCACGCTTGTCTCTTTCCCTTTTTCCCCTCTCCTGTCTCTTCCCCGCTCTTTTTCCTTCAGTCTCCGAATTTCCCACTTGAGCTCGCCTTCCTCTAGTCCCTCCCATCCCTCAAATCTCTCTTTCCCCTCTTTCCCCTTGCCTCTCTCTTTTCCCGAGTTCCGTGAACTCTCCCGTCTTTACGCTCACCAGTCACTTTCCCTTCTATCCCTCAACTCCCTCTTTGCCACCTTTTCCCATGCTTGTCTCTTTCCCTTTTTCCTCTCGCCTGTCTCTTCCCCCCTCTTTTTCCTTCAGTCCCCAAATTTCCCACTTCCGCTCGTTTTCCTTTACTCCCTCCCATCCCTCAAAGCTCTCTTTCCCTCACTTTCCCCTTGCCTCTCTCTTTTCCCTAGTTCCGTGACCTGTCCCGTCTTTACGCTCACCAGTCACTCTCCCTGCTTTCCCTAAACTCCCTCTTTGTCACCTTTTCCCACGTTTTTCTCTTTCCCTTTTTCCTCTCGCCTGTCTCTTCCCCCCTCTTTTAACTTCAGTCCCCAAATTTCCCACTTCCGCTTGTATTCCTCTACTCCCTCCAATCCCTCAAATCTCTTTCCCTGTCTTTGCCCTTTCCTCTCTTTTCCCTACTTGGGTGAAATCTCCCGTCTTTACGCTCACCAGTCACTCTCCCTGCTTTCCCTCAACTCCCTCTTTGCCACCTTTTCCCACGCTTGTCTCTTTCCCTTTTCCCCCTCTCCTGTCTCTTCCCCGCTCTTTTTCCTTCAGTCTCCGAATTTCCCACTTGAGCTCGCCTTCCTCTAGTCCCTCCCATCCCTCAAATCTCTCTTCCCCCTCTTTCCCCTTGCCTCTCTCTTTTCCCGAGTTCCGTGAACTCTCCCGTCTTTACTCTCACCAGTCACTTTCCCTTCTATCCCTCAACTCCCTCTTTGCCACCTTTTCCCATGCTTGTCTCTTTCCCTTTTTCCTCTCGCCTGTCTCTTCCCCCCCTCTTTTTCCTTCAGTCCCCAAATTTCCCACTTCCGCTCGTTTTCCTTTACTCCCTACAGTCCCTCAAAGCTCTCTTTCCCTCTCCTTCCCCTTGCCTCTCTCTTTTCCCTAGTTCCGTGACCTCTCCCGTCTTTACGCTCACCAGTCACTTTCCCTGCTTTCCCTCAACTCCCTCTTTGTCAACTTTTCCCACGCTTGTCTCTTTTCCTTTTCAACCTCGCCTGCCTCTTCCCCCCTTTTTTTCCTTCAGTCCCCAAATTTCCCACTCACGCTCGATTTCCTCTACTCCCTACAGTCCCTCAAAGCTCTCTTTCCCTCTCCTTCCCCTTGCCTCTCTCTTTTCCCTAGTTCCGTGACCTCTCCCGTCTTTACGCTCACCAGTCACTTTCCCTGCTTTCCCTCAACTCCCTCTTTGTCAACTTTTCCCACGCTTGTCTCTTTTCCTTTTCAACCTCGCCTGTCTCTTCCCCCCTCTTTTTCCTTCAGTCCCCAAATTTCCCACTTACGCTCGATTTCCTCTACTACCTACAGTCCCTCAAATCTATCTTTCCCTCACTTTCCCCTTGCCTCTCTCTTTTCCCTAGTTCCGTGAACTCTTCCCTCTTTACGCTCACCAGTCACTCTCCCTGCTTTCCCTCAACTCCCTCTTTGCCACCTTTTCCCACGGTTCTCTCTTTCCCTTTACAACCTCGCCTGTCTCTTCTCCCCTCTTTTTCCTTCAGTCCCCAAATTTCCCACTTCCGCTTGTATTCCTCTACTCCCTCCAATCCCTCAAATCTCTTTTCCCGTCTTTCCCCTTGCCTCTCTCTTTTCCCTAGTTCCGTGAACTCTCCCGTCTTTACGCTCACCAGGCACTTTCCCTGCTTTCCATCAACTCCCTCTTTGCCACCTTTCCCCACGCTTATCTCTTTCCCTTTTCAACCTCGCCTGTCTCTTCTCCCCTCTTTTTCCTTCAGTCCCCAAATTTCCCACTTCCGCTTGTATTCCTCTACTCCCTCCAATCCCTCAAATCTCTTTCCCTGTCTTTGCCCTTTCCTCTCTTTTCCCTACTTCCGTGAAATCTCCCGTCTTTACGCTCACCAGTCACTTTCCCTGCTTTCCCTCAACTCCCTCTTTGCCACCTTTTCCCACGCTTGTCTCTTTCCCTTTTCCCCTCTCCTGTCTCTTCCCCGCTCTTTTTCCTTCAGTCTCCGAATTTCCCACTTGAGCTCGCCTTCCTCTACTCCCTCCCATCCCTCAAATCTCTCTTCCCCCTCTTTCCCCTTGCCTCTCTCTTTTCCCGAGTTCCGTGAACTCTCCCGTCTTTACGCTCACCAGTCACTTTCCCTTCTTTCCCTCAACTCCCTCTTTGCCACCTTTTCCCATGCTTGTCTCTTTCCCTTTTTCCTCTCGCCTGTCTCTTCCCCCCTCTTTTTCCTTCAGTCCCCAAATTTCCCACTTCCGCTCGTTTTCCTTTACTCCCTACAGTCCCTCAAAGCTCTCTTTCCCTCTCCTTCCCCTTGCCTCTCTCTTTTCCCTAGTTCCGTGACCTCTCCCGTCTTTACGCTCACCAGTCACTTTCCCTGCTTTCCCTCAACTCCCTCTTTGTCAACTTTTCCCACGCTTGTCTCTTTTCCTTTTCAACCTCGCCTGCCTCTTCCCCCCTTTTTTTCCTTCAGTCCCCAAATTTCCCACTCACGCTCGATTTCCTCTACTCCCTACAGTCCCTCAAAGCTCTCTTTCCCTCTCCTTCCCCTTGCCTCTCTCTTTTCCCTAGTTCCGTGACCTCTCCCGTCTTTACGCTCACCAGTCACTTTCCCTGCTTTCCCTCAACTCCCTCTTTGTCAACTTTTCCCACGCTTGTCTCTTTTCCTTTTCAACCTCGCCTGTCTCTTCCCCCCTCTTTTTCCTTCAGTCCCCAAATTTCCCACTTACGCTCGATTTCCTCTACTACCTACAGTCCCTCAAATCTATCTTTCCCTCACTTTCCCCTTGCCTCTCTCTTTTCCCTAGTTCCGTGACCTCTTCCCTCTTTACGCTCACCAGTCACTCTCCCTGCTTTCCCTCAACTCCCTCTTTGCCACCTTTTCCCACGGTTCTCTCTTTCCCTTTACAACCTCGCCTGTCTCTTCTCCCCTCTTTTTCCTTCAGTCCCCAAATTTCCCACTTCCGCTTGTATTCCTCTACTCCCTCCAATCCCTCAAATCTCTTTCCCCGTCTTTCCCCTTGCCTCTCTCTTTTCCCTAGTTCCGTGACCTCTCCCGTCTTTACGCTCACCAGTCACTCTCCCTGCTTTCCCTCAACTCCCTCTTTGCCACCTTTTCCCACGCTTGTCTCTTTCCCTTTTTCCCCTCTCCTGTCTCTTCCCCGCTCTTTTTCCTTCAGTCTCCGAATTTCCCACTTGAGCTCGCCTTCCTCTACTCCCTCCCATCCCTCAAATCTCTCTTCCCCCTCTTTCCCCTTGCCTCTCTCTTTTCCCGAGTTCCGTGAACTCTCCCGTCTTTACGCTCACCAGTCACTTTCCCTTCTTTCCCTCAACTCCCTCTTTGCCACCTTTTCCCATGCTTGTCTCTTTCCCTTTTTCCTCTCGCCTGTCTCTTCCCCCCTCTTTTTCCTTCAGTCCCCAAATTTCCCACTTCCGCTCGTTTTCCTTTACTCCCTACAGTCCCTCAAAGCTCTCTTTCCCTCACTTTCCCCTTGCTTCTCTCTTTTCCCTAGTTCCGTGACCTGTCCCGTCTTTACGCTCACCAGTCACTCTCCCTGCTTTCCCTCAACTCCCTCTTTGTCACCTTTTCCCACGCTTGTCTCTTTTCCTTTTCAACCTCGCCTGTCTCTTCTCCCCTCTTTTTCCTTCAGTCCCCAAATTTCCCACTTCCGCTCGTTTTCCTCTACTCCCTCCAATCCCTCAAATCTCTCTTTCCCTCACTTTCCCCTTGCCTCTCTCTTTTCCCTAGTTCCGTGAACTCTTCCCTCTTTACGCTCACCAGTCACTCTCCCTGCTTTCCCTCAACTCCCTCTTTGTCTACTTTTCCCACGTTTTTCTCTTTCCCTTTTTCCTCTCGCCTGTCTCTTCCCCCCTTTTTTTCCTTCAGTCCCCAAATTTCCCACTTACGCTCGATTTCCTCTACTCCCTACAGTCCCTCAAAGCTCTTTTTCCCTCTCCTTCCCCTTGCCTCTCTCTTTTCCCCAGTTCCGTGACCTCTCCCGTCTTTACGCTCACCAGTCACTCTCCCTGATTTCCCTCAACTCCCTCTTTGCCACCTTTTCCCAAGGTTCTCTCTTTCCCTTTACAACCTCGCCTGTCTCTTCTCCCCTCTTTTTCCTTCAGTCCCCAAATTTCCCACTTCCGCTTGTATTCCTCTACTCCCTCCAATCCCTCAAATCTCTTTCCCCGTCTTTCCCCTTTCCTCTCTCTTTTCCCTAGTTCCGTGAACTCTCCCGTCTTTACGCTCACCAGGCACTTTCCCTGCTTTCCATCAACTCCCTCTTTGCCACCTTTCCCCACGCTTGTCTCTTTCCCTTTTCAACCTCGCCTGTCTCTTCTCCCCTCTTTTTCCTTCAGTCCCCAAATTTCCCACTTCCGCTTGTATTCCTCTACTCCCTCCAATCCCTCAAATCTCTTTCCCTGTCTTTGCCCTTTCCTCTCTTTTCCCTACTTCCGTGAAATCTCCCGTCTTTACGCTCACCAGTCACTCTCCCTGCTTTCCCTCAACTCCCTCTTTGCCACCTTTTCCCACGCTTGTCTCTTTCCCTTTTTCCCCTCTCCTGTCTCTTCCCCGCTCTTTTTCCTTCAGTCTCCGAATTTCCCACTTGAGCTCGCCTTCCTCTAGTCCCTCCCATCCCTCAAATCTCTCTTCCCCCTCTTTCCCCTTGCCTCTCTCTTTTCCCGAGTTCCGTGAACTCTCCCGTCTTTACTCTCACCAGTCACTTTCCCTTCTATCCCTCAACTCCCTCTTTGCCACCTTTTCCCATGCTTGTCTCTTTCCCTTTTTCCTCTCGCCTGTCTCTTCCCCCCTCTTTTTCCTTCAGTCCCCAAATTTCCCACTTCCGCTTGTATTCCTCTACTCCCTCCCATCCCTCAAAGCTCTCTTTCCCTCACTTTCCCCTTGCCTCTCTCTTTTCCCTAGTTCCGTGACCTGTCCCGTCTTTACGCTCACCAGTCACTCTCCCTGCTTTCCCTCAACTCCCTCTTTGTCACCTTTTCCCACGTTTTTCTCTTTCCCTTTTTCCTCTCGCCTGTCTCTTCCCCCCTCTTTTAACTTCAGTCCCCAAATTTCCCACTTCCGCTTGTATTCCTCTACTCCCTCCAATCCCTCAAATCTCTTTCCCTGTCTTTGCCCTTTCCTCTCTTTTCCCTACTTGGGTGAAATCTCCCGTCTTTACGCTCACCAGTCACTCTCCCTGCTTTCCCTCAACTCCCTCTTTGCCACCTTTTCCCACGCTTGTCTCTTTCCCTTTTTCCCCTCTCCTGTCTCTTCCCCGCTCTTTTTCCTTCAGTCTCCGAATTTCCCACTTGAGCTCGCCTTCCTCTAGTCCCTCCCATCCCTCAAATCTCTCTTCCCCCTCTTTCCCCTTGCCTCTCTCTTTTCCCGAGTTCCGTGAACTCTCCCGTCTTTACTCTCACCAGTCACTGTCCCTTCTATCCCTCAACTCCCTCTTTGCCACCTTTTCCCATGCTTGTCTCTTTCCCTTTTTCCTCTCGCCTGTCTCTTCCCCCCTCTTTTTCCTTCAGTCCCCAAATTTCCCACTTCCGCTCGTTTTCCTTTACTCCCTCCCATCCCTCAAAGCTCTCTTTCCCTCACTTTCCCCTTGCTTCTCTCTTTTCCCTAGTTCCGTGAACTCTCCCGTCTTTACGCTCACCAGTCACTCTCCCTGCTTTCCCTCAACTCCCTCTTTGTCACCTTTTCCCACGTTTTTCTCTTTCCCTTTTTCCTCTCGCCTGTCTCTTCCCCCCTCTTTTAACTTCAGTCCCCAAATTTCCCACTTCCGCTTGTATTCCTCTACTCCCTCCAATCCCTCAAATCTCTTTCCCCGTCTTTCCCCTTTCCTCTCTTTTCTCTACTTCCGTGAACTCTCCCGTCTTTACGCTCACCAGTCACTTTCCCTGCTTTCCCTCAACTCCCTCTTTGTCACCTTTTCCCACGCTTGTCTCTTTTCCTTTTCAACCTTGCCTGTCTCTTCTCCCCTCTTTTTCCTTCAGTCCCCAAATTTCCCACTTCCGCTCGTTTTCCTCTACTCCCTCCAATCCCTCAAATCTCTCTTTCCCTCACGTTCCCCTTGCCTCTCTCTTTTCCCTAGTTCCGTGAACTCTTCCCTCTTTACGCTCACCAGTCACTCTCCCTGCTTTCCCTCAACTCCCTCTTTGTCTACTTTTCCCACGTTTTTCTCTTTCCCTTTTTCCTCTCGCCTGTCTCTTCCCCCCTTTTTTTCCTTCAGCCCCCAAATTTCCCACTTACGCTCGATTTCCTCTACTCCCTACAGTCCCTCAAAGCTCTTTTTCCCTCTCCTTCCCCTTGCCTCTCTCTTTTCCCCAGTTCCGTGACCTCTCCCGTCTTTACGCTCACCAGTCACTCTCCCTGCTTTCCCTCAACTCCCTCTTTGCCACCTTTTCCCAAGGTTCTCTCTTTCCCTTTACAACCTCGCCTGTCTCTTCTCCCCTCTTTTTCCTTCAGTCCCCAAATTTCCCACTTCCGCTTGTATTCCTCTACTCCCTCCAATCCCTCAAATCTCTTTCCCCGTCTTTCCCCTTTCCTCTCTCTTTTCCCTAGTTCCATGAACTCTCCCGTCTTTACGCTCACCAGGCACTTTCCCTGCTTTCCATCAACTCCCTCTTTGCCACCTTTCCCCACGCTTGTCTCTTTCCCTTTTCAACCTCGCCTGTCTCTTCTCCCCTCTTTTTCCTTCAGTCCCCAAATTTCCCACTTCCGCTTGTATTCCTCTACTCCCTCCAATCCCTCAAATCTCTTTCCCCGTCTTTCCCCTTTCCTCTGTTTTCCCTACTTCCGTGAACTCTCCCGTCTTTACGCTCACCAGTCACTCTCCCTGCTTTCCCTCAACTCCCTCTTTGCCACCTTTTCCCATGCTTGTCTCTTTCCCTTTTTCCCCTCTCCTGTCTCTTCCCCGCTCTTTTTCCTTCAGTCTCCGAATTTCCCACTTGAGCTCGCCTTCCTCTACTCCCTCCCATCCCTCAAATCTCTCTTCCCCCTCTTTCCCCTTGCCTCTCTCTTTTCCCGAGTTCCGTGAACTCTCCCGTCTTTACGCTCACCAGTCACTTTCCCTTCTTTCCCTCAACTCCCTCTTTGCCACCTTTTCCCATGCTTGTCTCTTTCCCTTTTTCCTCTCGCCTGTCTCTTCCCCCCTCTTTTTCCTTCAGTCCCCAATTTTCCCACTTCCGCTCGTTTTCCTTTACTCCCTCCCATCCCTCAAAGCTCTCTTTCCCTCACTTTCCCCTTGCCTCTCTCTTTTCCCTAGTTCCGTGAACTCTTCCCTCTTTACGCTCACCAGTCACTCTCCCTGCTTTCCCTCAACTCCCTCTTTGTCACCTTTTCCCACGTTTTTCTCTTTCCCTTTTTCCTTTCGCCTGTCTCTTCCCCCCTCTTTTTCCTTCAGTCCCCAAATTTCCCACTTACGCTCGATTTCCTCTACTCCCTACAGTCCCTCAAAGCTCTCTTTCCCTCTCCTTCCCCTTGCCTCTCTCTTTTCCCTAGTTCCGTGACCTCTCCCGTCTTTACGCTCACCAGTCACTTTCCCTGCTTTCCCTCAACTCCCTCTTTGTCAACTTTTCCCACGCTTGTGTCTTCTCCTTTTCATCCTCGCCTGTCTCTTCTCCCCTCTTTTTCCTTCAGCCCCCAAATTTCCCACTTACGCTCGATTTCCTCTACTCCCTACAGTCCCTCAAAGCTCTTTTTCCCTCTCCTTCCCCTTGCCTCTCTCTTTTCCCTAGTTCCGTGACCTGTCCCGTCTTTACGCTCACCAGTCACTCTCCCTGCTTTCCATCAACTCCCTCTTTGTCACCTTTTCCCACGTTTTTCTCTTTCCCTTTTTCCTCTCGCCTGTCTCTTCCCCCCTCTTTTAACTTCAGTCCCCAAATTTCCCACTTCCGCTTGTATTCCTCTACTCCCTCCAATCCCTCAAATCTCTTTCCCTGTCTTTGCCCTTTCCTCTCTTTTCCCTACTTGGGTGAAATCTCCCGTCTTTACGCTCACCAGTCACTCTCCCTGCTTTCCCTCAACTCCCTCTTTGCCACCTTTTCCCACGCTTGTCTCTTTCCCTTTTCCCCCTCTCCTGTCTCTTCCCCGCTCTTTTTCCTTCAGTCTCCGAATTTCCCACTTGAGCTCGCCTTCCTCTAGTCCCTCCCATCCCTCAAATCTCTCTTCCCCCTCTTTCCCCTTGCCTCTCTCTTTTCCCGAGTTCCGTGAACTCTCCCGTCTTTACTCTCACCAGTCACTTTCCCTTCTATCCCTCAACTCCCTCTTTGCCACCTTTTCCCATGCTTGTCTCTTTCCCTTTTTCCTCTCGCCTGTCTCTTCCCCCCTCTTTTTCCTTCAGTCCCCAAATTTCCCACTTCCGCTCGTTTTCCTTTACTCCCTACAGTCCCTCAAAGCTCTCTTTCCCTCTCCTTCCCCTTGCCTCTCTCTTTTCCCTAGTTCCGTGACCTCTCCCGTCTTTACGCTCACCAGTCACTTTCCCTGCTTTCCCTCAACTCCCTCTTTGTCAACTTTTCCCACGCTTGTCTCTTTTCCTTTTCACCCTCGCCTGCCTCTTCCCCCCTTTTTTTCCTTCAGTCCCCAAATTTCCCACTCACGCTCGATTTCCTCTACTCCCTACAGTCCCTCAAAGCTCTCTTTCCCTCTCCTTCCCCTTGCCTCTCTCTTTTCCCTAGTTCCGTGACCTCTCCCGTCTTTACGCTCACCAGTCACTTTCCCTGCTTTCCCTCAACTCCCTCTTTGTCAACTTTTCCCACGCTTGTCTCTTTTCCTTTTCAACCTCGCCTGTCTCTTCCCCCCTCTTTTTCCTTCAGTCCCCAAATTTCCCACTTACGCTCGATTTCCTCTACTCCCTCCAATCCCTCAAATCTCTTTTCCCGTCTTTCCCCTTGCCTCTCTCTTTTCCCTAGTTCCGTGAACTCTCCCGTCTTTACGCTCACCAGGCACTTTCCCTGCTTTCCATCAACTCCCTCTTTGCCACCTTTCCCCACGCTTATCTCTTTCCCTTTTCAACCTCGCCTGTCTCTTCTCCCCTCTTTTTCCTTCAGTCCCCAAATTTCCCACTTCCGCTTGTATTCCTCTACTCCCTCCAATCCCTCAAATCTCTTTCCCTGTCTTTGCCCTTTCCTCTCTTTTCCCTACTTCCGTGAAATCTCCCGTCTTTACGCTCACCAGTCACTCTCCCTGCTTTCCCTCAACTCCCTCTTTGCCACCTTTTCCCACGCTTGTCTCTTTCCCTTTTCCCCTCTCCTGTCTCTTCCCCGCTCTTTTTCCTTCAGTCTCCGAATTTCCCACTTGAGCTCGCCTTCCTCTACTCCCTCCCATCCCTCAAATCTCTCTTCCCCCTCTTTCCCCTTGCCTCTCTCTTTTCCCGAGTTCCGTGAACTCTCCCGTCTTTACGCTCACCAGTCACTTTCCCTTCTTTCCCTCAACTCCCTCTTTGCCACCTTTTCCCATGCTTGTCTCTTTCCCTTTTTCCTCTCGCCTGTCTCTTCCCCCCTCTTTTTCCTTCAGTCCCCAAATTTCCCACTTCCGCTCGTTTTCCTTTACTCCCTACAGTCCCTCAAAGCTCTCTTTCCCTCTCCTTCCCCTTGCCTCTCTCTTTTCCCTAGTTCCGTGACCTCTCCCGTCTTTACGCTCACCAGTCACTTTCCCTGCTTTCCCTCAACTCCCTCTTTGTCAACTTTTCCCACGCTTGTCTCTTTTCCTTTTCAACCTCGCCTGCCTCTTCCCCCCTTTTTTTCCTTCAGTCCCCAAATTTCCCACTCACGCTCGATTTCCTCTACTCCCTACAGTCCCTCAAAGCTCTCTTTCCCTCTCCTTCCCCTTGCCTCTCTCTTTTCCCTAGTTCCGTGACCTCTCCCGTCTTTACGCTCACCAGTCACTTTCCCTGCTTTCCCTCAACTCCCTCTTTGTCACCTTTTCCCACGCTTGTCTCTTTTCCTTTTCAACCTCGCCTGTCTCTTCCCCCCTCTTTTTCCTTCAGTCCCCAAATTTCCCACTTACGCTCGATTTCCTCTACTACCTACAGTCCCTCAAATCTATCTTTCCCTCACTTTCCCCTTGCCTCTCTCTTTTCCCTAGTTCCGTGAACTCTTCCCTCTTTACGCTCACCAGTCACTCTCCCTGCTTTCCCTCAACTCCCTCTTTGCCACCTTTTCCCACGGTTCTCTCTTTCCCTTTTTCCCCTCTCCTGTCTCTTCCCCCCTCTTTTTCCTTCAGTCCCCAAATTTCCCACTTCCGCTTGTATTCCTCTACTCCCTCCAATCCCTCAAATCTCTTTTCCCGTCTTTCCCCTTGCCTCTCTCTTTTCCCTAGTTCCGTGACCTCTCCCGTCTTTACGCTCACCAGTCACTCTCCCTGCTTTCCCTCAACTCCCTCTTTGCCACCTTTTCCCACGCTTGTCTCTTTCCCTTTTTCCCCTCTCCTGTCTCTTCCCCGCTCTTTTTCCTTCAGTCTCCGAATTTCCCACTTGAGCTCGCCTTCCTCTACTCCCTCCCATCCCTCAAATCTCTCTTCCCCCTCTTTCCCCTTGCCTCTCTCTTTTCCCGAGTTCCGTGAACTCTCCCGTCTTTACGCTCACCAGTCACTTTCCCTTCTTTCCCTCAACTCCCTCTTTGCCACCTTTTCCCATGCTTGTCTCTTTCCCTTTTTCCTCTCGCCTGTCTCTTCCCCCCTCTTTTTCCTTCAGTCCCCAAATTTCCCACTTCCGCTCGTTTTCCTTTACTCCCTACAGTCCCTCAAAGCTCTCTTTCCCTCACTTGCCCCTTGCTTCTCTCTTTTCCCTAGTTCCGTGACCTGTCCCGTCTTTACGCTCACCAGTCACTCTCCCTGCTTTCCCTCAACTCCCTCTTTGTCACCTTTTCCCACGCTTGTCTCTTTTCCTTTTCAACCTCGCCTGTCTCTTCTCCCCTCTTTTTCCTTCAGTCCCCAAATTTCCCACTTCCGCTCGTTTTCCTCTACTCCCTCCAATCCCTCAAATCTCTCTTTCCCTCACTTTCCCCTTGCCTCTCTCTTTTCCCTAGTTCCGTGAACTCTTCCCTCTTTACGCTCACCAGTCACTCTCCCTGCTTTCCCTCAACTCCCTCTTTGTCTACTTTTCCCACGTTTTTCTCTTTCCCTTTTTCCTCTCGCCTGTCTCTTCCCCCCTTTTTTTCCTTCAGTCCCCAAATTTCCCACTTACGCTCGATTTCCTCTACTCCCTACAGTCCCTCAAAGCTCTTTTTCCCTCTCCTTCCCCTTGCCTCTCTCTTTTCCCCAGTTCCGTGACCTCTCCCGTCTTTACGCTCACCAGTCACTCTCCCTGATTTCCCTCAACTCCCTCTTTGCCACCTTTTCCCAAGGTTCTCTCTTTCCCTTTACAACCTCGCCTGTCTCTTCTCCCCTCTTTTTCCTTCAGTCCCCAAATTTCCCACTTCCGCTTGTATTCCTCTACTCCCTCCAATCCCTCAAATCTCTTTCCCCGTCTTTCCCCTTTCCTCTCTCTTTTCCCTAGTTCCGTGAACTCTCCCGTCTTTACGCTCACCAGGCACTTTCCCTGCTTTCCATCAACTCCCTCTTTGCCACCTTTCCCCACGCTTGTCTCTTTCCCTTTTCAACCTCGCCTGTCTCTTCCCCCCTCTTTTTCCTTCAGTCCCCAAATTTCCCACTTCCGCTTGTATTCCTCTACTCCCTCCAATCCCTCAAATCTCTTTCCCTGTCTTTGCCCTTTCCTCTCTTTTCCCTACTTCCGTGAAATCTCCCGTCTTTACGCTCACCAGTCACTCTCCCTGCTTTCCCTCAACTCCCTCTTTGCCACCTTTTCCCACGCTTGTCTCTTTCCCTTTTTCCCCTCTCCTGTCTCTTCCCCGCTCTTTTTCCTTCAGTCTCCGAATTTCCCACTTGAGCTCGCCTTCCTCTAGTCCCTCCCATCCCTCAAATCTCTCTTCCCCCTCTTTCCCCTTGCCTCTCTCTTTTCCCGAGTTCCGTGAACTCTCCCGTCTTTACTCTCACCAGTCACTTTCCCTTCTATCCCTCAACTCCCTCTTTGCCACCTTTTCCCATGCTTGTCTCTTTCCCTTTTTCCTCTCGCCTGTCTCTTCCCCCCTTTTTCCTTCAGTCCCCAAATTTCCCACTTCCGCTCGTTTTCCTTTACTCCCTCCCATCCCTCAAAGCTCTCTTTCCCTCACTTTCCCCTTGCCTCTCTCTTTTCCCTAGTTCCGTGACCTGTCCCGTCTTTACGCTCACCAGTCACTCTCCCTGCTTTCCCTCAACTCCCTCTTTGTCACCTTTTCCCACGTTTTTCTCTTTCCCTTTTTCCTCTCGCCTGTCTCTTCCCCCCTCTTTTAACTTCAGTCCCCAAATTTCCCACTTCCGCTTGTATTCCTCTACTCCCTCCAATCCCTCAAATCTCTTTCCCTGTCTTTGCCCTTTCCTCTCTTTTCCCTACTTGGGTGAAATCTCCCGTCTTTACGCTCACCAGTCACTCTCCCTGCTTTCCCTCAACTCCCTCTTTGCCACCTTTTCCCACGCTTGTCTCTTTCCCTTTTTCCCCTCTCCTGTCTCTTCCCCGCTCTTTTTCCTTCAGTCTCCGAATTTCCCACTTGAGCTCGCCTTCCTCTAGTCCCTCCCATCCCTCAAATCTCTCTTCCCCCTCTTTCCCCTTGCCTCTCTCTTTTCCCTAGTTCCGTGAACTCTTCCCTCTTTACGCTCACCAGTCACTCTCCCTGCTTTCCCTCAACTCCCTCTTTGTCTACTTTTCCCACGTTTCTCTTTCCCTTTTTCCTCTCGCCTGTCTCTTCCCCCCTTTTTTTCCTTCAGCCCCCAAATTTCCCACTTACGCTCGATTTCCTCTACTCCCTACAGTCCCTCAAAGCTCTTTTTCCCTCTCCTTCCCCTTGCCTCTCTCTTTTCCCCAGTTCCGTGACCTCTCCCGTCTTTACGCTCACCAGTCACTCTCCCTGCTTTCCCTCAACTCCCTCTTTGCCACCTTTTCCCAAGGTTCTCTCTTTCCCTTTACAACCTCGCCTGTCTCTTCTCCCCTCTTTTTCCTTCAGTCCCCAAATTTCCCACTTCCGCTTGTATTCCTCTACTCCCTCCAATCCCTCAAATCTCTTTCCCCGTCTTTCCCCTTTCCTCTCTCTTTTCCCTAGTTCCATGAACTCTCCCGTCTTTACGCTCACCAGGCACTTTCCCTGCTTTCCATCAACTCCCTCTTTGCCACCTTTCCCCACGCTTGTCTCTTTCCCTTTTCAACCTCGCCTGTCTCTTCTCCCCTCTTTTTCCTTCAGTCCCCAAATTTCCCACTTCCGCTTGTATTCCTCTACTCCCTCCAATCCCTCAAATCTCTTTCCCCGTCTTTCCCCTTTCCTCTGTTTTCCCTACTTCCGTGAACTCTCCCGTCTTTACGCTCACCAGTCACTCTCCCTGCTTTCCCTCAACTCCCTCTTTGCCACCTTTTCCCACGCTTGTCTCTTTCCCTTTTTCCCCTCTCCTGTCTCTTCCCCGCTCTTTTTCCTTCAGTCTCCGAATTTCCCACTTGAGCTCGCCTTCCTCTACTCCCTCCCATCCCTCAAATCTCTCTTCCCCCTCTTTCCCCTTGCCTCTCTCTTTTCCCGAGTTCCGTGAACTCTCCCGTCTTTACGCTCACCAGTCACTTTCCCTTCTTTCCCTCAACTCCCTCTTTGCCACCTTTTCCCATGCTTGTCTCTTTCCCTTTTTCCTCTCGCCTGTCTCTTCCCCCCTCTTTTTCCTTCAGTCCCCAATTTTCCCACTTCCGCTCGTTTTCCTTTACTCCCTCCCATCCCTCAAAGCTCTCTTTCCCTCACTTTCCCCTTGCCTCTCTCTTTTCCCTAGTTCCGTGAACTCTTCCCTCTTTACGCTCACCAGTCACTCTCCCTGCTTTCCCTCAACTCCCTCTTTGACAACTTTTCCCACGCTTGTGTCTTCTCCTTTTCAACCTCGCCTGTCTCTTCTCCCCTCTTTTTCCTTCAGCCCCCAAATTTCCCACTTACGCTCGATTTCCTCTACTCCCTACAGTCCCTCAAAGCTCTTTTTCCCTCTCCTTCCCCTTGCCTCTCTCTTTTCCCTAGTTCCGTGACCTCTCCCATCTTTACGCTCACCAGTCACTTTCCCTGCTTTCCCTCAACTCCCTCTTTGCCACCTTTTCCCACGTTTTTCTCTTTCCCTTTTTCCTTTCGCCTGTCTCTTCCCCCCTCTTTTTCCTTCAGTCCCCAAATTTCCCACTTAAGCTCGATTTCCTCTACTCCCTACAGTCCCTCAAAGCTCTCTTTCCCTCACTTTCCCCTTGCCTCTCTCTTTTCCCTAGTTCCATGACCTCTCCCGTCTTTACGCTCACCAGTCACTTTCCCTGCTTTCCCTCAACTCCCTCTTTGTCAACTTTTCCCACGCTTGTCTCTTCTCCTTTTCAACCTCGCCTGTCTCTTCTCCCCTCTTTTTCCTTCAGCCCCCAAATTTCCCACTTACGCTCGATTTCCTCTACTCCCTACAGTCCCTCAAAGCTCTTTTTCCCTCTCCTTCCCCTTGCCTCTCTCTTTTCCCTAGTTCCGTGAACTCTCCCGTCTTTACGCTCACCAGTCACTCTCCCTGCTTTCCCTCAACTCCCTGTCTACTTTTCCCACGTTTTTCTCTTTCCCTTTTTCCTCTCGCCTGTCTCTTCCCCCCTTTTTTTCCTTCAGTCCCCAAATTTCCCACTTACGCTCGATTTCCTCTACTCCCTACAGTCCCTCAAAGCTCTTTTTCCCTCTCCTTCCCCTTGCCTCTCTCTTTTCCCTAGTTCCGTGACCTCTCCCATCTTTACGCTCACCAGTCACTTTCCCTGCTTTCCCTCAACTCCCTCTTTGCCACCTTTTCCCACGTTTTTCTCTTTCCCTTTTTCCTTTCGCCTGTCTCTTCCCCCCTCTTTTTCCTTCAGCCCACAAATTTCCCACTTATGCTCGATTTCCTCTACTCCCTACAGTCCCTCAAAGCTCTCTTTCCCTCATTTTCCCCTTGCCTCTCTCTTTTCCCTAGTTCCGTGACCTCTCCCGTCTTTACGCTCACCAGTCACTTTCCCTGCTTTCCCTCAAATCCCTCTTTGTCAACTTTTCCCACGCTTGTCTCTTCTCCTTTTCAACCTCGCCTGTCTCTTCCCCCCTTTTTTTCCTTCAGTCCCCAAATTTCCCACTTACGCTCGATTTCCTCTACTCCCTACAGTCCCTCAAAGCTCTTTTCCCCTCTCCTTCCCCTTGCCTCTCTCTTTTCCCTAGTTCCGTGAACTCTCCCGTCTTTACGCTCACCAGTCACTTTCCCTGCTTTCCCTCAACTCCCTCTTTGCCACCTTTTCCCACGTTTTTCTCTTTCCCTTTTTTCTCTCGCCTGTCTCTTCCCCCCTCTTTTTCCTTCAGCCCCCAAATTTCCCACTTACGCTCGATTTCCTCTACTCCCTACAGTCCCTCAACGCTCTCTTTTCCCTTGCCTCTCTCTTTTCCCTAGTTCCGTGACCTCTCCCCTCTTTACGCTCACCAGTCACTTTCCCTGCTTTCTCTCAACTCCCTCTTTGTCAACTTTTCCCACGCTTGTCTCTTTTCCTTTTCAACCTCGCCTGTCTCTTCCCCCCTCTTTTTCCTTCAGTCCCCAAATTTCCCACTTCCGCTCGTTTTCCTCTACTCCCTCCCATCTCTCAAAACTCTCTTTCCCTCTCTTTCCCCTTGCCTCTCTCTTTTCCCGAGTTCCGTGAACTCTCCCGTCTTTACGCTCACCAGTCACTTTCCCTTCTTTCCCTCAACTCCCTCTTTGCCACCTCTTCCCACGCTTGTCTCTTTTCCTTTTCAACCTCGCCTGTCTCTTCTCCCCTCTTTTTCCTTCAGTCCCCAAATTTCCCACTTCCGCTCGCCTTCCTTTACTCCCTCCCATCCCTCAAATCTCTTTCCCTCTCTTTCCCCTTGCCTCTCTCTTTTCCCTAGTTCCATGAACTCTCCCCTCTTTATGCTCACCAGTCACTCTCCCTGCTTTCCCTCAACTCCCTCTTTGCCACCTTTTCCCACGCTTGTCTCTTTCCCTTTTTCCCCTCTCCTGTCTCTCCCCCTCTCTTTTTCCTTCAGTCCCCGACTTTCCCACTTAGGCTCGATTTCCTCTACTCCCTACAGTCCCTCAAAGCTCTCTTTCCCTCTCCTTCCCCTTGCCTCTCTCTTTTCCCTAGTTCCGTGACCTCTCCCGTCTTTACGCTCACCAGTCACTTTCCCTGCTTTCCCTCAACTCCCTCTTTGCCACCTTTTCCCACGTTTTTCTCTTTCCCTTTTTCCTCTCGCCTGTCTCTTCCCCCCTCTTTTTCCTTCAGCCCCCAAATTTCCCACTTACGCTCGATTTCCTCTACTCCCTACAGTCCCTCAGAGCTCTCTTTTCCCTTCCCTCTCTCTTTTCCCTAGTTCCGTGACCTCTCCCCTCTTTACGCTCACCAGTCACTTTCCCCGCTTTCCCTCAACTCCCTCTTTGCCACCTTTTCCCACGCTTCTCTTTCCCTTTTTCCCCTCGCCAGTCTCTTCTCCCCTCTTTTTCCTTCAGTCACTAAATTTCACACTTCCGCTCGACTTCGTCTACTCCCTCCCATCCCTGAAATCTCTCTTCCCCTATTTTTCCCCTTGCCTCTCTCTTTTCCCGAGTTCCATTAACTCTCCCGTCTTTACGCTCACCAGTCACTTTCCCTTCTTTCCCTCAACTCCCTCTTTGCCACCTTTTCCCACGCTTGTCTCTTTCCCTTTTCCCCCTCGCCTGTCTCTTCCCCCCTCTTTTTCCTTCAGTCCCCAAATTTCCCACTTCCGCTCGTTTTCCTCTACTCCCTCCCATCTCTCAAAACTCTCTTTCCCTCTCTTTCCCCTTGCCTCTCTCTTTTCCCGAGTTCCGTGAACTCTCCCGTCTTTACGCTCACCAGTCACTTTCCCTGCTTTCCCTCAACTCCCTCTTTGCCACCTTTTCCCACGCTTGTCTCTTTTCCTTTTCAACCTCGCCTGTCTCTTCTCCCCTCTTTTTCCTTCAGTCCCCAAATTTCCCACTTCCGCTCGCCTTCCTTTACTCCCTCCCATCTCTCAAAACTCTCTTTCCCTCTCTTTCCCCTTGCCTCTCTCTTTTCCCTGTTTCCATGAACTCTCCCCTCTTTATGCTCACCACTCACTTTCCCTGCTTTCCCTCAACTCCCTCTTTGCCACCTTTTCCCACGCTTGTCTCTTTCCCTTTTTCCCCTCTCCTTTCTCTTCTCCCCTCTTTTTCCTTCACTCCCCAAATTTCCCACTTCCGCTTGTATTCCTCTACTCCCTCCAATCCCTCAAATCTCTTTCCCCGTCCTTCCCCTTTCCTCTTTTCTCTACTTCCGTGAACTCTCCCGTCTTTACGCTCACCAGTCACTCTCCCTGCTTTCCCTCAACTCCCTCTTTGCCACCTTTTCCCACGCTTGTCTCTTTCCCTTTTCCCCCTCGCCTGTCTCTTCCCCCCTCTTTTTCCTTCAGTCCCCAAATTTCCCACTTCCGCTCGTTTTCCTCTACTCCCTCCCATCTCTCAAAACTCTCTTTCCCTCTCTTTCCCCTTGCCTCTCTCTTTTCCCTAGTTCCATGAACTCTCCCCTCTTTATGCTCACCAGTCACTCTCCCTGCTTTCCCTCAACTCCCTCTTTGCCACCTTTTCCCACGCTTGTCTCTTTCCCTTTTTCCCCTCTCCTGTCTCTTCCCCCCTCTTTTTCCTTCAGTCCCCGACTTTCCCACTTGAGCTCGCCTTCCTCTACTCCCTCCCATCCCTCAAATATCTCTTCCCCTCTTTTTCCCCTTGCCTGTCTCTCATCCGGAGTTCCATGAACTCTCCCCCTTCTTTACGCTCACCAGTCACTTTCCCTTCTTTCCCTCAACTCCCTCTTTGCCACCTTTTCCCATGCTTGTCTCTTTTCCGTTTCCCCCTCGCCTCTCTTCCCCCCTCTTTTTACTTCACTCCCCAAATTTCCCAGTTCCGCTCGTATTCCTCTACTCCCTACAATCCCTCATAGCTCTCCCCCCCTCTTTTTCCCCTTGCCTCTCTCTTTTCCCTAGTTCCGTGAACTCTCCCGTCTTTACGCTCACCAGTCTCTTTCCCTGCTTTCCCTCAACTCCCTCTTTGCCACCTTTTCCCACGTTTTTCTCTTTCCCTTTTTCCTCTCGCCTGTCTCTTCCCCCCTCTTTTTCCTTCAGTCCCCAAATTTCCCACTTCCGCTCGATTTCCTCTACTCCCTCCCATCTCTCAAAACTCTCTTTCCCTCTCTTTCCCCTTGCCTCTCTCTTTTCCCGAGTTCCGTGACCTCTCCCGTCTTTACGCTCACCAGTCACTTTCCCTGCTTTCCCTCAACTCCCTCTTTGTCAACTTTTCCCACGCTTGTCTCTTTCCCTTTTCAACCTCGCCTGTCTCTTCCCCCCTCTTTTTCCTTCAGTCCCCAAATTTCCCACTTACGCTCGATTTCCTCTACTCCCTACAGTCCCTCAACACTCTCTTTTCCCTTGCCTCTCTCTTTTCCCTAGTTCCGTGACCTCTCCCCTCTTTACGCTCACCAGTCACTTTCCCTGCTTTCCCTCAACTCCCTCTTTGCCACCTTTTCCCACGCTTGTCTCTTTCCCTTTTTCCCCTCGCCTGTCTCTTCCCCCCTCTTTTTCCTTCAGTCCCCAAATTTCCCACTTCCGCTCGTTTTCCTCTACTCCCTCCCATCCCTCAAATCTCTTTCCCCCTCTTTCCCCTTGCCTCTCTCTTTTCCCGAGTTCCGTGAACTCTCCCGTCTTTACGCTCACCAGTCACTCTCCCTGCTTTCCCTCAACTCCCTCTTTGCCACCTTTTCCCACGTTTTTCTCTTTCCCTTTTTCCTCTCTCCTGTCTCTTCCCCCCTCTTTTTCCTTCAGCCCCCAAATTTCCCACTTTACGCTCGATTTCCTCTACTCCCTACAGTCCCTCAAATCTCTCTTTCCCTCTCCTTCCCCTTGCCTCTCTCTTTTCCCTAGTTCCGTGAACTCTCCCGTCTTTACGCTCACCAGTCACTTTCCCTGCTTTCCCTCAACTCCCTCTTTGCCACCTTTTCCCACGTTTTTCTCTTTCCCTTTTTCCTCTCGCCTGTCTCTTCCCCCCTCTTTTTCCTTCAGCCCCCAAATTTCCCACTTACGCTCGATTTCCTCTACTCCCTACAGTCCCTCAGAGCTCTCTTTTCCCTTCCCTCTCTCTTTTCCCTAGTTCCGTGACCTCTCCCCTCTTTACGCTCACCAGTCACTTTCCCCGCTTTCCCTCAACTCCCTCTTTGCCACCTTTTCCCACGCTTCTCTTTCCCTTTTTCCCCTCGCCAGTCTCTTCTCCCCTCTTTTTCCTTCAGTCACTAAATTTCACACTTCCGCTCGACTTCGTCTACTCCCTCCCATCCCTGAAATCTCTCTTCCCCTATTTTTCCCCTTGCCTCTCTCTTTTCCCGAGTTCCATTAACTCTCCCGTCTTTACGCTCACCAGTCACTTTCCCTTCTTTCCCTCAACTCCCTCTTTGCCACCTTTTCCCACGCTTGTCTCTTTCCCTTTTCCCCCTCGCCTGTCTCTTCCCCCCTCTTTTTCCTTCAGTCCCCAAATTTCCCACTTCCGCTCGTTTTCCTCTACTCCCTCCCATCTCTCAAAACTCTCTTTCCCTCTCTTTCCCTTGCCTCTCTCTTTTCCCGAGTTCCGTGAACTCTCCCGTCTTTACGCTCACCAGTCACTTTCCCTGCTTTCCCTCAACTCCCTCTTTGCCACCTTTTCCCACGCTTGTCTCTTTTCCTTTTCAACCTCGCCTGTCTCTTCTCCCCTCTTTTTCCTTCAGTCCCCAAATTTCCCACTTCCGCTCGCCTTCCTTTACTCCCTCCCATCTCTCAAAACTCTCTTTCCCTCTCTTTCCCCTTGCCTCTCTCTTTTCCCTGTTTCCATGAACTCTCCCCTCTTTATGCTCACCACTCACTTTCCCTGCTTTCCCTCAACTCCCTCTTTGCCACCTTTTCCCACGCTTGTCTCTTTCCCTTTTTCCCCTCTCCTTTCTCTTCTCCCCTCTTTTTCCTTCACTCCCCAAATTTCCCACTTCCGCTTGTATTCCTCTACTCCCTCCAATCCCTCAAATCTCTTTCCCCGTCCTTCCCCTTTCCTCTTTTCTCTACTTCCGTGAACTCTCCCGTCTTTACGCTCACCAGTCACTCTCCCTGCTTTCCCTCAACTCCCTCTTTGCCACCTTTTCCCACGCTTGTCTCTTTCCCTTTTCCCCCTCGCCTGTCTCTTCCCCCCTCTTTTTCCTTCAGTCCCCAGATTTCCCACTTCCGCTCGTTTTCCTCTACTCCCTCCCATCTCTCAAAACTCTCTTTCCCTCTCTTTCCCCTTGCCTCTCTCTTTTCCCTAGTTCCATGAACTCTCCCCTCTTTATGCTCACCAGTCACTCTCCCTGCTTTCCCTCAACTCCCTCTTTGCCACCTTTTCCCACGCTTGTCTCTTTCCCTTTTTCCCCTCTCCTGACTCTTCCCCTCTCTTTTTTCCTTCAGTCCCCGACTTTCCCACTTGAGCTCGCCTTCCTCTACTCCCTCCCATCCCTCAAATATCTCTTCCCCTCTTTTTCCCCTTGCCTGTCTCTCATCCGGAGTTCCATGAACTCTCCCCCTTCTTTACGCTCACCAGTCACTTTCCCTTCTTTCCCTCAACTCCCTCTTTGCCACCTTTTCCCATGCTTGTCTCTTTTCCGTTTCCCCCTCGCCTCTCTTCCCCCCTCTTTTTACTTCACTCCCCAAATTTCCCAGTTCCGCTCGTATTCCTCTACTCCCTACAATCCCTCATAGCTCTCCCCCCCTCTTTTTCCCCTTGCCTCTCTCTTTTCCCTAGTTCCGTGAACTCTCCCGTCTTTACGCTCACCAGTCACTTTCCCTGCTTTCCCTCAACTCCCTCTTTGCCACCTTTTCCCACGTTTTTCTCTTTTCCTTTTTCCTCTCGCCTGTCTCTTCCTCCCTCTTTTTCCTTCAGTCCCCAAATTTCCCACTTCCGCTCGATTTCCTCTACTCCCTCCCATCTCTCAAAACTCTCTTTCCCTCTCTTTCCCCTTGCCTCTCTCTTTTCCCGAGTTCCGTGACCTCTCCCGTCTTTACGCTCACCAGTCACTTTCCCTGCTTTCCCTCAACTCCCTCTTTGTCAACTTTTCCCACGCTTGTCTCTTTCCCTTTTCAACCTCGCCTGTCTCTTCCCCCCTCTTTTTCCTTCAGTCCCCAAATTTCCCACTTACGCTCGATTTCCTCTACTCCCTACAGTCCCTCAACACTCTCTTTTCCCTTGCCTCTCTCTTTTCCCTAGTTCCGTGACCTCTCCCCTCTTTACGCTCACCAGTCACTTTCCCTGCTTTCCCTCAACTCCCTCTTTGCCACCTTTTCCCACGCTTGTCTCTTTCCCTTTTCCCCCTCGCCTGTCTCTTCCCCCCTCTTTTTCCTTCAGTCCCCAAATTTCCCACTTCCGCTCGTTTTCCTCTACTCCCTCCCATCCCTCAAATCTCTTTCCCTCTCTTTCCCCTTGCCTCTCTCTTTTCCCGAGTTCCGTGAACTCTCCCGTCTTTACGCTCACCAGTCACTTTCCCTGCTTTCCCTCAACTCCCTCTTTGCCACCTTTTCCCACGTTTTTCTCTTTCCCTTTTTCCTCTCTCCTGTCTCTTCCCCCCTCTTTTTCCTTCAGCCCCCAAATTTCCCACTTTACGCTCGATTTCCTCTACTCCCTACAGTCCCTCAAATCTCTCTTTCCCTCTCCTTCCCCTTGCCTCTCTCTTTTCCCTAGTTCCGTGAACTCTCCCGTCTTTACGCTCACCAGTCACTTTCCCTGCTTTCCCTCAACTCCCTCTTTGCCACCTTTTCCCACGCTTGTCTCTTTTCCTTTTCAACCTCGCCTGTCTCTTCCCCCCTCTTTTTCCTTCAGTCCCCAAATTTCCCACTTACGCTCGATTTCCTCTACTCCCTACAGTCCCTCAGAGCTCTCTTTTCCCTTCCCTCTCTCTTTTCCCTAGTTCCGTGACCTCTCCCCTCTTTACGCTCACCAGTCATTTTCCCCGCTTTCCCTCAACTCCCTCTTTGCCACCTTTTCCCACGCTTCTCTTTCCCTTTTTCCCCTCGCCAGTCTCTTCTCCCCTCTTTTTCCTTCAGTCACTAAATTTCACACTTCCGCTCGACTTCGTCTACTCCCTCCCATCCCTCAAATCTCTCTTCCCCTATTTTTCCCCTTGCCTCTCTCTTTTCCCGAGTTCCGTGAACTCTCCCGTCTTTACGCTCACCAGTCACTTTCCCTTCTTTCCCTCAACTCCCTCTTTGCCACCTTTTCCCACGCTTGTCTCTTTCCCTTTTCCCCCTCGCCTGTCTCTTCCCCCCTCTTTTTCCTTCAGTCCCCAAATTTCCCACTTCCGCTCGTTTTCCTCTACTCCCTCCCATCCCTCAAATCTCTTTCCCTCTCTTTCCCCTTGCCTCTCTCTTTTCCCGAGTTCCGTGAACTCTCCCGTCTTTACGCTCACCAGTCACTTTCCCTGCTTTCCCTCAACTCCCTCTTTGTCAACTTTTCCCACGCTTGTCTCTTCTCCTTTTCAACCTCGCCTGTCTCTTCTCCCCTCTTTTTCCTTCAGTCCCCAAATTTCCCACTTACGCTCGATTTCCTCTACTCCCTACAGTCCCTCAACACTCTCTTTTCCCTTGCCTCTCTCTTTTCCCTAGTTCCGTGACCTCTCCCCTCTTTACGCTCACCAGTCACTTTCCCTGCTTTCCCTCAACTCCCTCTTTGTCAACTTTTCCCACGCTTGTCTCTTTTCCTTTTCAACCTCGCCTGTCTCTTCCCCCCTCTTTTTCCTTCAGTCCCCAAATTTCCCACTTACGCTCGATTTCCTCTACTCCCTACAGTCCCTCAGAGCTCTCTTTTCCCTTCCCTCTCTCTTTTCCCTAGTTCCGTGACCTCTCCCCTCTTTACGCTCACCAGTCACTTTCCCCGCTTTCCCTCTACTCCCTCTTTGCCACCTTTTCCCACGCTTCTCTTTCCCTTTTTCCCCTCGCCAGTCTCTTCTCCCCTCTTTTTCCTTCAGTCACTAAATTTCCCACTTCCGCTCGACTTCGTCTACTCCCTGCTTTCCCTCAACTCCCTCTTTGTCAACTTTTCCCACGCTTGTCTCTTTTCCTTTTCAACCTCGCCTGTCTCTTCCCCCCTCTTTTTCCTTCAGTCCCCAAATTTCCCACTTACGCTCGATTTCCTCTACTCCCTACAGTCCCTCAGAGCTCTCTTTTCCCTTCCCTCTCTCTTTTCCCTAGTTCCGTGACCTCTCCCCTCTTTACGCTCACCAGTCACTTTCCCCGCTTTCCCTCTACTCCCTCTTTGCCACCTTTTCCCACGCTTCTCTTTCCCTTTTTCCCCTCGCCAGTCTCTTCTCCCCTCTTTTTCCTTCAGTCACTAAATTTCACACTTCCGCTCGACTTCGTCTACTCCCTCCCATCCCTCAAATCTCTCTTCCCCTATTTTTCCCCTTGCCTCTCTCTTTTCCCGAGTTCCGTGAACTCTCCCGTCTTTACGCTCACCAGTCACTTTCCCTTCTTTCCCTCAACTCCCTCTTTGCCACCTTTTCCCACGCTTGTCTTTCCCTTTTCCCCCTCGCCTGTCTCTTCCCCCCTCTTTTTCCTTCAGTCCCCAAATTTCCCACTTCCGCTCGTTTTCCTCTACTCCCTCCCATCTCTCAAAACTCTCTTTCCCTCTCTTTCCCCTTGCCTCTCTCTTTTCCCGAGTTCCGTGAACTCTCCCGTCTTTACGCTCACCAGTCACTTTCCCTGCTTTCCCTCAACTCCCTCTTTGTCAACTTTTCCCACGCTTGTCTCTTTTCCTTTTCAACCTCGCCTGTCTCTTCCCCCCTCTTTTTCCTTCAGTCCCCAAATTTCCCACTTACGCTCGATTTCCTCTACTCCCTACAGTCCCTCAGAGCTCTCTTTTCCCTTCCCTCTCTCTTTTCCCTAGTTCCGTGACCTCTCCCCTCTTTACGCTCACCAGTCATTTTCCCCGCTTTCCCTCAACTCCCTCTTTGCCACCTTTTCCCACGCTTCTCTTTCCCTTTTTCCCCTCGCCAGTCTCTTCTCCCCTCTTTTTCCTTCAGTCACTAAATTTCACACTTCCGCTCGACTTCGTCTACTCCCTCCCATCCCTCAAATCTCTCTTCCCCTATTTTTCCCCTTGCCTCTCTCTTTTCCCTAGTTCCGTGACCTCTCCCGTCTTTACGCTCACCAGTCACTCTCCCTGCTTTCCCTCAACTCCCTCTTTGTCAACTTTTCCCACGCTTGTCTCTTTTCCTTTTCAACCTCGCCTGTCTCTTCCCCCCTCTTTTTCCTTCAGTCCCCAAATTTCCCACTTCCGCTCGTTTTCCTCTACTCCCTCCCATCTCTCAAAACTCTCTTTCCCTCTCTTTCCCCTTACCTCTCTCTTTTCCCGAGTTCCGTGAACTCTCCCGTCTTGACGCTCACCAGTCACTTTCCCTGCTTTCCCTCAACTCCCTCTTTGCCACCTTTTCCCACGCTTGTCTCTTTTCCTTTTCAACCTCGCCTGTCTCTTCTCCCCTCTTTTTCCTTCAGTCCCCAAATTTCCCACTTCCGCTCGCCTTCCTTTACTCCCTCCCATCCCTCAAATCTCTTTCCCTCTCTTTCCCCTTGCCTCTCTCTTTTCCCTAGTTCCATGAACTCTCCCCTCTTTATGCTCACCAGTCACTTTCCCTGCTTTCCCTCAACTCCCTCTTTGCCACCTTTTCCCACGCTTGTCTCTTTTCCTTTTCAACCTCGCCTGTCTCTTCCCCCCTCTTTTTCCTTCAGTCCCCGAATTTCCCACTTGAGCTCGCCTTCCTCTACTCCCTACATTCCCTCAAAGCTCTCTTTCCCTCTCCTTCCCCTTGCCTCTCTCTTTTCCCTAGTTCCGTGACCTCTCCCGTCTTTACGCTCACCAGTCACTTTCCCTGCTTTCCCTCAACTCCCTCTTTGTCAACTTTTCCCACGCTTGTCTCTTTTCCTTTTCAACCTCGCCTGTCTCTGCCCCCCTCTTTTTCCTTCAGTCCCCAAATTTCCCACTTCCGCTCGTTTTCCTCTACTCCCTCCCATCTCTCAAAACTCTCTTTCCCTCTCTTTCCCCTTGCCTCTCTCTTTTCCCGAGTTCCGTGACCTCTCCCCTCTTTACGCTCACCAGTCACTTTCCCTGCTTTCCCTCAACTCCCTCTTTGCCACCTTTTCCCACGCTTGTCTCTTTTCCTTTTCAACCTCGCCTGTCTCTTCTCCCCTCTTTTTCCTTCAGTCCCCAAATTTCCCACTTCCGCTCGCCTTCCTTTACTCCCTCCCATCCCTCAAATCTCTTTCCCTCTCTTTCCCCTTGCCTCTCTCTTTTCCCTAGTTCCATGAACTCTCCCCTCTTTATGCTCACCAGTCACTTTCCCTGCTTTCCCTCAACTCCCTCTTTGCCACCTTTTCCCACGCTTGTCTCTTTTCCTTTTCAACCTCGCCTGTCTCTTCTCCCCTCTTTTTCCTTCAGTCCCCAAATTTCACACTTCCGCTCGCCTTCCTCTACTCCCTACATTCCCTCAAAGCTCTCTTTCCCTCTCCTTCCCCTTGCCTCTCTCTTTTCCCTAGTTCCGTGACCTCTCCCGTCTTTACGCTCACCAGTCACTTTCCCTGCTTTCCCTCAACTCCCTCTTTGTCAACTTTTCCCACGCTTGTCTCTTTTCCTTTTCAACCTCGCCTGTCTCTGCCCCCCTCTTTTTCCTTCAGTCCCCAAATTTCCCACTTCCGCTCGTTTTCCTCTACTCCCTCCCATCTCTCAAAACTCTCTTTCCCTCTCTTTCCCCTTGCCTCTCTCTTTTCCCGAGTTCCGTGAACTCTCCCCTCTTTACGCTCACCAGTCACTTTCCCTGCTTTCCCTCAACTCCCTCTTTGCCACCTTTTCCCACGCTTGTCTCTTTTCCTTTTCAACCTCGCCTGTCTCTGCCCCCCTCTTTTTCCTTCAGTCCCCAAATTTCCCACTTCCGCTCGTTTTCCTCTACTCCCTCCCATCCCTCAAATCTCTTTCCCCCTCTTTCCCCTTGCCTCTCTCTTTTCCCGAGTTCCGTGAACTCTCCCGTCTTTACGCTCACCAGTCACTTTCCCTGCTTTCCCTCAACTCCCTCTTTGTCAACTTTTCCCACGCTTGTCTCTTCTCCTTTTCAACCTCGCCTGTCTCTTCCCCCCTCTTTTTCCTTCAGTCCCCAAATTTCCCACTTACGCTCGATTTCCTCTACTCCCTACAGTCCCTCAACACTCTCTTTTCCCTTGCCTCTCTCTTTTCCCTAGTTCCGTGACCTCTCCCCTCTTTACGCTCACCAGTCACTTTCCCTGCTTTCCCTCAACTCCCTCTTTGTCAACTTTTCCCACGCTTGTCTCTTTTCCTTTTCAACCTCGCCTGTCTCTTCCCCCCTCTTTTTCCTTCAGTCCCCAAATTTCCCACTTACGCTCGATTTCCTCTACTCCCTACAGTCCCTCAGAGCTCTCTTTTCCCTTCCCTCTCTCTTTTCCCTAGTTCCGTGACCTCTCCCCTCTTTACGCTCACCAGTCACTTTTCCCGCTTTCCCTCAACTCCCTCTTTGCCACCTTTTCCCACGCTTCTCTTTCCCTTTTTCCCCTCGCCAGTCTCTTCTCCCCTCTTTTTCCTTCAGTCACTAAATTTCACACTTCCGCTCGACTTCGTCTACTCCCTCCCATCCCTCAAATCTCTCTTCCCCTATTTTTCCCCTTGCCTCTCTCTTTTCCCGAGTTCCGTGAACGCTCCCGTCTTTACGCTCACCAGTCACTTTCCCTTCTTTCCCTCAACTCCCTCTTTGCCACCTTTTCCCACGCTTGTCTTTCCCTTTTCCCCCTCGCCTGTCTCTTCCCCCCTCTTTTTCCTTCAGTCCCCAAATTTCCCACTTCCGCTCGTTTTCCTCTACTCCCTCCCATCTCTCAAAACTCTCTTTCCCTCTCTTTCCCCTTGCCTCTCTCTTTTCCCGAGTTCCGTGACCTCTCCCGTCTTTACGCTCACCAGTCACTTTCCCTGCTTTCCCTCAACTCCCTCTTTGTCAACTTTTCCCACGCTTGTCTCTTTCCCTTTTCAACCTCGCCTGTCTCTTCCCCCCTCTTTTTCCTTCAGTCCCCAAATTTCCCACTTACGCTCGATTTCCTCTACTCCCTACAGTCCCTCAACACTCTCTTTTCCCTTGCCTCTCTCTTTTCCCTAGTTCCGTGACCTCTCCCCTCTTTACGCTCACCAGTCACTTTCCCTGCTTTCCCTCAACTCCCTCTTTGCCACCTTTTCCCACGCTTGTCTCTTTCCCTTTTCCCCCTCGCCTGTCTCTTCCCCCCTCTTTTTCCTTCAGTCCCCAAATTTCCCACTTCCGCTCGTTTTCCTCTACTCCCTCCCATCCCTCAAATCTCTTTCCCTCTCTTTCCCCTTGCCTCTCTCTTTTCCCGAGTTCCGTGAACTCTCCCGTCTTTACGCTCACCAGTCACTTTCCCTGCTTTCCCTCAACTCCCTCTTTGCCACCTTTTCCCACGTTTTTCTCTTTCCCTTTTTCCTCTCGCCTGTCTCTTCCCCCCTCTTTTTCCTTCAGCCCCCAAATTTCCCACTTACGCTCGATTTCCTCTACTCCCTACAGTCCCTCAAATCTCTCTTTCCCTCTCCTTCCCCTTGCCTCTCTCTTTTCCCTAGTTCCGTGAACTCTCCCGTCTTTACGCTCACCAGTCACTTTCCCTGCTTTCCCTCAACTCCCTCTTTGCCACCTTTTCCCACGTTTTTCTCTTTCCCTTTTTCCTCTCGCCTGTCTCTTCCCCCCTCTTTTTCCTTCAGCCCCCAAATTTCCCACTTACGCTCGATTTCCTCTACTCCCTACAGTCCCTCAGAGCTCTCTTTTCCCTTCCCTCTCTCTTTTCCCTAGTTCCGTGACCTCTCCCCTCTTTACGCTCACCAGTCACTTTCCCTGCTTTCCCTCAACTCCCTCTTTGCCACCTTTTCCCACGCTTCTCTTTCCCTTTTTCCCCTCGCCAGTCTCTTCTCCCCTCTTTTTCCTTCAGTCACTAAATTTCACACTTCCGCTCGACTTCGTCTACTCCCTCCCATCCCTCAAATCTCTCTTCCCCTATTTTTCCCCTTGCCTCTCTCTTTTCCCGAGTTCCGTGAACTCTCCCGTCTTTACGCTCACCAGTCACTTTCCCTTCTTTCCCTCAACTCCCTCTTTGCCACCTTTTCCCACGCTTGTCTCTTTCCCTTTTCCCCCTCGCCTGTCTCTTCCCCCCTCTTTTTCCTTCAGTCCCCAAATTTCCCACTTCCGCTCGTTTTCCTCTACTCCCTCCCATCTCTCAAAACTCTCTTTCCCTCTCTTTCCCCTTGCCTCTCTCTTTTCCCGAGTTCCGTGACCTCTCCCGTCTTTACGCTCACCAGTCACTTTCCCTGCTTTCCCTCAACTCCCTCTTTGTCAACTTTTCCCACGCTTGTCTCTTTTCCTTTTCAACCTCGCCTGTCTCTTCCCCCCTCTTTTTCCTTCAGTCCCCAAATTTCCCACTTACGCTCGATTTCCTCTACTCCCTACAGTCCCTCAGAGCTCTCTTTTCCCTTCCCTCTCTCTTTTCCCTAGTTCCGTGACCTCTCCCCTCTTTACGCTCACCAGTCATTTTCCCCGCTTTCCCTCAACTCCCTCTTTGCCACCTTTTCCCACGCTTCTCTTTCCCTTTTTCCCCTCGCCAGTCTCTTCTCCCCTCTTTTTCCTTCAGTCACTAAATTTCACACTTCCGCTCGACTTCGTCTACTCCCTCCCATCCCTCAAATCTCTCTTCCCCTATTTTTCCCCTTGCCTCTCTCTTTTCCCGAGTTCCGTGAACTCTCCCGTCTTTACGCTCACCAGTCACTTTCCCTTCTTTCCCTCAACTCCCTCTTTGCCACCTTTTCCCACGCTTGTCTTTCCCTTTTCCCCCTCGCCTGTCTCTTCCCCCCTCTTTTTCCTTCAGTCCCCAAATTTCCCACTTCCGCTCGTTTTCCTCTACTCCCTCCCATCTCTCAAAACTCTCTTTCCCTCTCTTTCCCCTTGCCTCTCTCTTTTCCCGAGTTCCGTGACCTCTCCCGTCTTTACGCTCACCAGTCACTTTCCCTGCTTTCCCTCAACTCCCTCTTTGTCAACTTTTCCCACGCTTGTCTCTTTTCCTTTTCAACCTCGCCTGTCTCTTCCCCCCTCTTTTTCCTTCAGTCCCCAAATTTCCCACTTACGCTCGATTTCCTCTACTCCCTACAGTCCCTCAGAGCTCTCTTTTCCCTTCCCTCTCTCTTTTCCCTAGTTCCGTGACCTCTCCCCTCTTTACGCTCACCAGTCATTTTCCCCGCTTTCCCTCAACTCCCTCTTTGCCACCTTTTCCCACGCTTCTCTTTCCCTTTTTCCCCTCGCCAGTCTCTTCTCCCCTCTTTTTCCTTCAGTCCCCAAATTTCCCACTTCCGCTCGTTTTCCTCTACTCCCTCCAATCCCTCAAATCTCTTTCCCCGTCCTTCCCCTTTCCTCTTTTCTCTACTTCCGTGAACTCTCCCGTCTTTACGCTCACCAGTCACTCTCCCTGCTTTCCCTCAACTCCCTCTTTGCCACCTTTTCCCACGCTTGTCTCTTTCCCTTTTCCCCCTCGCCTGTCTCTTCCCCCCTCTTTTTCCTTCAGTCCCCAGATTTCCCACTTCCGCTCGTTTTCCTCTACTCCCTCCCATCTCTCAAAACTCTCTTTCCCTCTCTTTCCCCTTGCCTCTCTCTTTTCCCTAGTTCCATGAACTCTCCCCTCTTTATGCTCACCAGTCACTCTCCCTGCTTTCCCTCAACTCCCTCTTTGCCACCTTTTCCCACGCTTGTCTCTTTCCCTTTTTCCCCTCTCCTGACTCTTCCCCTCTCTTTTTCCTTCAGTCCCCGACTTTCCCACTTGAGCTCGCCTTCCTCTACTCCCTCCCATCCCTCAAATATCTCTTCCCCTCTTTTTCCCCTTGCCTGTCTCTCATCCGGAGTTCCATGAACTCTCCCCCTTCTTTACGCTCACCAGTCACTTTCCCTTCTTTCCCTCAACTCCCTCTTTGCCACCTTTTCCCATGCTTGTCTCTTTTCCGTTTCCCCCTCGCCTCTCTTCCCCCCTCTTTTTACTTCACTCCCCAAATTTCCCAGTTCCGCTCGTATTCCTCTACTCCCTACAATCCCTCATAGCTCTCCCCCCCTCTTTTTCCCCTTGCCTCTCTCTTTTCCCTAGTTCCGTGAACTCTCCCGTCTTTACGCTCACCAGTCACTTTCCCTGCTTTCCCTCAACTCCCTCTTTGCCACCTTTTCCCACGTTTTTCTCTTTTCCTTTTTCCTCTCGCCTGTCTCTTCCTCCCTCTTTTTCCTTCAGTCCCCAAATTTCCCACTTCCGCTCGATTTCCTCTACTCCCTCCCATCTCTCAAAACTCTCTTTCCCTCTCTTTCCCCTTGCCTCTCTCTTTTCCCGAGTTCCGTGACCTCTCCCGTCTTTACGCTCACCAGTCACTTTCCCTGCTTTCCCTCAACTCCCTCTTTGTCAACTTTTCCCACGCTTGTCTCTTTCCCTTTTCCCCCTCGCCTGTCTCTTCCCCCCTCTTTTTCCTTCAGTCCCCAAATTTCCCACTTACGCTCGATTTCCTCTACTCCCTACAGTCCCTCAACACTCTCTTTTCCCTTGCCTCTCTCTTTTCCCTAGTTCCGTGACCTCTCCCCTCTTTACGCTCACCAGTCACTTTCCCTGCTTTCCCTCAACTCCCTCTTTGCCACCTTTTCCCACGCTTGTCTCTTTCCCTTTTCCCCCTCGCCTGTCTCTTCCCCCCTCTTTTTCCTTCAGTCCCCAAATTTCCCACTTCCGCTCGTTTTCCTCTACTCCCTCCCATCCCTCAAATCTCTTTCCCTCTCTTTCCCCTTGCCTCTCTCTTTTCCCGAGTTCCGTGAACTCTCCCGTCTTTACGCTCACCAGTCACTTTCCCTGCTTTCCCTCAACTCCCTCTTTGCCACCTTTTCCCACGTTTTTCTCTTTCCCTTTTTCCCCTCTCCTGTCTCTTCCCCCCTCTTTTTCCTTCAGCCCCCAAATTTCCCACTTTACGCTCGATTTCCTCTACTCCCTACAGTCCCTCAAATCTCTCTTTCCCTCTCCTTCCCCTTGCCTCTCTCTTTTCCCTAGTTCCGTGAACTCTCCCGTCTTTACGCTCACCAGTCACTTTCCCTGCTTTCCCTCAACTCCCTCTTTGCCACCTTTTCCCACGTTTTTCTCTTTCCCTTTTTCCTCTCGCCTGTCTCTTCCCCCCTCTTTTTCCTTCAGCCCCCAAATTTCCCACTTACGCTCGATTTCCTCTACTCCCTACAGTCCCTCAGAGCTCTCTTTTCCCTTCCCTCTCTCTTTTCCCTAGTTCCGTGACCTCTCCCCTCTTTACGCTCACCAGTCACTTTCCCCGCTTTCCCTCAACTCCCTCTTTGCCACCTTTTCCCACGCTTCTCTTTCCCTTTTTCCCCTCGCCAGTCTCTTCTCCCCTCTTTTTCCTTCAGTCCCCAAATTTCCCACTTCCGCTCGTTTTCCTCTACTCCCTCCAATCCCTCAAATCTCTTTCCCCGTCCTTCCCCTTTCCTCTTTTCTCTACTTCCGTGAACTCTCCCGTCTTTACGCTCACCAGTCACTCTCCCTGCTTTCCCTCAACTCCCTCTTTGCCACCTTTTCCCACGCTTGTCTCTTTCCCTTTTCCCCCTCGCCTGTCTCTTCCCCCCTCTTTTTCCTTCAGTCCCCAGATTTCCCACTTCCGCTCGTTTTCCTCTACTCCCTCCCATCTCTCAAAACTCTCTTTCCCTCTCTTTCCCCTTGCCTCTCTCTTTTCCCTAGTTCCATGAACTCTCCCCTCTTTATGCTCACCAGTCACTCTCCCTGCTTTCCCTCAACTCCCTCTTTGCCACCTTTTCCCACGCTTGTCTCTTTCCCTTTTTCCCCTCTCCTGACTCTTCCCCTCTCTTTTTCCTTCAGTCCCCGACTTTCCCACTTGAGCTCGCCTTCCTCTACTCCCTCCCATCCCTCAAATATCTCTTCCCCTCTTTTTCCCCTTGCCTGTCTCTCATCCGGAGTTCCATGAACTCTCCCCCTTCTTTACGCTCACCAGTCACTTTCCCTTCTTTCCCTCAACTCCCTCTTTGCCACCTTTTCCCATGCTTGTCTCTTTTCCGTTTCCCCCTCGCCTCTCTTCCCCCCTCTTTTTACTTCACTCCCCAAATTTCCCAGTTCCGCTCGTATTCCTCTACTCCCTACAATCCCTCATAGCTCTCCCCCCCTCTTTTTCCCCTTGCCTCTCTCTTTTCCCTAGTTCCGTGAACTCTCCCGTCTTTACGCTCACCAGTCTCTTTCCCTGCTTTCCCTCAACTCCCTCTTTGCCACCTTTTCCCACGTTTTTCTCTTTTCCTTTTTCCTCTCGCCTGTCTCTTCCTCCCTCTTTTTCCTTCAGTCCCCAAATTTCCCACTTCCGCTCGATTTCCTCTACTCCCTCCCATCTCTCAAAACTCTCTTTCCCTCTCTTTCCCCTTGCCTCTCTCTTTTCCCTAGTTCCGTGACCTCTCCCGTCTTTACGCTCACCAGTCACTTTCCCTGCTTTCCCTCAACTCCCTCTTTGTCAACTTTTCCCACGCTTGTCTCTTTCCCTTTTCAACCTCGCCTGTCTCTTCCCCCCTCTTTTTCCTTCAGTCCCCAAATTTCCCACTTACGCTCGATTTCCTCTACTCCCTACAGTCCCTCAACACTCTCTTTTCCCTTGCCTCTCTCTTTTCCCTAGTTCCGTGAACTCTCCCCTCTTTACGCTCACCAGTCACTTTCCCTGCTTTCCCTCAACTCCCTCTTTGCCACCTTTTCCCACGCTTGTCTCTTTTCCTTTTCCCCCTCGCCTGTCTCTTCCCCCCTCTTTTTCCTTCAGTCCCCAAATTTCCCACTTCCGCTCGTTTTCCTCTACTCCCTCCCATCCCTCAAATCTCTTTCCCTCTCTTTCCCCTTGCCTCTCTCTTTTCCCGAGTTCCGTGAACTCTCCCGTCTTTACGCTCACCAGTCACTTTCCCTGCTTTCCCTCAACTCCCTCTTTGCCACCTTTTCCCACGTTTTTCTCTTTCCCTTTTTCCTCTCTCCTGTCTCTTCCCCCCTCTTTTTCCTTCAGCCCCCAAATTTCCCACTTTACGCTCGATTTCCTCTACTCCCTACAGTCCCTCAAATCTCTCTTTCCCTCTCCTTCCCCTTGCCTCTCTCTTTTCCCTAGTTCCGTGAACTCTCCCGTCTTTACGCTCACCAGTCACTTTCCCTGCTTTCCCTCAACTCCCTCTTTGCCACCTTTTCCCACGTTTTTCTCTTTCCCTTTTTCCTCTCGCCTGTCTCTTCCCCCCTCTTTTTCCTTCAGCCCCCAAATTTCCCACTTACGCTCGATTTCCTCTACTCCCTACAGTCCCTCAGAGCTCTCTTTTCCCTTCCCTCTCTCTTTTCCCTAGTTCCGTGACCTCTCCCCTCTTTACGCTCACCAGTCACTTTCCCCGCTTTCCCTCAACTCCCTCTTTGCCACCTTTTCCCACGCTTCTCTTTCCCTTTTTCCCCTCGCCAGTCTCTTCTCCCCTCTTTTTCCTTCAGTCACTAAATTTCACACTTCCGCTCGACTTCGTCTACTCCCTCCCATCCCTCAAATCTCTCTTCCCCTATTTTTCCCCTTGCCTCTCTCTTTTCCCGAGTTCCGTGAACTCTCCCGTCTTTACGCTCACCAGTCACTTTCCCTTCTTTCCCTCAACTCCCTCTTTGCCACCTTTTCCCACGCTTGTCTCTTTCCCTTTTCCCCCTCGCCTGTCTCTTCCCCCCTCTTTTTCCTTCAGTCCCCAAATTTCCCACTTCCGCTCGTTTTCCTCTACTCCCTCCCATCTCTCAAAACTCTCTTTCCCTCTCTTTCCCCTTGCCTCTCTCTTTTCCCGAGTTCCGTGACCTCTCCCGTCTTTACGCTCACCAGTCACTTTCCCTGCTTTCCCTCAACTCCCTCTTTGTCAACTTTTCCCACGCTTGTCTCTTTTCCTTTTCAACCTCGCCTGTCTCTTCCCCCCTCTTTTTCCTTCAGTCCCCAAATTTCCCACTTACGCTCGATTTCCTCTACTCCCTACAGTCCCTCAGAGCTCTCTTTTCCCTTCCCTCTCTCTTTTCCCTAGTTCCGTGACCTCTCCCCTCTTTACGCTCACCAGTCATTTTCCCCGCTTTCCCTCAACTCCCTCTTTGCCACCTTTTCCCACGCTTCTCTTTCCCTTTTTCCCCTCGCCAGTCTCTTCTCCCCTCTTTTTCCTTCAGTCACTAAATTTCACACTTCCGCTCGACTTCGTCTACTCCCTCCCATCCCTCAAATCTCTCTTCCCCTATTTTTCCCCTTGCCTCTCTCTTTTCCCGAGTTCCGTGAACTCTCCCGTCTTTACGCTCACCAGTCACTTTCCCTTCTTTCCCTCAACTCCCTCTTTGCCACCTTTTCCCACGCTTGTCTCTTTCCCTTTTCCCCCTCGCCTGTCTCTTCCCCCCTCTTTTTCCTTCAGTCCCCAAATTTCCCACTTCCGCTCGTTTTCCTCTACTCCCTCCCATCCCTCAAATCTCTTTCCCTCTCTTTCCCCTTGCCTCTCTCTTTTCCCGAGTTCCGTGAACTCTCCCGTCTTTACGCTCACCAGTCACTTTCCCTGCTTTCCCTCAACTCCCTCTTTGTCAACTTTTCCCACGCTTGTCTCTTCTCCTTTTCAACCTCGCCTGTCTCTTCTCCCCTCTTTTTCCTTCAGTCCCCAAATTTCCCACTTACGCTCGATTTCCTCTACTCCCTACAGTCCCTCAACACTCTCTTTTCCCTTGCCTCTCTCTTTTCCCTAGTTCCGTGACCTCTCCCCTCTTTACGCTCACCAGTCACTTTCCCTGCTTTCCCTCAACTCCCTCTTTGTCAACTTTTCCCACGCTTGTCTCTTTTCCTTTTCAACCTCGCCTGTCTCTTCCCCCCTCTTTTTCCTTCAGTCCCCAAATTTCCCACTTACGCTCGATTTCCTCTACTCCCTACAGTCCCTCAGAGCTCTCTTTTCCCTTCCCTCTCTCTTTTCCCTAGTTCCGTGACCTCTCCCCTCTTTACGCTCACCAGTCACTTTCCCCGCTTTCCCTCTACTCCCTCTTTGCCACCTTTTCCCACGCTTCTCTTTCCCTTTTTCCCCTCGCCAGTCTCTTCTCCCCTCTTTTTCCTTCAGTCACTAAATTTCCCACTTCCGCTCGATTTCCTCTACTCCCTGCTTTCCCTCAACTCCCTCTTTGTCAACTTTTCCCACGCTTGTCTCTTTTCCTTTTCAACCTCGCCTGTCTCTTCCCCCCTCTTTTTCCTTCAGTCCCCAAATTTCCCACTTACGCTCGATTTCCTCTACTCCCTACAGTCCCTCAGAGCTCTCTTTTCCCTTCCCTCTCTCTTTTCCCTAGTTCCGTGACCTCTCCCCTCTTTACGCTCACCAGTCACTTTCCCCGCTTTCCCTCTACTCCCTCTTTGCCACCTTTTCCCACGCTTCTCTTTCCCTTTTTCCCCTCGCCAGTCTCTTCTCCCCTCTTTTTCCTTCAGTCACTAAATTTCACACTTCCGCTCGACTTCGTCTACTCCCTCCCATCCCTCAAATCTCTCTTCCCCTATTTTTCCCCTTGCCTCTCTCTTTTCCCGAGTTCCGTGAACTCTCCCGTCTTTACGCTCACCAGTCACTCTCCCTGCTTTCCCTCAACTCCCTCTTTGCCACCTTTTCCCACGCTTGTCTTTCCCTTTTCCCCCTCGCCTGTCTCTTCCCCCCTCTTTTTCCTTCAGTCCCCAAATTTCCCACTTCCGCTCGTTTTCCTCTACTCCCTCCCATCTCTCAAAACTCTCTTTCCCTCTCTTTCCCCTTGCCTCTCTCTTTTCCCGAGTTCCGTGACCTCTCCCGTCTTTACGCTCACCAGTCACTTTCCCTGCTTTCCCTCAACTCCCTCTTTGTCAACTTTTCCCACGCTTGTCTCTTTTCCTTTTCAACCTCGCCTGTCTCTTCCCCCCTCTTTTTCCTTCAGTCCCCAAATTTCCCACTTACGCTCGATTTCCTCTACTCCCTACAGTCCCTCAGAGCTCTCTTTTCCCTTCCCTCTCTCTTTTCCCTAGTTCCGTGACCTCTCCCCTCTTTACGCTCACCAGTCATTTTCCCCGCTTTCCCTCAACTCCCTCTTTGCCACCTTTTCCCACGCTTCTCTTTCCCTTTTTCCCCTCGCCAGTCTCTTCTCCCCTCTTTTTCCTTCAGTCACTAAATTTCACACTTCCGCTCGCCTTCGTCTACTCCCTCCCATCCCTCAAATCTCTCTTCCCCTATTTTTCCCCTTGCCTCTCTCTTTTCCCTAGTTCCGTGACCTCTCCCGTCTTTACGCTCACCAGTCACTCTCCCTGCTTTCCCTCAACTCCCTCTTTGTCAACTTTTCCCACGCTTGTCTCTTTTCCTTTTCAACCTCGCCTGTCTCTTCCCCCCTCTTTTTCCTTCAGTCCCCAAATTTCCCACTTCCGCTCGTTTTCCTCTACTCCCTCCCATCTCTCAAAACTCTCTTTCCCTCTCTTTCCCCTTACCTCTCTCTTTTCCCGAGTTCCGTGAACTCTCCCGTCTTGACGCTCACCAGTCACTTTCCCTGCTTTCCCTCACCTCCCTCTTTGCCACCTTTTCCCACGCTTGTCTCTTTTCCTTTTCAACCTCGCCTGTCTCTTCTCCCCTCTTTTTCCTTCAGTCCCCAAATTTCCCACTTCCGCTCGCCTTCCTTTACTCCCTCCCATCCCTCAAATCTCTTTCCCTCTCTTTCCCCTTGCCTCTCTCTTTTCCCTAGTTCCATGAACTCTCCCCTCTTTATGCTCACCAGTCACTTTCCCTGCTTTCCCTCAACTCCCTCTTTGCCACCTTTTCCCACGCTTGTCTCTTTTCCTTTTCAACCTCGCCTGTCTCTTCCCCCCTCTTTTTCCTTCAGTCCCCGAATTTCCCACTTGAGCTCGCCTTCCTCTACTCCCTACATTCCCTCAAAGCTCTCTTTCCCTCTCCTTCCCCTTGCCTCTCTCTTTTCCCTAGTTCCGTGACCTCTCCCGTCTTTACGCTCACCAGTCACTTTCCCTGCTTTCCCTCAACTCCCTCTTTGTCAACTTTTCCCACGCTTGTCTCTTTTCCTTTTCAACCTCGCCTGTCTCTGCCCCCCTCTTTTTCCTTCAGTCCCCAAATTTCCCACTTCCGCTCGTTTTCCTCTACTCCCTCCCATCTCTCAAAACTCTCTTTCCCTCTCTTTCCCCTTGCCTCTCTCTTTTCCCGAGTTCCGTGAACTCTCCCCTCTTTACGCTCACCAGTCACTTTCCCTGCTTTCCCTCAACTCCCTCTTTGCCACCTTTTCCCACGCTTGTCTCTTTTCCTTTTCAACCTCGCCTGTCTCTTCTCCCCTCTTTTTCCTTCAGTCCCCAAATTTCCCACTTCCGCTCGCCTTCCTTTACTCCCTCCCATCCCTCAAATCTCTTTCCCTCTCTTTCCCCTTGCCTCTCTCTTTTCCCTAGTTCCATGAACTCTCCCCTCTTTATGCTCACCAGTCACTTTCCCTGCTTTCCCTCAAATCCCTCTTTGCCACCTTTTCCCACGCTTGTCTCTTTTCCTTTTCAACCTCGCCTGTCTCTTCTCCCCTCTTTTTCCTTCAGTCCCCAAATTTCCCACTTCCGCTCGCCTTCCTCTACTCCCTACATTCCCTCAAAGCTCTCTTTCCCTCTCCTTCCCCTTGCCTCTCTCTTTTCCCTAGTTCCGTGACCTCTCCCGTCTTTACGCTCACCAGTCACTTTCCCTGCTTTCCCTCAACTCCCTCTTTGTCAACTTTTCCCACGCTTGTCTCTTTTCCTTTTCAACCTCGCCTGTCTCTGCCCCCCTCTTTTTCCTTCAGTCCCCAAATTTCCCACTTCCGCTCGTTTTCCTCTACTCCCTCCCATCTCTCAAAACTCTCTTTCCCTCTCTTTCCCCTTGCCTCTCTCTTTTCCCGAGTTCCGTGAACTCTCCCCTCTTTACGCTCACCAGTCACTTTCCCTGCTTTCCCTCAACTCCCTCTTTGCCACCTTTTCCCACGCTTGTCTCTTTTCCTTTTCAACCTCGCCTGTCTCTGCCCCCCTCTTTTTCCTTCAGTCCCCAAATTTCCCACTTCCGCTCGTTTTCCTCTACTCCCTCCCATCCCTCAAATCTCTTTCCCTCTCTTTCCCCTTGCCTCTCTCTTTTCCCGAGTTCCGTGAACTCTCCCGTCTTTACGCTCACCAGTCACTTTCCCTGCTTTCCCTCAACTCCCTCTTTGTCAACTTTTCCCACGCTTGTCTCTTCTCCTTTTCAACCTCGCCTGTCTCTTCCCCCCTCTTTTTCCTTCAGTCCCCAAATTTCCCACTTACGCTCGATTTCCTCTACTCCCTACAGTCCCTCAACACTCTCTTTTCCCTTGCCTCTCTCTTTTCCCTAGTTCCGTGACCTCTCCCCTCTTTACGCTCACCAGTCACTTTCCCTGCTTTCCCTCAACTCCCTCTTTGTCAACTTTTCCCACGCTTGTCTCTTTTCCTTTTCAACCTCGCCTGTCTCTTCCCCCCTCTTTTTCCTTCAGTCCCCAAATTTCCCACTTACGCTCGATTTCCTCTACTCCCTACAGTCCCTCAGAGCTCTCTTTTCCCTTCCCTCTCTCTTTTCCCTAGTTCCGTGACCTCTCCCCTCTTTACGCTCACCAGTCACTTTTCCCGCTTTCCCTCAACTCCCTCTTTGCCACCTTTTCCCACGCTTCTCTTTCCCTTTTTCCCCTCGCCAGTCTCTTCTCCCCTCTTTTTCCTTCAGTCACTAAATTTCACACTTCCGCTCGACTTCGTCTACTCCCTCCCATCCCTCAAATCTCTCTTCCCCTATTTTTCCCCTTGCCTCTCTCTTTTCCCGAGTTCCGTGAACGCTCCCGTCTTTACGCTCACCAGTCACTTTCCCTTCTTTCCCTCAACTCCCTCTTTGCCACCTTTTCCCACGCTTGTCTTTCCCTTTTCCCCCTCGCCTGTCTCTTCCCCCCTCTTTTTCCTTCAGTCCCCAAATTTCCCACTTCCGCTCGTTTTCCTCTACTCCCTCCCATCTCTCAAAACTCTCTTTCCCTCTCTTTCCCCTTGCCTCTCTCTTTTCCCGAGTTCCGTGACCTCTCCCGTCTTTACGCTCACCAGTCACTTTCCCTGCTTTCCCTCAACTCCCTCTTTGTCAACTTTTCCCACGCTTGTCTCTTTCCCTTTTCAACCTCGCCTGTCTCTTCCCCCCTCTTTTTCCTTCAGTCCCCAAATTTCCCACTTACGCTCGATTTCCTCTACTCCCTACAGTCCCTCAACACTCTCTTTTCCCTTGCCTCTCTCTTTTCCCTAGTTCCGTGACCTCTCCCCCTCTTTACGCTCACCAGTCACTTTCCCTGCTTTCCCTCAACTCCCTCTTTGCCACCTTTTCCCACGCTTGTCTCTTTCCCTTTTCCCCCTCGCCTGTCTCTTCCCCCCTCTTTTTCCTTCAGTCCCCAAATTTCCCACTTCCGCTCGTTTTCCTCTACTCCCTCCCATCCCTCAAATCTCTTTCCCTCTCTTTCCCCTTGCCTCTCTCTTTTCCCGAGTTCCGTGAACTCTCCCGTCTTTACGCTCACCAGTCACTTTCCCTGCTTTCCCTCAACTCCCTCTTTGCCACCTTTTCCCACGTTTTTCTCTTTCCCTTTTTCCTCTCGCCTGTCTCTTCCCCCCTCTTTTTCCTTCAGCCCCCAAATTTCCCACTTACGCTCGATTTCCTCTACTCCCTACAGTCCCTCAAATCTCTCTTTCCCTCTCCTTCCCCTTGCCTCTCTCTTTTCCCTAGTTCCGTGAACTCTCCCGTCTTTACGCTCACCAGTCACTTTCCCTGCTTTCCCTCAACTCCCTCTTTGCCACCTTTTCCCACGTTTTTCTCTTTCCCTTTTTCCTCTCGCCTGTCTCTTCCCCCCTCTTTTTCCTTCAGCCCCCAAATTTCCCACTTACGCTCGATTTCCTCTACTCCCTACAGTCCCTCAGAGCTCTCTTTTCCCTTCCCTCTCTCTTTTCCCTAGTTCCGTGACCTCTCCCCTCTTTACGCTCACCAGTCACTTTCCCCGCTTTCCCTCAACTCCCTCTTTGCCACCTTTTCCCACGCTTCTCTTTCCCTTTTTCCCCTCGCCAGTCTCTTCTCCCCTCTTTTTCCTTCAGTCACTAAATTTCACACTTCCGCTCGACTTCGTCTACTCCCTCCCATCCCTCAAATCTCTCTTCCCCTATTTTTCCCCTTGCCTCTCTCTTTTCCCGAGTTCCGTGAACTCTCCCGTCTTTACGCTCACCAGTCACTTTCCCTTCTTTCCCTCAACTCCCTCTTTGCCACCTTTTCCCACGCTTGTCTCTTTCCCTTTTCCCCCTCGCCTGTCTCTTCCCCCCTCTTTTTCCTTCAGTCCCCAAATTTCCCACTTCCGCTCGTTTTCCTCTACTCCCTCCCATCTCTCAAAACTCTCTTTCCCTCTCTTTCCCCTTGCCTCTCTCTTTTCCCGAGTTCCGTGACCTCTCCCGTCTTTACGCTCACCAGTCACTTTCCCTGCTTTCCCTCAACTCCCTCTTTGTCAACTTTTCCCACGCTTGTCTCTTTTCCTTTTCAACCTCGCCTGTCTCTTCCCCCCTCTTTTTCCTTCAGTCCCCAAATTTCCCACTTACGCTCGATTTCCTCTACTCCCTACAGTCCCTCAGAGCTCTCTTTTCCCTTCCCTCTCTCTTTTCCCTAGTTCCGTGACCTCTCCCCTCTTTACGCTCACCAGTCATTTTCCCCGCTTTCCCTCAACTCCCTCTTTGCCACCTTTTCCCACGCTTCTCTTTCCCTTTTTCCCCTCGCCAGTCTCTTCTCCCCTCTTTTTCCTTCAGTCACTAAATTTCACACTTCCGCTCGACTTCGTCTACTCCCTCCCATCCCTCAAATCTCTCTTCCCCTATTTTTCCCCTTGCCTCTCTCTTTTCCCGAGTTCCGTGAACTCTCCCGTCTTTACGCTCACCAGTCACTTTCCCTTCTTTCCCTCAACTCCCTCTTTGCCACCTTTTCCCACGCTTGTCTCTTTCCCTTTTCCCCCTCGCCTGTCTCTTCCCCCCTCTTTTTCCTTCAGTCCCCAAATTTCCCACTTCCGCTCGTTTTCCTCTACTCCCTCCCATCCCTCAAATCTCTTTCCCTCTCTTTCCCCTTGCCTCTCTCTTTTCCCGAGTTCCGTGAACTCTCCCGTCTTTACGCTCACCAGTCACTTTCCCTGCTTTCCCTCAACTCCCTCTTTGTCAACTTTTCCCACGCTTGTCTCTTCTCCTTTTCAACCTCGCCTGTCTCTTCCCCCCTCTTTTTCCTTCAGTCCCCAAATTTCCCACTTACGCTCGATTTCCTCTACTCCCTACAGTCCCTCAACACTCTCTTTTCCCTTGCCTCTCTCTTTTCCCTAGTTCCGTGACCTCTCCCCTCTTTACGCTCACCAGTCACTTTCCCTGCTTTCCCTCAACTCCCTCTTTGTCAACTTTTCCCACGCTTGTCTCTTTTCCTTTTCAACCTCGCCTGTCTCTTCCCCCCTCTTTTTCCTTCAGTCCCCAAATTTCCCACTTACGCTCGATTTCCTCTACTCCCTACAGTCCCTCAGAGCTCTCTTTTCCCTTCCCTCTCTCTTTTCCCTAGTTCCGTGACCTCTCCCCTCTTTACGCTCACCAGTCACTTTCCCCGCTTTCCCTCTACTCCCTCTTTGCCACCTTTTCCCACGCTTCTCTTTCCCTTTTTCCCCTCGCCAGTCTCTTCTCCCCTCTTTTTCCTTCAGTCACTAAATTTCACACTTCCGCTCGACTTCGTCTACTCCCTCCCATCCCTCAAATCTCTCTTCCCCTATTTTTCCCCTTGCCTCTCTCTTTTCCCGAGTTCCGTGAACTCTCCCGTCTTTACGCTCACCAGTCACTTTCCCTTCTTTCCCTCAACTCCCTCTTTGCCACCTTTTCCCACGCTTGTCTTTCCCTTTTCCCCCTCGCCTGTCTCTTCCCCCCTCTTTTTCCTTCAGTCCCCAAATTTCCCACTTCCGCTCGTTTTCCTCTACTCCCTCCCATCTCTCAAAACTCTCTTTCCCTCTCTTTCCCCTTGCCTCTCTCTTTTCCCGAGTTCCGTGACCTCTCCCGTCTTTACGCTCACCAGTCACTTTCCCTGCTTTCCCTCAACTCCCTCTTTGTCAACTTTTCCCACGCTTGTCTCTTTTCCTTTTCAACCTCGCCTGTCTCTTCCCCCCTCTTTTTCCTTCAGTCCCCAAATTTCCCACTTACGCTCGATTTCCTCTACTCCCTACAGTCCCTCAGAGCTCTCTTTTCCCTTCCCTCTCTCTTTTCCCTAGTTCCGTGACCTCTCCCCTCTTTACGCTCACCAGTCATTTTCCCCGCTTTCCCTCAACTCCCTCTTTGCCACCTTTTCCCACGCTTCTCTTTCCCTTTTTCCCCTCGCCAGTCTCTTCTCCCCTCTTTTTCCTTCAGTCCCCAAATTTCCCACTTCCGCTCGTTTTCCTCTACTCCCTCCCATCCCTCAAATCTCTCTTCCCCTATTTTTCCCCTTGCCTCTCTCTTTTCCCTAGTTCCGTGACCTCTCCCGTCTTTACGCTCACCAGTCACTCTCCCTGCTTTCCCTCAACTCCCTCTTTGTCAACTTTTCCCACGCTTGTCTCTTTTCCTTTTCAACCTCGCCTGTCTCTTCCCCCCTCTTTTTCCTTCAGTCCCCAAATTTCCCACTTCCGCTCGTTTTCCTCTACTCCCTCCCATCTCTCAAAACTCTCTTTCCCTCTCTTTCCCCTTACCTCTCTCTTTTCCCGAGTTCCGTGAACTCTCCCGTCTTGACGCTCACCAGTCACTTTCCCTGCTTTCCCTCAACTCCCTCTTTGCCACCTTTTCCCACGCTTGTCTCTTTTCCTTTTCAACCTCGCCTGTCTCTTCTCCCCTCTTTTTCCTTCAGTCCCCAAATTTCCCACTTCCGCTCGCCTTCCTTTACTCCCTCCCATCCCTCAAATCTCTTTCCCTCTCTTTCCCCTTGCCTCTCTCTTTTCCCTAGTTCCATGAACTCTCCCCTCTTTATGCTCACCAGTCACTTTCCCTGCTTTCCCTCAACTCCCTCTTTGCCACCTTTTCCCACGCTTGTCTCTTTTCCTTTTCAACCTCGCCTGTCTCTTCCCCCCTCTTTTTCCTTCAGTCCCCGAATTTCCCACTTGAGCTCGCCTTCCTCTACTCCCTACATTCCCTCAAAGCTCTCTTTCCCTCTCCTTCCCCTTGCCTCTCTCTTTTCCCTAGTTCCGTGACCTCTCCCGTCTTTACGCTCACCAGTCACTTTCCCTGCTTTCCCTCAACTCCCTCTTTGTCAACTTTTCCCACGCTTGTCTCTTTTCCTTTTCAACCTCGCCTGTCTCTGCCCCCCTCTTTTTCCTTCAGTCCCCAAATTTCCCACTTCCGCTCGTTTTCCTCTACTCCCTCCCATCTCTCAAAACTCTCTTTCCCTCTCTTTCCCCTTGCCTCTCTCTTTTCCCGAGTTCCGTGAACTCTCCCCTCTTTACGCTCACCAGTCACTTTCCCTGCTTTCCCTCAACTCCCTCTTTGCCACCTTTTCCCACGCTTGTCTCTTTTCCTTTTCAACCTCGCCTGTCTCTTCTCCCCTCTTTTTCCTTCAGTCCCCAAATTTCCCACTTCCGCTCGCCTTCCTTTACTCCCTCCCATCCCTCAAATCTCTTTCCCTCTCTTTCCCCTTGCCTCTCTCTTTTCCCTAGTTCCATGAACTCTCCCCTCTTTATGCTCACCAGTCACTTTCCCTGCTTTCCCTCAAATCCCTCTTTGCCACCTTTTCCCACGCTTGTCTCTTTTCCTTTTCAACCTCGCCTGTCTCTTCTCCCCTCTTTTTCCTTCAGTCCCCAAATTTCCCACTTCCGCTCGCCTTCCTCTACTCCCTACATTCCCTCAAAGCTCTCTTTCCCTCTCCTTCCCCTTGCCTCTCTCTTTTCCCTAGTTCCGTGACCTCTCCCGTCTTTACGCTCACCAGTCACTTTCCCTGCTTTCCCTCAACTCCCTCTTTGTCAACTTTTCCCACGCTTGTCTCTTTTCCTTTTCAACCTCGCCTGTCTCTGCCCCCCTCTTTTTCCTTCAGTCCCCAAATTTCCCACTTCCGCTCGTTTTCCTCTACTCCCTCCCATCTCTCAAAACTCTCTTTCCCTCTCTTTCCCCTTGCCTCTCTCTTTTCCCGAGTTCCGTGAACTCTCCCCTCTTTACGCTCACCAGTCACTTTCCCTGCTTTCCCTCAACTCCCTCTTTGCCACCTTTTCCCACGCTTGTCTCTTTTCCTTTTCAACCTCGCCTGTCTCTGCCCCCCTCTTTTTCCTTCAGTCCCCAAATTTCCCACTTCCGCTCGTTTTCCTCTACTCCCTCCCATCCCTCAAATCTCTTTCCCTCTCTTTCCCCTTGCCTCTCTCTTTTCCCGAGTTCCGTGAACTCTCCCGTCTTTACGCTCACCAGTCACTTTCCCTGCTTTCCCTCAACTCCCTCTTTGTCAACTTTTCCCACGCTTGTCTCTTCTCCTTTTCAACCTCGCCTGTCTCTTCCCCCCTCTTTTTCCTTCAGTCCCCAAATTTCCCACTTACGCTCGATTTCCTCTACTCCCTACAGTCCCTCAACACTCTCTTTTCCCTTGCCTCTCTCTTTTCCCTAGTTCCGTGACCTCTCCCCTCTTTACGCTCACCAGTCACTTTCCCTGCTTTCCCTCAACTCCCTCTTTGTCAACTTTTCCCACGCTTGTCTCTTTTCCTTTTCAACCTCGCCTGTCTCTTCCCCCCTCTTTTTCCTTCAGTCCCCAAATTTCCCACTTACGCTCGATTTCCTCTACTCCCTACAGTCCCTCAGAGCTCTCTTTTCCCTTCCCTCTCTCTTTTCCCTAGTTCCGTGACCTCTCCCCTCTTTACGCTCACCAGTCACTTTCCCCGCTTTCCCTCAACTCCCTCTTTGCCACCTTTTCCCACGCTTCTCTTTCCCTTTTTCCCCTCGCCAGTCTCTTCTCCCCTCTTTTTCCTTCAGTCACTAAATTTCACACTTCCGCTCGACTTCGTCTACTCCCTCCCATCCCTCAAATCTCTCTTCCCCTATTTTTCCCCTTGCCTCTCTCTTTTCCCGAGTTCCGTGAACTCTCCCGTCTTTACGCTCACCAGTCACTTTCCCTTCTTTCCCTCAACTCCCTCTTTGCCACCTTTTCCCACGCTTGTCTTTCCCTTTTCCCCCTCGCCTGTCTCTTCCCCCCTCTTTTTCCTTCAGTCCCCAAATTTCCCACTTCCGCTCGTTTTCCTCTACTCCCTCCCATCTCTCAAAACTCTCTTTCCCTCTCTTTCCCCTTGCCTCTCTCTTTTCCCGAGTTCCGTGACCTCTCCCGTCTTTACGCTCACCAGTCACTTTCCCTGCTTTCCCTCAACTCCCTCTTTGTCAACTTTTCCCACGTTTGTCTCTTTTCCTTTTCAACCTCGCCTGTCTCTTCCCCCCTCTTTTTCCTTCAGTCCCCAAATTTCCCACTTACGCTCGATTTCCTCTACTCCCTACAGTCCCTCAAATCTCTTTCCCTCTCTTTCCCCTTACCTCTCTCTTTTCCCGAGTTCCGTGAACTCTCCCCTCTTTATGCTCACCACTCACTTTCCCTGCTTTCCCTCAACTCCCTCTTTGTCACCTTTTCCCACGCTTGTCTCTTTTCCTTTTCAACCTCGCCTGTCTCTTCTCCCCTCTTTTTCCTTCAGTCCCCAAATTTCCCACTTCCGCTCGTTTTCCTCTACTCCCTCCCATCTCTCAAAACTCTCTTTCCCTCTCTTTCCCCTTGCCTCTCTCTTTTCCCTAGTTCCATGAACTCTCCCCTCTTTATGCTCACCAGTCACTCTCCCTGCTTTCCCTCAACTCCCTCTTTGCCACCTTTTCCCACGCTTGTCTCTTTCCCTTTTTCCCCTCTCCTGACTCTTCCCCTCTCTTTTTCCTTCAGTCCCCGACTTTCCCACTTGAGCTCGCCTTCCTCTACTCCCTCCCATCCCTCAAATATCTCTTCCCCTCTTTTTCCCCTTGCCTGTCTCTCATCCGGAGTTCCATGAACTCTCCCCCTTCTTTACGCTCACCTGTCACTTTCCCTTCTTTCCCTCAACTCCCTCTTTGCCAGCTTTTCCCATGCTTGTCTCTTTTCCGTTTCCCCCTCGCCTGTCTCTTCCCCCCTCTTTTTACTTCACTCCCCAAATTTCCCAGTTCCGCTCGTATTCCTCTACTCCCTACAATCCCTCATAGCTCTCCCCCCCTCTTTTTCCCCTTGCCTCTCTCTTTTCCCTAGTTCCGTGAACTCTCCCGTCTTTACGCTCACCAGTCACTTTCCCTGCTTTCCCTCAACTCTCTCTTTGCCACCTTTTCCCACGTTTTTCTCTTTCCCTTTTTCCTCTCGCCTGTCTCTTCCTCCCTCTTTTTCCTTCAGCCCCCAAATTTCCCACTTACGCTCGATTTCCTCTACTCCCTACAGTCCCTCAAAGCTCTCTTTCCCTCTCCTTCCCCTTGCCTCTCTCTTTTCCCTAGTTCCGTGACCTCTCCCGTCTTTACGCTCACCAGTCACTTTCCCTGCTTTCCCTCAGCTCCCTCTTTGTCAACTTTTCCCACGCTTGTCTCTTTTCCTTTTCAGCCTCGCCTGTCTCTTCCCCCCTCTTTTTCCTTCAGTCCCCATATTTCCCACTTACGCTCGATTTCCTCTACTCCCTACAGTCCCTCAAAGCTCTCTTTTCCCTTGCCTCTCTCTTTTCCCTAGTTCCGTGACCTCTCCCCTCTTTACGCTCACCAGTCACTTTCCCCGCTTTCCCTCAACTCCCTCTTTGCCACCTTTTCCCACGCTTCTCTTTCCCTTTTTCCCCTCGCCAGTCTCTTCTCCCCTCTTTTTCCTTCAGTCACTAAATTTCACACTTCCGCTCGACTTCGTCTACTCCCTCCCATCCCTCAAATCTCTCTTCCCCTATTTTTCCCCTTGCCTCTCTCTTTTGCCGAGTTCCGTGAACTCTCCCGTCTTTACGCTCACCAGTCACTTTCCCTTCTTTCCCTCAACTCCCTCTTTGCCACCTTTTCCCACGCTTGTCTCTTTCCCTTTTCCCCCTCGCCTGTCTCTTCCCCCCTCTTTTTCCTTCAGTCCCCAAATTTCCCACTTCCGCTCGTTTTCCTCTACTCCCTCCCATCCCTCAAATCTCTTTCCCTCTCTTTCCCCTTGCCTCTCTCTTTTCCCGAGTTCCGTGAACTCTCCCGTCTTTACGCTCACCAGTCACTTTCCCTTCTTTCCCTCAACTCCCTCTTTGCCACCTTTTCCCACGCTTGTCTCTTTCCCTTTTCCCCCTCGTCTGTCTCTTCCCTTTCTTTTTCCTTCAGTCCCCAAATTTCCCACTTCGCTCGTTTTCCTCTACTCCCTCCCATCTCTCAAAACTCTCTTTCCCTCTCTTTCCCCTTGCCTCTGTCTTTTCCCGAGTTCCGTGACCTCTCCCGTCTTTACGCTCACCAGTCACTTTCCCTTCTTTCCCTCAACTCCCTCTTTGCCACCTTTTCCCACGCTTGTCTCTTTCCCTTTTCCCCCTCGTCTGTCTCTTCCCTTTCTTTTTCCTTTAGTCCCCAAATTTCCCACTTCCGCTCGTTTTCCTCTACACCCTCCCATCTCTGAAAACTCTCTTTCCCTCTCTTTCCCCTTGCCTCTCTCTTTTCCCGAGTTCCGTGACCTCTCCCGTCTTTACGCTCACCACTCACTTTCCCTGCTTTCCCTCAACTCCCTCTTTGTCAACTTTTCCCACGCTTGTCTCTTTCCCTTTTCAACCTCGCCTGTCTCTTCCCCCCTCTTTTTCCTTCAGTCCCCAAATTTCCCACTTACGCTCGATTTCCTCTACTCCCTACAGTCCCTCAACACTCTCTTTTCCCTTGCCTCTCTCTTTTCCCTAGTTCCGTGACCTCTCCCCTCTTTACGCTCACCAGTCACTTTCCCTGCTTTCCCTCAACTCCCTCTTTGTCAACTTTTCCCACGCTTGTCTCCTTTCCTTTTCAACCTCTCCTGTCTCTTCCCCCCTCTTTTTCCTTCAGTCCCCAAATTTCCCACTTACGCTCGATTTCCTCTACTCCCTACAGTCCCTCAGAGCTCTCTTTTCACTTCCCTCTCTCTTTTCCCTAGTTCCGTGACCTCTCCCCTCTTTACGCTCACCAGTCACTTTCCCCGCTTTCCCTCAACTCCCTCTTTGCCACCTTTTCCCACGCTTCTCTTTCCCTTTTTCCCCTCGCCAGTCTCTTCTCCCCTCTTTTTCCTTCAGTCCCCAAATTTCCCACTTCCGCTCGTTTTCCTCTACTCCCTCCCATCCATCAAATCTCTTTCCCTCTCTTTCCCCTTGCCTCTCTCTTTTCCCGAGTTCCGTGACCTCTCCCGTCTTTACGCTCACCAGTCACTTTCCCTGCTTTCCCTCAACTCCCTCTTTGCCACCTTTTCCCACGCTTGTCTCTTTTCCTTTTCAACCTCGCCTGTCTCTTCTCCCCTCTTTTTCCTTCAGTCCCCAAATTTCCCACTTCCGCTCGCCTTCCTTTACTCCCTCCCATCCCTCAAATCTCTTTCCCTCTCTTTCCCTTTGCCTCTCTCTTTTCCCTAGTTCCATGAACTCTCCCCTCTTTATGCTCACCACTCACTTTCCCTGCTTTCCCTCAACTCCCTCTTTGCCACCTTTTCCCACGCTTGTCTCTTTCCCTTTTTCCCCTCTCCTGTCTCTTCTCCCCTCTTTTTCCTTCACTCCCCAAATTTCCCACTTCCGCTTGTATTCCTCTACTCCCTCCAATCCCTCAAATCTCTTTCCCCGTCTTTCCCCTTTCCTCTCTTTTCTCTACTTCCGTGAACTCTCCCGTCTTTACGCTCACCAGTCACTCTCCCTGCTTTCCCTCAACTCCCTCTTTGCCACCTTTTCCAACGCTTGTCTCTTTCCCTTTTTCCCCTCTCCTGTCTCTTCCCCCCTCTTTTTCCTTCAGTCCCCGAATTTCCCACTTGAACTCGCCTTCCTCTACTCCCTACAGTCCCTCAAATCTCTCTTTCCCTCTCCTTCCCCTTGCCTCTCTCTTTTCCCTAGTTCCGTGACCTCTCCCGTCTTTACGCTCACCAGTCACTTTCCCTGCTTTCCCTCAACTCCCTCTTTGTCAACTTTTCCCACGCTTGTCTCTTTTCCTTTTCAACCTCGCCTGTCTCTTCCTTCCTCTTTTTCCTTCAGTCCCCAAATTTCCCACTTAAGCTCGATTTCCTCTACTCCCTACAGTCCCTCAGAGCTCTCTTTTCCCTTCCCTCTCTCTTTTCCCTAGTTCCGTGACCTCTCCCCTCTTTACGCTCACCAGTCACTTTCCCCGCTTTCCCTCAACTCCCTCTTTGCCACCTTTTCCCACGCTTGTCTCTTTCCCTTTTCCCCCTCGCCTGTCTCTTCCCCCCTCTTTTTCCTTCACTCCCCAAATTTCCCACTTCCGCTCGTTTTCCTCTACTCCCTCCCATCTCTCAAAACTCTCTTTCCCTCTCTTTCTCCTTGCCTCTCTCTTTTCCCGAGTTCCGTGAACTCTCCCGTCTTTACGCTCACCAGTCACTTTCCCTGCTTTCCCTCAACTCCCTCTTTGCCACCTTTTCCCACGCTTGTGTCTTTCCCTTTTTCCCCTCTCCTTTCTCTTCTCCCCTCTTTTTCCTTCAGTCCCCAAATTTCCCACTTCCGCTTGTATTCCTCTACTCCCTCCAATCCCTCAAATCTCTTTCCCCGTCCTTCCCCTTTCCTCTCTTTTCTCTACTTCCGTGAACTCTCCCGTCTTTACGCTCACCAGTCACTCTCCCTGCTTTCCCTCAACTCCCTCTTTGCCACCTTTTCCCACGCTTGTCTCTTTCCCTTTTCCCCCTCGCCTGTCTCTTCCCCCCTCTTTTTCCTTCAGTCCCCAAATTTCCCACTTCCGCTCGTTTTCCTCTACTCCCTCCCATCTCTCAAAACTCTCTTTCCCTCTCTTTCCCCTTGCCTCTCTCTTTTCCCTAGTTCCATGAACTCTCCCCTCTTTATGCTCACCAGTCACTCTCCCTGCTTTCCCTCAACTCCCTCTTTGCCACCTTTTCCCACGCTTGTCTCTTTCCCTTTTTCCCCTCTCCTGTCTCTTCCCCGCTCTTTTTCCTTCAGTCCCCGACTTTCCCACTTGAGCTCGCCTTCCTCTACTCCCTCCCATCCCTCAAATATCTCTTCCCCTCTTTTTCCCCTTGCCTGTCTCTCATCCGGAGTTCCATGAACTCTCCCCCTTCTTTACGCTCACCAGTCACTTTCCCTTCTTTCCCTCAACTCCCTCTTTGCCACCTTTTCCCATGCTTGTCTCTTTTCCGTTTCCCCCTCGCCTGTCTCTTCCCCCCTCTTTTTACTTCACTCCCCAAATTTCCCAGTTCCGCTCGTATTCCTCTACTCCCTACAATCCCTCATAGCTCTCCCCCCCTCTTTTTCCCCTTGCCTCTCTCTTTTCCCTAGTTCCGTGAACTCTCCCGTCTTTACGCTCACCAGTCACTTTCCCTGCTTTCCCTCAACTCTCTCTTTGCCACCTTTTCCCACGTTTTTCTCTTTCCCTTTTTCCTCTCGCCTGTCTCTTCCTCCCTCTTTTTCCTTCAGTCCCCAAATTTCCCACTTACGCTCGATTTCCTCTACTCCCTACAGTCCCTCAAAGCTCTCTTTCCCTCTCCTTCCCCTTGCCTCTCTCTTTTCCCTAGTTCCGTGACCTCTCCCGTCTTTACGCTCACCAGTCACTCTCCCTGCTTTCCCTCAACTCCCTCTTTGTCAACTTTTCCCACGCTTGTCTCTTTTCCTTTTCAACCTCGCCTGTCTCTTCCCCCCTCTTTTTCCTTCATTCCCCATATTTCCCACTTACGCTCGATTTCCTCTACTCCCTACAGTCCCTCAAAGCTCTCTTTTCCCTTGCCTCTCTCTTTTCCCTAGTTCCGTGACCTCTCCCCTCTTTACGCTCACCAGTCACTTTCCCTGCTTTCCCTCAAATCCCTCTTTGCCACCTTTTCCCACGCTTCTCTTCCCCTTTTTCCCCTCGCCAGTCTCTTCTCCCCTCTTTTTCCTTCAGTCACTAAATTTCACACTTCCGCTCGCCTTCGTCTACTCCCTCCCATCCCTCAAATCTCTCTTCCCCTATTTTTCCCCTTGCCTCTCTCTTTTCCCGAGTTCCGTGAACTCTCCCGTCTTTACGCTCACCAGTCACTTTCCCTTCTTTCCCTCAACTCCCTCTTTGCCACCTTTTCCCACGCTTGTCTCTTTCCCTTTTCCCCCTCGTCTGTCTCTTCCCTTTCTTTTTCCTTTAGTCCCCAAATTTCCCACTTCCGCTCGTTTTCCTCTACACCCTCCCATCTCTCAAAACTCTCTTTCCCTCTCTTTCCCCTTGCCTCTCTCTTTTCCCGAGTTCCGTGACCTCTCCCGTCTTTACGCTCACCAGTCACTTTCCCTGCTTTCCCTCAACTCCCTCTTTGTCAACTTTTCCCACGCTTGTCTCTTTTCCTTTTCAACCTCGCCTGTCTCTTCCCCCCTCTTTTTCCTTCATTCCCCATATTTCCCACTTACGCTCGATTTCCTCTACTCCCTACAGTCCCTCAAAGCTCTCTTTTCCCTTGCCTCTCTCTTTTCCCTAGTTCCGTGACCTCTCCCCTCTTTACGCTCACCAGTCACTTTCCCTGCTTTCCCTCAAATCCCTCTTTGCCACCTTTTCCCACGCTTCTCTTCCCCTTTTTCCCCTCGCCAGTCTCTTCTCCCCTCTTTTTCCTTCAGTCACTAAATTTCACACTTCCGCTCGCCTTCGTCTACTCCCTCCCATCCCTCAAATCTCTCTTCCCCTATTTTTCCCCTTGCCTCTCTCTTTTCCCGAGTTCCGTGAACTCTCCCGTCTTTACGCTCACCAGTCACTTTCCCTTCTTTCCCTCAACTCCCTCTTTGCCACCTTTTCCCACGCTTGTCTCTTTCCCTTTTCCCCCTCGTCTGTCTCTTCCCTTTCTTTTTCCTTCAGTCCCCAAATTTCCCACTTCCGCTCGTTTTCCTCTACTCCCTCCCATCTCTCAAAACTCTCTTTCCCTCTCTTTCCCCTTGCCTCTGTCTTTTCCCGAGTTCCGTGACCTCTCCCGTCTTTACGCTCACCAGTCACTTTCCCTTCTTTCCCTCAACTCCCTCTTTGCCACCTTTTCCCACGCTTGTCTCTTTCCCTTTTCCCCCTCGTCTGTCTCTTCCCTTTCTTTTTCCTTTAGTCCCCAAATTTCCCACTTCCGCTCGTTTTCCTCTACACCCTCACATCTCTCAAAACTCTCTTTCCCTCTCTTTCCCCTTGCCTCTCTCTTTTCCCGAGTTCCGTGACCTCTCCCGTCTTTACGCTCACCAGTCACTTTCCCTGCTTTCCCTCAACTCCCTCTTTGTCAACTTTTCCCACGCTTGTCTCTTTCCCTTTTCAACCTCGCCTGTCTCTTCCCCCCTCTTTTTCCTTCAGTCCCCAAATTTCCCACTTACGCTCGATTTCCTCTACTCCCTACAGTCCCTCAACACTCTCTTTTCCCTTGCCTCTCTCTTTTCCCTAGTTCCGTGACCTCTCCCCTCTTTACGCTCACCAGTCACTTTCCCTGCTTTCCCTCAACTCCCTCTTTGTCAACTTTTCCCACGCTTGTCTCCTTTCCTTTTCAACCTCGCCTGTCTCTTCCCCCCTCTTTTTACTTCAGTCCCCAAATTTCCCACTTACGCTCGATTTCCTCTACTCCCTACAGTCCCTCAGAGCTCTCTTTTCACTTCCCTCTCTCTTTTCCCTAGTTCCGTGACCTCTCCCCTCTTTACGCTCACCAGTCACTTTCCCCGCTTTCCCTCAACTCCCTCTTTGCCACCTTTTCCCACGCTTCTCTTTCCCTTTTTCCCCTCGCCAGTCTCTTCTCCCCTCTTTTTCCTTCAGTCCCCAAATTTCCCACTTCCGCTCGTTTTCCTCTACTCCCTCCCATCCATCAAATCTCTTTCCCTCTCTTTCCCCTTGCCTCTCTCTTTTCCCGAGTTCCGTGACCTCTCCCGTCTTTACGCTCACCAGTCACTTTCCCTGCTTTCCCTCAACTCCCTCTTTGCCACCTTTTCCCACGCTTGTCTCTTTTCCTTTTCAACCTCGCCTGTCTCTTCTCCCCTCTTTTTCCTTCAGTCCCCAAATTTCCCACTTCCGCTCGCCTTCCTTTACTCCCTCCCATCCCTCAAATCTCTTTCCCTCAACTCCCTCTTTGCCACCTTTTCCCACGCTTGTCTCTTTCCCTTTTTCCCCTCTCCTGTCTCTTCTCCCCTCTTTTTCCTTCACTCCCCAAATTTCCCACTTCCGCTTGTATTCCTCTACTCCCTCCAATCCCTCAAATCTCTTTCCCCGTCTTTCCCCTTTCCTCTCTTTTCTCTACTTCCGTGAACTCTCCCGTCTTTACGCTCACCAGTCACTTTCCCTGCTTTCCCTCAACTCCCTCTTTGTCAACTTTTCCCACGCTTGTCTCTTTTCCTTTTCAACCTCGCCTGTCTCTTCCCCCCTCTTTTTCCTTCAGTCCCCAAATTTCCCACTTACGCTCGATTTCCTTTACTCCCTCCCATCCCTCAAATCTCTTTCCCTCTCTTTCCCCTTGCCTCTCTTTTCTCTACTTCCGTGAACTCTCCCGTCTTTACGCTCACCAGTCACTCTCCCTGCTTTCCCACAACTCCCTCTTTGCCACCTTTTCCCACGCTTGTCTGTTTCCCTTTTTCCCCTCTCCTGTCTCTTCCCCCCTCTTTTTCCTTCAGTCCCCGAATTTCCCACTTGAGCTCGCCTTCCTCTACTCCCTACAGTCCCTCAAAGCTCTCTTTCCCTCTCCTTCCCCTTGCCTCTCTCTTTTCCCTAGTTCCGTGACCTCTCCCGTCTTTACGCTCACCAGTCACTTTCCCTGCTTTCCCTCAACTCCCTCTTTGTCAACTTTTCCCACGCTTGTCTCTTTTCCTTTTCAACCTCGCCTGTCTCTTCCCCCCTCTTTTTCCTTCAGTCCCCAAATTTCCCACTTACGCTCGATTTCCTCTACTCCCTACAGTCCCTCAACGCTCTCTTTTCCCTTGCCTCTCTCTTTTCCCTAGTTCCGTGACCTCTCCCCTCTTTACGCTCACCAGTCACTTTCCCTGCTTTCCCTCAAATCCCTCTTTGCCACCTTTTCCCACGCTTCTCTTTCCCTTTTTCCCCTCGCCAGTCTCTTCTCCCCTCTTTTTCCTTCAGTCACTAAATTTCACACTTCCGCTCGCCTTCGTCTACTCCCTCCCATCCCTCAAATCTCTCTTCCCCTATTTTTCCCCTTGCCTCTCTCTTTTCCCGAGTTCCGTGACCTCTCCCGTCTTTACGCTCACCAGTCACTTTCCCTGCTTTCCCTCAACTCCCTCTTTGCCATCTTTTCCCACGCTTGTCTCTTTCCCTTTTCCCCCTCGCCTGTCTCTTCAACCCCTCTTTTTCCTTCAGTCCCCAAATTTCCCACTTCCGCTCGTTTTCCTCTACTCCCTCCCATCTCTCAAAACTCTCTTTCCCTCTCTTTCCCCCTCTTTCCCCTTGCCTCTCTCTTTTCCCGAGTTCCGTGAACTCTCCCGTCTTTACGCTCACCAGTCACTTTCCCTGCTTTCTCTCAACTCCCTCTTTGCCACCTTTTCCCACGCTTGTCTCTTTCCCTTTTCCCCCTCGCCTGTCTCTTCAACCCCTCTTTTTCCTTCAGTCCCCAAATTTCCCACTTCCGCTCGTTTTCCTCTACTCCCTCCCATCTCTCAAAACTCTCTTTCCCTCTCTTTCCCCTTGCCTCTCTCTTTTCCCGAGTTCCGTGAACTCTCCCGTCTTTACGCTCACCAGTCACTTTCCCTGCTTTCCCTCAACTCCCTCTTTGTCAACTTTTCCCACGCTTGTCTCTTTTCCTTTTCAACCTCGCCTGTCTCTTCCCCCCTCTTTTTCCTTTCAGTCCCCAAATTTCCCACTTACGCTCGATTTCCTCTACTCCCTACAGTCCCTCAGAGCTCTCTTTTCACTTCCCTCTCTCTTTTCCCTAGTTCCGTGACCTCTCCCCTCTTTACGCTCACAAGTCACTTTCCCCGCTTTCCCTCAACTCCCTCTTTGCCACCTTTTCCCACGCTTCTCTTTCCCTTTTTCCCCTCGCCAGTCTCTTCTCCCCTCTTTTTCCTTCAGTCCCCAAATTTCCCACTTCCGCTCGTTTTCCTCTAGTCCCTCCCATCCCTCAAATCTCTTTCCCTCTCTTTCCCCTTGCCTCTCTCTTTTCCCGAGTTCCGTGAACTCTCCCGTCTTTACGCTCACCAGTCACTTTCCCTGCTTTCCCTCAACTCCCTCTTTGCCACCTTTTCCCATGCTTGTCTCTTTTCCTTTTCAACCTCGCCTGTCTCTTCTCCCCTCTTTTTCCTTCTGTCCCCAAATTTCCCACTTCCGCTCGCCTTCCTTTACTCCCTCCCATCCCTCAAATCTCTTTCCCTCTCTTTCCCTTTGCCTCTCTCTTTTCCCTAGTTCCATGAACTCTCCCCTCTTTATGCTCACCACTCACTTTCCCTGCTTTCCCTCAACTCCCTCTTTGCCACCTTTTCCCACGCTTGTCTCTTTCCCTTTTTCCCCTCTCCTGTCTCTTCTCCCCTCTTTTTCCTTCACTCCCCAAATTTCCCACTTCCGCTTGTATTCCTCTACTCCCTCCAATCCCTCAAATCTCTTTCCCCGTCTTTCCCCTTTCCTCTCTTTTCTCTACTTCCGTGAACTCTCCCGTCTTTACGCTCACCAGTCACTCTCCCTGCTTTCCCTCAACTCCCTCTTTGTCAACTTTTCCTACGCTTGTCTCTTTTCCTTTTCAACCTCGCCTGTCTCTTCCCCCCTATTTTTCCTTCAGTCCCCAAATTTCCCACTTCCGCTCGTTTTCCTCTACTCCCTACAGTCCCTCAAAGCTCTCTTTCCCTCTCCTTCCCCTTGCCTCTCTCTTTTCCCTAGTTCCGTGACCTCTCCCCTCTTTACGCTCACCAGTCACTTTCCCTGCTTTCCCTCAACTCCCTCTTTGCCACCTTTTCCCACGCTTCTCTTTCCCTTTTTCCCCTCGCCAGTCTCTTCTCCCCTCTTTTTCCTTCAGTCACTAAATTTCACACTTCCGCTCGCCTTCGTCTACTCCCTCCCATCCCTGAAATCTCTCTTCCCCTATTTTTCCCCTTGCCTCTCTCTTTTCCCGAGTTCCGTGAACTCTCCCGTCTTTACGCTCACCAGTCACTTTCCCTTCTTTCCCTCAACTCCCTCTTTGCCACCTTTTCCCACGCTTGTCTCTTTTCCTTTTCAACCTCACCTGTCTCTTCTCCCCTCTTTTTCCTTCAGTCCCCAAATTTCCCACTTCCGCTCGCCTTCCTTTACTCCCTCCCATCCCTCAAATCTCTTTCCCTCTCTTTCCCCTTGCCTCTCTCTTTTCCCTAGTTCCATGAACTCTCCCCTCTTTATGCTCACCAGTCACTCTCCCTGCTTTCCCTCAACTCCCTCTTTGCCACCTTTTCCCACGCTTGTCTCTTTCCCTTTTTCCCCTCTCCTGTCTCTTCCCCCCTATTTTTCCTTCAGTCCCCAAATTTCCCATTTCCGCTCGTTTTCCTCTACTCCCTCCAATCCCTCAAATCTCTCTTTCCCTCAGTTTCCCCTTGCCTCTCTCTTTTCCCTAGTTCCGTGACCTCTCCCGTCTTTACGCTCACCAGTCACTTTCCCTGCTTTCCCTCAACTTCCTCTTTGTCACCTTTTCCCACGTTTTTCTCTTTCCCTTTTTCCCCTCTCCTGTCTCTTCCCCCCTCTTTTTCCTTCAGCCCCCAAATTTCCCACTTCCGCTCGTTTTCCTCTACTCCCTACAGTCCCTCAACGCTCTCTTTTCCCTTGCCTCTCTCTTTTCCCTAGTTCCGTGACCTCTCCCCTCTTAACGCTCACCAGTCACTTTCCCTGCTTTCCCTCAAATCCCTCTTTGCCACCTTTTCCCACGCTTCTCTTTCCCTTTTTCCCCTCGCCAGTCTCTTCTCCCCTCTTTTTCCTTCAGTCACTAAATTTCACACTTCCGCTCGCCTTCGTCTACTCCCTCCCATCCCTGAAATCTCTCTTCCCCTATTTTTCCCCTTGCCTCTCTCTTTTCCCGAGTTCCGTGAACGCTCCCGTCTTTACGCTCACCAGTCACTTTCCCTTCTTTCCCTCAACTCCCTCTTTGCCACCTTTTCCCACGCTTGTCTCTTTTCCTTTTCAACCTCGCCTGTCTCTTCTCCCCTCTTTTTCCTTCAGTCCCCAAATTTCCCACTTCCGCTCGCCTTCCTTTACTCCCTCCCATCCCTCAAATCTCTTTCCCTCTCTTTCCCCTTGCCTCTCTCTTTTCCCTAGTTCCGTGACCTCTCCCGTCTTTACGCTCACCAGTCACTTTCCCTGCTTTCCCTCAACTCCCTCTTTGTCACCTTTTCCCACGTTTTTCTCTTTCCCTTTTTCCCCTCTCCTGTCTCTTCCCCCCTCTTTTTCCTTCAGCCCCCAAATTTCCCACTTACGCTCGATTTCCTCTACTCCCTACAGTCCCTCAAAGCTCTCTTTCCCTCTCCTTCCCCTTGCCTCTCTCTTTTCCCTAGTTCCGTGACCTCTCCCGTCTTTACGCTCACCAGTCACTTTCCCTGCTTTCCCTCAACTCCCTCTTTGTCAACTTTTCCCACGCTTGTCTCTTTTCCTTTTCAACCTCGCCTGTCTCTTCCTCCCTCTTTTTCCTTCAGTCCCCAAATTTCCCACTTACGCTCGATTTCCTCTACTCCCTACAGTCCCTCAACGCTCTCTTTTCCCTTGCCTCTCTCTTTTCCCTAGTTCCGTGACCTCTCCCCTCTTTACGCTCACCAGTCACTTTCCCTGCTTTCCCTCAAATCCCTCTTTGCCACCTTTTCCCACGCTTCTCTTTCCCTTTTTCCCCTCGCCAGTCTCTTCTCCCCTCTTTTTCCTTCAGTCACTAAATTTCACACTTCCGCTCGACTTCGTCTACTCCCTCCCATCCCTGAAATCTCTCTTCCCCTATTTTTCCCCTTGCCTCTCTCTTTTCCCGAGTTCCGTGAACTCTCCCGTCTTTACGCTCACCAGTCACTTTCCCTTCTTTCCCTCAACTCCCTCTTAGTCACCTTTTCCCACGCTTGTCTCTTTTCCTTTTCAACCTCGCCTGTCTCTTCTCCCCTCTTTTTCCTTCAGTCCCCAAATTTCCCAGTTCCGCTCGCCTTCCTTTACTCCCTCCCATCCCTCAAATCTCTTTCCCTCTCTTTCCCCTTGCCTCTCTCTTTTCCCTAGTTCCATGAACTCTCCCGTCTTTATGCTCACCAGTCACTCTCCCTGCTTTCTCTCAACTCCCTCTTTGCCACCTTTTCCCACGCTTGTCTCTTTCCCTTTTTCCCCTCTCCTGTCTCTTCCCCCCTATTTTTCCTTCAGTTCCCAAATTTCCCATTTCCGCTCGTTTTCCTCTACTCCCTCCAATCCCTCAAATCTCTCTTTCCCTCACTTTCCCCTTGCCTCTCTCTTTTCCCTAGTTCCGTGACCTCTCCCGTCTTTACGCTCACCAGTCACTTTCCCTGCTTTCCCTCAACTCCCTCTTTGTCACCTTTTCCCACGTTTTTCTCTTTCCCTTTTTCCCCTCTCCTGTCTCTTCCCCCCTCTTTTTCCTTCAGCCCCCAAATTTCCCACTTCCGCTCGTTTTCCTCTACTCCCTACAGTCCCTCAACGCTCTCTTTTCCCTTGCCTCTCTCTTTTCCCTAGTTCCGTGACCTCTCCCCTCTTAACGCTCACCAGTCACTTTCCCTGCTTTCCCTCAAATCCCTCTTTGCCACCTTTTCCCACGCTTCTCTTTCCCTTTTTCCCCTCGCCAGTCTCTTCTCCCCTCTTTTTCCTTCAGTCACTAAATTTCACACTTCCGCTCGCCTTCGTCTACTCCCTCCCATCCCTGAAATCTCTCTTCCCCTATTTTTCCCCTTGCCTCTCTCTTTTCCCGAGTTCCGTGAACGCTCCCGTCTTTACGCTCACCAGTCACTTTCCCTTCTTTCCCTCAACTCCCTCTTTGCCACCTTTTCCCACGCTTGTCTCTTTTCCTTTTCAACCTCGCCTGTCTCTTCTCCCCTCTTTTTCCTTCAGTCCCCAAATTTCCCACTTCCGCTCGCCTTCCTTTACTCCCTCCCATCCCTCAAATCTCTTTCCCTCTCTTTCCCCTTGCCTCTCTCTTTTCCCTAGTTCCATGAACTCTCCCCTCTTTATGCTCACCAGTCACTCTCCCTGCTTTCCCTCAACTCCCTCTTTGCCACCTTTTCCCACGCTTGTCTCTTTCCCTTTTTCCCCTCTCCTGTCTCTTCCCCCCTATTTTTCCTTCAGTCCCCAAATTTCCCATTTCCGCTCGTTTTCCTCTACTCCCTCCAATCCCTCAAATCTCTCTTTCCGTCACTTTCCCCTTGCCTCTCTCTTTTCCCTAGTTCCGTGACCTCTCCCGTCTTTACGCTCACCAGTCACTTTCCCTTCTTTCCCTCAACTCCCTCTTAGTCACCTTTTCCCACGCTTGTCTCTTTTCCTTTTCAACCTCGCCTGTCTCTTCTCCCCTCTTTTTCCTTCAGTCCCCAAATTTCCCACTTCCGCTCGCCTTCCTTTACTCCCTCCCATCCCTCAAATCTCTTTCCCTCTCTTTCCCCTTGCCTGTCTCTTTTCCCTAGTTCCATGAACTCTCCCCTCTTTATGCTCACCAGTCACTCTCCCTGCTTTCTCTCAACTCCCTCTTTGCCACCTTTTCCCACGCTTGTCTCTTTCCCTTTTTCCCCTCTCCTGTCTCTTCCCCCCTATTTTTCCTTCAGTTCCCAAATTTCCCATTTCCGCTCGTTTTCCTCTACTCCCTCCAATCCCTCAAATCTCTGTTTCCGTCACTTTCCCCTTGCCTCTCTCTTTTCCCTAGTTCCGTGACCTCTCCCGTCTTTACGCTCACCAGTCACTTTCCCTGCTTTCCCTCAACTCCCTCTTTGTCACCTTTTCCCACGTTTTTCTCTTTCCCTTTTTCCCCTCTCCTGTCTCTTCCCCCCTCTTTTTCCTTCAGCCCCCAAATTTCCCACTTACGCTCGATTTCCTCTACTCCCTACAGTCCCTCAACGCTCTCTTTTCCCTTCCCTCTCTCTTTTCCCTAGTTCCGTGACCTCTCCCCTCTTTACGCTCACCAGTCACTTTCCCTGCTTTCCCTCAAATCCCTCTTTGCCACCTTTTCCCACGCTTCTCTTTCCCTTTTTCCCCTCGCCAGTCTCTTCTCCCCTCTTTTTCCTTCAGTCACTAAATTTCCCACTTCCGCTCGCCTTCGTCTACTCCCTCCCATCCCTGAAATCTCTCTTCCCCTATTTTTCCCCTTGCCTCTCTCTTTTCCCGAGTTCCGTGAACTCTCCCGTCTTTACGCTCACCAGTCACTTTCCCTGCTTTCCCTCAACTCCCTCTTTGTCAACTTTTCCCACGCTTGTCTCTTTCCCTTTTTCCCCTCTCCTGTCTCTTCTCCCCTCTTTTTCCTTCACTCCCCAAATTTCCCACTTACGCTTGTATTCCTCTACTCCCTCCAATCCCTCAAATCTCTTTCCCCGTCTTTCCCGTTTCCTCTCTTTTCTCTACTTCCGTGAACTCTCCCGTCTTTACGCTCACCAGTCACTCTCCCTGCTTTCCCTCAACTCCCTCTTTGCCACCTTTTCCCACGCTTGTCTCTTTCCCTTTTTCCCCTCTCCTGTCTCTTCCCCCCTCTTTTTCCTTCAGTCCCCGAATTTCCCACTTGAGCTCGCTTTCCTCTACTCCCTACATTCCCTCAAAGCTGTCTTTCCCTCTCCTTCCCCTTGCCTCTCTTTTCCCTAGTTCCGTGACCTCTCCCCTCTTTACGCTCACCAGTCACTCTCCCTGCTTTCCCTCAACTCCCTCTTTGCCACCTTTTCCCACGCTTGTCTCTTTCCCTTTTTCCCCTCTCCTGTCTCTTCCCCCCTATTTTTCCTTCAGTCCCCAAATTTCCCACTTCCGCTCGTTTTCCTCTACTCCCTCCAATCCCTCAAATCTCTCTTTCCCTCACTTTCCCCTTGCCTCTCTCTTTTCCCTAGTTCCGTGAACTCTTCCCTTTTTACGCTCACCAGTCACTTTCCCTGCTTTCCCTCAAATCCCTCTTTGCCACCTTTTCCCACGCTTCTCTTTCCCTTTTTCCCCTCGCCAGTCTCTTCTCCCCTCTTTTTCCTTCAGTCACTAAATTTCACACTTCCGCTCGCCTTCGTCTACTCCCTCCCATCCCTGAAATCTCTCTTCCCCTGTTTTTCCCCTTGCCTCTCTCTTTTCCCGAGTTCCGTGAACTCTCCCGTCTTTACGCTCACCAGTCACTTTCCCTGCTTTCCCTCAACTCCCTCTTTGCCACCTTTTCCCACGCTTGTCTCTTTTCCTTTTCAACCTCGCCTGTCTCTTCTCCCCTCTTTTTCCTTCAGTCCCCAAATTTCCCACTTCCGCTCGCCTTCCTTTACTCCCTCCCATCCCTCAAATCTCTTTCCCTCTCTTTCCTCTTGCCTCTCTCTTTTCCCTAGTTCCATGAACTCTCCCCTCTTTATGCTCACCAGTCACTCTCCCTGCTTTCCCTCAACTGCCTCTTTGCCACCTTTTCCCACGCTTGTCTCTTTCCCTTTTTCCCCTCTCCTGTCTCTTCCCCCCTATTTTTCCTTCAGTCCCCAAATTTCCCATTTCCGCTCGTTTTCCTCTACTCCCTCCAATCCCTCAAATCTCTCTTTCCCTCACTTTCCCCTTGCCTCTCTCTTTTCCCTAGTTCCATGAACTCTTCCCTTTTTACGCTCATCAGTCACTCTCCCTGCTTTCCCTCAACTCCCTCTTTGTCACCTTTTCCCACGTTTTTCTCTTTCCCTTTTTCCCCTCTCCTGTCTCTTCCCCCCTCTTTTTCCTTCAGCCCCCAAATTTCCCACTTACGCTCGATTTCCTCACCTCCCTACAGTCCCTCAAAGCTCTCTTTCCCTCTCCTTCCCCTTGCCTCTCTTTTCCCTAGTTCCGTGACCTCTCCCGTCTTTACGCTCACCAGTCACTTTCCCTTCTTTCCCTCAACTCCCTCTTTGCCACCTTTTCCCACGCTTGTCTCTTTTCCTTTTCAACCTCGCCTGTCTCTTCTCCCCTCTTTTTCCTTCAGTCCCCAAATTTCCCACTTCCGCTCGCCTTCCTTTACTCCCTCCCATCCCTCAAATCTCTTTCCCTCTCTTTCCCTTTGCCTCTCTCTTTTCCCTAGTTCCATGAACTCTCCCCTCTTTATGCTCACCAGTCACTTTCCCTGCTTTCCCTCAACTCCCTCTTTGCCACCTTTTCCCACGCTTGTCTCTTTTCCTTTTCAACCTCGCCTGTCTCTTCTCCCCTCTTTTTCCTTCAGTCCCCAAATTTCCCACTTACGCTCGATTTCCTCTACTCCCTCCCATCTCTTAAAACTCTCTTTCCCTCTCTTTCCCCTTGCCTCTCTCTTTTCCCGAGTTCCGTGAACTCTCCCGTCTTTACGCTCACCAGTCACTTTCCCTGCTTTCCCTCAACTCCCTCTTTGCCACCTTTTCCCACGCTTGTCTCTTTTCCTTTTCAACCTCGCCTGTCTCTTCTCCCCTCTTTTTCCTTCAGTCCCCAAATTTCCCACTTCCGCTCGCCTTCCTTTACTCCCTCCCATCCCTCAAATCTCTTTCCCTCTCTTTCCCCTTGCCTCTCTCTTTTCCCTAGTTCCGTGAACTCTCCCGTCTTTACGCTCACCAGTCACTTTCCCTGCTTTCCCTCAACTCCCTCTTTGTCAACTTTTCCCACGCTTGTCTCTTTTCCTTTTCAACCTCGCCTGTCTCTGCCCCCCTCTTTTTCCTTCAGCCCCCAAATTTCCCACTTACGCTCGATTTCCTCTACACCCTACAGTCCCTCAAAGCTCTCTTTTCCCTTGCCTCTCTCTTTTCCCGAGTTCCGTGACCTCTCCCCTCTTTACGCTCACCAGTCACTTTCCCTGCTTTCCCTCAAATCCCTCTTTGCCACCTTTTCCCACGCTTCTCTTTCCCTTTTTCCCCTCGCCAGTCTCTTCTCCCCTCTTTTTCCTTCAGTCACTAAATTTCACACTTCCGCTCGCCTTCGTCTACTCCCTCCCATCCCTCAAATCTCTCTTCCCCTATTTTTCCCCTTGCCTCTCTCTTTTCCCGAGTTCCGTGAACTCTCCCGTCTTTACGCTCACCAGTCACTTTCCCTTCTTTCCCTCAACTCCCTCTTTGCCACATTTTCCCACGCTTGTCTCTTTCCCTTTTCCCCCTCGCCTGTCTCTTCCCCCCGCTTTTTCCTTCAGTCCCCGAATTTCCCACTTGAGCTCGCCTTCCTCTACTCCCTACAGTCCCTCAAAGCTCTCTTTCCCTCTCCTTCCCCTTGCCTCTCTCTTTTCCCTAGTTCCGTGACCTCTCCCGTCTTTACGCTCACCAGTCACATTCCCTGCTTTCCCTCAACTCCCTCTTTGTCAACTTTTCCCACGCTTGTCTCTTTTCCTTTTCAACCTCGCCTGTCTCTTCCCCCCTCTTTTTCCTTCAGTCCCCAAATTTCCCACTTACGCTCGATTTCCTCTACTCCCTACAGTCCCTCAACGCTCTCTTTCCCCTTGCCTCTCTCTTTTCCCTAGTTCCGTGAACTCTCCCGTCTTTACGCTCACCAGTCACTTTCCCTGCTTTCCCTCAACTCCCTCTTTGCCACCTTTTCCCACGCTTCTCTTTCCCTTTTTCCCCTCGCCAGTCTCTTCTCCCCTCTTTTTCCTTCAGTCACTAAATTTCACACTTCCGCTCGCCTTCGTCTACTCCCTCCCATCCCTCAAATCTCTCTTCCCCTATTTTTCCCCTTGCCTCTCTCTTTTCCCGAGGTCCGTGAACTCTCCCGTCTTCACGCTCACCAGTCACTTTCCCTGCTTTCCCTCAACTCCCTCTTTGCCACCTTTCCCCACGCTTGTCTCTTTTCCTTTTCAACCTCGCCTGTCTCTGCCCCCCTCTTTTTCCTTCAGTCCCCAAATTTCCCACTTCCGCTCGTTTTCCTCTACTCCCTCCCATCTCTCAAAACTCTCTTTCCCTCTCTTTCCCCTTGCCTCTCTCTTTTCCCGAGTTCCGTGAACTCTCCCGTCTTTACGCTCACCAGTCACTTTCCCTGCTTTCCCTCAACTCCCTCTTTGCCACCTTTTCCCACGCTTGTCTCTTTTCCTTTTCAACCTCTCCTGTCTCTTCTCCCCTCTTTTTCCTTCAGTCCCCAAATTTCCCACTTCCGCTCGCCTTCCTTTACTCCCTCCCATCCCTCAAATCTCTTTCCCTCTCTTTCCCCTTGCCTCTCTCTTTTCCCTAGTTCCATGAACTCTCCCCTCTTTATGCTCACCAGTCACTCTCCCTGCTTTCCCTCAACTCCCTCTTTGCCACCTTTTCCCACGCTTGTCTCTTTCCCTTTTTCCCCTCTCCTGTCTCTTCTCCCCTCTTTTTCCTTCACTCCCCAAATTTCCCACTTCCGCTTCTATTCCTCTACTCCCTCCAATCCCTCAAATCTCTTTCCCCGTATTTCCCCTTTCCTCTCTTTTCCCTAGTTCCGTGACCTCTCCCGTCTTTACGCTCACCAGTCACTCTCCCTGCTTTCCCTCAACTCCCTCTTTGCCACCTTTTCCCACGCTTGTCTCTTTTCCTTTTCAACCTCGCCTGTCTCTTCCCCCCTCTTTTTCCTTCAGTCCCCAAATTTCCCACTTCCGCTCGTTTTCCTCTACTCCCTCCCATCTCTCAAAACTCTCTTTCCCTCTCTTTCCCCTTGCCTCTCTCTTTTCCCTAGTTCCGTGAACTCTTCCCTCTTTACGCTCACCAGTCACTCTCCCTGCTTTCCCTCAACTCCCTCTTTGCCACCTTTTCCCACGCTTGTCTCTTTCCCTTTTTCCCCTCTCCTGTCTCTTCCCCCCTCTTTTTCCTTCAGTCCCCGAATTTCCCACTTGAGCTCGCTTTCCTCTACTCCCTACATTCCCTCAAAGCTGTCTTTCCCTCTCCTTCCCCTTGCCTCTCTTTTCCCTAGTTCCGTGACCTCTCCCCTCTTTACGCTCACCAGTCACTCTCCCTGCTTTCCCTCAACTCCCTCTTTGCCACCTTTTCCCACGCTTGTCTCTTTCCCTTTTTCCCCTCTCCTGTCTCTTCCCCCCTATTTTTCCTTCAGTCCCCAAATTTCCCACTTCCGCTCGTTTTCCTCTACTCCCTCCAATCCCTCAAATCTCTCTTTCCCTCACTTTCCCCTTGCCTCTCTCTTTTCCCTAGTTCCGTGAACTCTTCCCTTTTTACGCTCACCAGTCACTTTCCCTGCTTTCCCTCAAATCCCTCTTTGCCACCTTTTCCCACGCTTCTCTTTCCCTTTTTCCCCTCGCCAGTCTCTTCTCCCCTCTTTTTCCTTCAGTCACTAAATTTCACACTTCCGCTCGCCTTCGTCTACTCCCTCCCATCCCTGAAATCTCTCTTCCCCTGTTTTTCCCCTTGCCTCTCTCTTTTCCCGAGTTCCGTGAACTCTCCCGTCTTTACGCTCACCAGTCACTTTCCCTGCTTTCCCTCAACTCCCTCTTTGCCACCTTTTCCCACGCTTGTCTCTTCTCCTTTTCAACCTCGCCTGTCTCTTCTCCCCTCTTTTTCCTTCAGTCCCCAAATTTCCCACTTCCGCTCGCCTTCCTTTACTCCCTCCCATCCCTCAAATCTCTTTCCCTCTCTTTCCTCTTGCCTCTCTCTTTTCCCTAGTTCCATGAACTCTCCCCTCTTTATGCTCACCAGTCACTCTCCCTGCTTTCCCTCAACTGCCTCTTTGCCACCTTTTCCCACGCTTGTCTCTTTCCCTTTTTCCCCTCTCCTGTCTCTTCCCCCCTATTTTTCCTTCAGTCCCCAAATTTCCCATTTCCGCTCGTTTTCCTCTACTCCCTCCAATCCCTCAAATCTCTCTTTCCCTCACTTTCCCCTTGCCTCTCTCTTTTCCCTAGTTCCATGAACTCTTCCCTTTTTACGCTCATCAGTCACTCTCCCTGCTTTCCCTCAACTCCCTCTTTGTCACCTTTTCCCACGTTTTTCTCTTTCCCTTTTTCCCCTCTCCTGTCTCTTCCCCCCTCTTTTTCCTTCAGCCCCCAAATTTCCCACTTACGCTCGATTTCCTCACCTCCCTACAGTCCCTCAAAGCTCTCTTTCCCTCTCTTTCCCTTTGCCTCTCTCTTTTCCCTAGTTCCGTGACCTCTCCCGTCTTTACGCTCACCAGTCACTTTCCCTTCTTTCCCTCAACTCCCTCTTTGCCACCTTTTCCCACGCTTGTCTCTTTTCCTTTTCAACCTCGCCTGTCTCTTCTCCCCTCTTTTTCCTTCAGTCCCCAAATTTCCCACTTCCGCTCGCCTTCCTTTACTCCCTCCCATCCCTCAAATCTCTTTCCCTCTCTTTCCCTTTGCCTCTCTCTTTTCCCTAGTTCCATGAACTCTCCCCTCTTTATGCTCACCAGTCACTTTCCCTGCTTTCCCTCAACTCCCTCTTTGCCACCTTTTCCCACGCTTGTCTCTTTCCCTTTTCCCCCTCGCCTGTCTCTTCTCCCCTCTTTTTCCTTCAGTCCCCAAATTTCCCACTTACGCTCGATTTCCTCTACTCCCTCCCATCTCTTAAAACTCTCTTTCCCTCTCTTTCCCCTTGCCTCTCTCTTTTCCCGAGTTCCGTGAACTCTCCCGTCTTTACGCTCACCAGTCACTTTCCCTGCTTTCCCTCAACTCCCTCTTTGCCACCTTTTCCCACGCTTGTCTCTTTTCCTTTTCAACCTCGCCTGTCTCTGCCCCCCTCTTTTTCCTTCAGCCCCCAAATTTCCCACTTACGCTCGATTTCCTCTACACCCTACAGTCCCTCAAAGCTCTCTTTTCCCTTGCCTCTCTCTTTTCCCGAGTTCCGTGACCTCTCCCCTCTTTACGCTCACCAGTCACTTTCCCTGCTTTCCCTCAAATCCCTCTTTGCCACCTTTTCCCACGCTTCTCTTTCCCTTTTTCCCCTCGCCAGTCTCTTCTCCCCTCTTTTTCCTTCAGTCACTAAATTTCACACTTCCGCTCGCCTTCGTCTACTCCCTCCCATCCCTCAAATCTCTCTTCCCCTATTTTTCCCCTTGCCTCTCTCTTTTCCCGAGTTCCGTGAACTCTCCCGTCTTTACGCTCACCAGTCACTTTCCCTTCTTTCCCTCAACTCCCTCTTTGCCACATTTTCCCACGCTTGTCTCTTTCCCTTTTCCCCCTCGCCTGTCTCTTCCCCCCGCTTTTTCCTTCAGTCCCCGAATTTCCCACTTGAGCTCGCCTTCCTCTACTCCCTACAGTCCCTCAAAGCTCTCTTTCCCTCTCCTTCCCCTTGCCTCTCTCTTTTCCCTAGTTCCGTGACCTCTCCCGTCTTTACGCTCACCAGTCACATTCCCTGCTTTCCCTCAACTCCCTCTTTGTCAACTTTTCCCACGCTTGTCTCTTTTCCTTTTCAACCTCGCCTGTCTCTTCCCCCCTCTTTTTCCTTCAGTCCCCAAATTTCCCACTTACGCTCGATTTCCTCTACTCCCTACAGTCCCTCAACGCTCTCTTTCCCCTTGCCTCTCTCTTTTCCCTAGTTCCGTGACCTCTCCCCTCTTTACGCTCACCAGTCACTTTCCCTGCTTTCCCTCAACTCCCTCTTTGTCAACTTTTCCCACGCTTCTCTTTCCCTTTTTCCCCTCGCCAGTCTCTTCTCCCCTCTTTTTCCTTCAGTCACTAAATTTCACACTTCCGCTCGCCTTCGTCTACTCCCTCCCATCCCTCAAATCTCTCTTCCCCTATTTTTCCCCTTGCCTCTCTCTTTTCCCGAGGTCCGTGAACTCTCCCGTCTTCACGCTCACCAGTCACTTTCCCTGCTTTCCCTCAACTCCCTCTTTGCCACCTTTCCCCACGCTTGTCTCTTTTCCTTTTCAACCTCGCCTGTCTCTGCCCCCCTCTTTTTCCTTCAGTCCCCAAATTTCCCACTTCCGCTCGTTTTCCTCTACTCCCTCCCATCTCTCAAAACTCTCTTTCCCTCTCTTTCCCCTTGCCTCTCTCTTTTCCCGAGTTCCGTGAACTCTCCCGTCTTTACGCTCACCAGTCACTTTCCCTGCTTTCCCTCAACTCCCTCTTTGCCACCTTTTCCCACGCTTGTCTCTTTTCCTTTTCAACCTCTCCTGTCTCTTCTCCCCTCTTTTTCCTTCAGTCCCCAAATTTCCCACTTCCGCTCGCCTTCCTTTACTCCCTCCCATCCCTCAAATCTCTTTCCCTCTCTTTCCCCTTGCCTCTCTCTTTTCCCTAGTTCCATGAACTCTCCCCTCTTTATGCTCACCAGTCACTCTCCCTGCTTTCCCTCAACTCCCTCTTTGCCACCTTTTCCCACGCTTGTCTCTTTCCCTTTTTCACCTCGCCTGTCTCTTCTCCCCTCTTTTTCCTTCACTCCCCAAATTTCCCACTTCCGCTTCTATTCCTCTACTCCCTCCAATCCCTCAAATCTCTTTCCCCGTATTTCCCCTTTCCTCTCTTTTCCCTAGTTCCGTGACCTCTCCCGTCTTTACGCTCACCAGTCACTCTCCCTGCTTTCCCTCAACTCCCTCTTTGCCACCTTTTCCCACGCTTGTCTCTTTTCCTTTTCAACCTCGCCTGTCTCTTCCCCCCTCTTTTTCCTTCAGTCCCCAAATTTCCCACTTCCGCTCGTTTTCCTCTACTCCCTCCCATCTCTCAAAACTCTCTTTCCCTCTCTTTCCCCTTGCCTCTCTCTTTTCCCGAGTTCCGTGAACTCTCCCGTCTTTACGCTCACCAGTCACTTTCCCTGCTTTCCCTCAACTCCCTCTTTGCCACCTTTTCCCACGCTTGTCTCTTTTCCTTTTCAACCTCGCCTGTCTCTTCTCCCCTCTTTTTCCTTCAGTCCCCAAATTTCCCACTTCCGCTCGCCTTCCTTTACTCCCTCCCATCCCTCAAATCTCTTTCCCTCTCTTTACCCTTGCCTCTCTCTTTTCCCTAGTTCCATGAACTCTCCCCTCTTTATGCTCACCAGTCACTTTCCCTGCTTTCCCTCAAATCCCTCTTTGCCACCTTTTCCCACGCTTGTCTCTTTTCCTTTTCAACCTCGCCTGTCTCTGCCCCCCTCTTTTTCCTTCAGTCCCCAAATTTCCCACTTCCGCTCGTTTTCCTCTACTCCCTCCCATCTCTCAAAACTCTCTTTCCCTCTCCTTCCCCTTGCCTCTCTTTTCCCTAGTTCCGTGACCTCTCCCCTCTTTACGCTCACCAGTCACTCTCCCTGCTTTCCCTCAACTCCCTCTTTGCCACCTTTTCCCACGCTTGTCTCTTTCCCTTTTTCCCCTCTCCTGTCTCTTCCCCCCTATTTTTCCTTCAGTCCCCAAATTTCCCACTTCCGCTCGTTTTCCTCTACTCCCTCCAATCCCTCAAATCTCTCTTTCCCTCACTTTCCCCTTGCCTCTCTCTTTTCCCTAGTTCCGTGAACTCTTCCCTTTTTACGCTCACCAGTCACTTTCCCTGCTTTCCCTCAAATCCCTCTTTGCCACCTTTTCCCACGCTTCTCTTTCCCTTTTTCCCCTCGCCAGTCTCTTCTCCCCTCTTTTTCCTTCAGTCACTAAATTTCACACTTCCGCTCGCCTTCGTCTACTCCCTCCCATCCCTGAAATCTCTCTTCCCCTGTTTTTCCCCTTGCCTCTCTCTTTTCCCGAGTTCCGTGAACTCTCCCGTCTTTACGCTCACCAGTCACTTTCCCTGCTTTCCCTCAAATCCCTCTTTGCCACCTTTTCCCACGCTTGTCTCTTTTCCTTTTCAACCTCGCCTGTCTCTTCTCCCCTCTTTTTCCTTCAGTCCCCAAATTTCCCACTTCCGCTCGCCTTCCTTTACTCCCTCCCATCCCTCAAATCTCTTTCCCTCTCTTTCCTCTTGCCTCTCTCTTTTCCCTAGTTCCATGAACTCTCCCCTCTTTATGCTCACCAGTCACTCTCCCTGCTTTCCCTCAACTGCCTCTTTGCCACCTTTTCCCACGCTTGTCTCTTTCCCTTTTTCCCCTCTCCTGTCTCTTCCCCCCTATTTTTCCTTCAGTCCCCAAATTTCCCATTTCCGCTCGTTTTCCTCTACTCCCTCCAATCCCTCAAATCTCTCTTTCCCTCACTTTCCCCTTGCCTCTCTCTTTTCCCTAGTTCCATGAACTCTTCCCTTTTTACGCTCATCAGTCACTCTCCCTGCTTTCCCTCAACTCCCTCTTTGTCACCTTTTCCCACGTTTTTCTCTTTCCCTTTTTCCCCTCTCCTGTCTCTTCCCCCCTCTTTTTCCTTCAGCCCCCAAATTTCCCACTTACGCTCGATTTCCTCACCTCCCTACAGTCCCTCAAAGCTCTCTTTCCCTCTCCTTCCCCTTGCCTCTCTTTTCCCTAGTTCCGTGAACTCTCCCGTCTTTACGCTCACCAGTCACTTTCCCTTCTTTCCCTCAACTCCCTCTTTGCCACCTTTTCCCACGCTTGTCTCTTTTCCTTTTCAACCTCGCCTGTCTCTTCTCCCCTCTTTTTCCTTCAGTCCCCAAATTTCCCACTTCCGCTCGCCTTCCTTTACTCCCTCCCATCCCTCAAATCTCTTTCCCTCTCTTTCCCTTTGCCTCTCTCTTTTCCCTAGTTCCATGAACTCTCCCCTCTTTATGCTCACCAGTCACTTTCCCTGCTTTCCCTCAACTCCCTCTTTGCCACCTTTTCCCACGCTTGTCTCTTTCCCTTTTCCCCCTCGCCTGTCTCTTCTCCCCTCTTTTTCCTTCAGTCCCCAAATTTCCCACTTACGCTCGATTTCCTCTACTCCCTCCCATCTCTTAAAACTCTCTTTCCCTCTCTTTCCCCTTGCCTCTCTCTTTTCCCGAGTTCCGTGAACTCTCCCGTCTTTACGCTCACCAGTCACTTTCCCTGCTTTCCCTCAACTCCCTCTTTGCCACCTTTTCCCACGCTTGTCTCTTTTCCTTTTCAACCTCGCCTGTCTCTTCTCCCCTCTTTTTCCTTCAGTCCCCAAATTTCCCACTTCCGCTCGCCTTCCTTTACTCCCTCCCATCCCTCAAATCTCTTTCCCTCTCTTTCCCCTTGCCTCTCTCTTTTCCCTAGTTCCGTGACCTCTCCCGTCTTTACGCTCACCAGTCACTTTCCCTGCTTTCCCTCAACTCCCTCTTTGTCAACTTTTCCCACGCTTGTCTCTTTTCCTTTTCAACCTCGCCTGTCTCTGCCCCCCTCTTTTTCCTTCAGCCCCCAAATTTCCCACTTACGCTCGATTTCCTCTACACCCTACAGTCCCTCAAAGCTCTCTTTTCCCTTGCCTCTCTCTTTTCCCTAGTTCCATGAACTCTCCCCTCTTTATGCTCACCAGTCACTCTCCCTGCTTTCCCTCAACTCCCTCTTTGCCACCTTTTCCCACGCTTCTCTTTCCCTTTTTCCCCTCGCCAGTCTCTTCTCCCCTCTTTTTCCTTCAGTCACTAAATTTCACACTTCCGCTCGCCTTCGTCTACTCCCTCCCATCCCTCAAATCTCTCTTCCCCTATTTTTCCCCTTGCCTCTCTCTTTTCCCGAGTTCCGTGAACTCTCCCGTCTTTACGCTCACCAGTCACTTTCCCTTCTTTCCCTCAACTCCCTCTTTGCCACATTTTCCCACGCTTGTCTCTTTCCCTTTTCCCCCTCGCCTGTCTCTTCCCCCCGCTTTTTCCTTCAGTCCCCGAATTTCCCACTTGAGCTCGCCTTCCTCTACTCCCTACAGTCCCTCAAAGCTCTCTTTCCCTCTCCTTCCCCTTGCCTCTCTCTTTTCCCTAGTTCCGTGACCTCTCCCGTCTTTACGCTCACCAGTCACATTCCCTGCTTTCCCTCAACTCCCTCTTTGTCAACTTTTCCCACGCTTGTCTCTTTTCCTTTTCAACCTCGCCTGTCTCTTCCCCCCTCTTTTTCCTTCAGTCCCCAAATTTCCCACTTACGCTCGAATTCCTCTACTCCCTACAGTCCCTCAACGCTCTCTTTCCCCTTGCCTCTCTCTTTTCCCTAGTTCCGTGACCTCTCCCCTCTTTACGCTCACCAGTCACTTTCCCTGCTTTCCCTCAACTCCCTCTTTGCCACCTTTTCCCACGCTTCTCTTTCCCTTTTTCCCCTCGCCAGTCTCTTCTCCCCTCTTTTTCCTTCAGTCACTAAATTTCACACTTCCGCTCGCCTTCGTCTACTCCCTCCCATCCCTCAAATCTCTCTTCCCCTATTTTTCCCCTTGCCTCTCTCTTTTCCCGAGGTCCGTGACCTCTCCCGTCTTCACGCTCACCAGTCACTTTCCCTGCTTTCCCTCAACTCCCTCTTTGCCACCTTTCCCCACGCTTGTCTCTTTTCCTTTTCAACCTTGCCTGTCTCTGCCCCCCTCTTTTTCCTTCAGTCCCCAAATTTCCCACTTCCGCTCGTTTTCCTCTACTCCCTCCCATCTCTCAAAACTCTCTTTCCCTCTCTTTCCCCTTGCCTCTCTCTTTTCCCGAGTTCCGTGAACTCTCCCGTCTTTACGCTCACCAGTCACTTTCCCTGCTTTCCCTCAACTCCCTCTTTGCCACCTTTTCCCACGCTTGTCTCTTTTCCTTTTCAACCTCTCCTGTCTCTTCTCCCCTCTTTTTCCTTCAGTCCCCAAATTTCCCACTTCCGCTCGCCTTCCTTTACTCCCTCCCATCCCTCAAATCTCTTTCCCTCTCTTTCCCCTTGCCTCTCTCTTTTCCCTAGTTCCATGAACTCTCCCCTCTTTATGCTCACCAGTCACTCTCCCTGCTTTCCCTCAACTCCCTCTTTGCCACCTTTTCCCACGCTTGTCTCTTTCCCTTTTTCCCCTCTCCTGTCTCTTCTCCCCTCTTTTTCCTTCACTCCCCAAATTTCCCACTTCCGCTTCTATTCCTCTACTCCCTCCAATCCCTCAAATCTCTTTCCCCGTATTTCCCCTTTCCTCTCTTTTCCCTAGTTCCGTGACCTCTCCCGTCTTTACGCTCACCAGTCACTCTCCCTGCTTTCCCTCAACTCCCTCTTTGCCACCTTTTCCCACGCTTGTCTCTTTCCCTTTTTCCCCTCTCCTGTCTCTTCCCCCCTATTTTTCCTTCAGTCCCCAAATTTCCCATTTCCGCTCGTTTTCCTCTACTCCCTCCAATCCCTCAAATCTCTCTTTCCCTCACTTTCCCCTTGCCTCTCTCTTTTCCCTAGTTCCATGAACTCTTCCCTTTTTACGCTCATCAGTCACTCTCCCTGCTTTCCCTCAACTCCCTCTTTGTCACCTTTTCCCACGTTTTTCTCTTTCCCTTTTTCCCCTCTCCTGTCTCTTCCCCCCTCTTTTTCCTTCAGCCCCCAAATTTCCCACTTACGCTCGATTTCCTCACCTCCCTACAGTCCCTCAAAGCTCTCTTTCCCTCTCCTTCCCCTTGCCTCTCTTTTCCCTAGTTCCGTGACCTCTCCCGTCTTTACGCTCACCAGTCACTTTCCCTTCTTTCCCTCAACTCCCTCTTTGCCACCTTTTCCCACGCTTGTCTCTTTTCCTTTTCAACCTCGCCTGTCTCTTCTCCCCTCTTTTTCCTTCAGTCCCCAAATTTCCCACTTCCGCTCGCCTTCCTTTACTCCCTCCCATCCCTCAAATCTCTTTCCCTCTCTTTCCCTTTGCCTCTCTCTTTTCCCTAGTTCCATGAACTCTCCCCTCTTTATGCTCACCAGTCACTTTCCCTGCTTTCCCTCAACTCCCTCTTTGCCACCTTTTCCCACGCTTGTCTCTTTCCCTTTTCCCCCTCGCCTGTCTCTTCTCCCCTCTTTTTCCTTCAGTCCCCAAATTTCCCACTTACGCTCGATTTCCTCTACTCCCTCCCATCTCTTAAAACTCTCTTTCCCTCTCTTTCCCCTTGCCTCTCTCTTTTCCCGAGTTCCGTGAACTCTCCCGTCTTTACGCTCACCAGTCACTTTCCCTGCTTTCCCTCAACTCCCTCTTTGCCACCTTTTCCCACGCTTGTCTCTTTTCCTTTTCAACCTCGCCTGTCTCTTCTCCCCTCTTTTTCCTTCAGTCCCCAAATTTCCCACTTCCGCTCGCCTTCCTTTACTCCCTCCCATCCCTCAAATCTCTTTCCCTCTCTTTCCCCTTGCCTCTCTCTTTTCCCTAGTTCCGTGACCTCTCCCGTCTTTACGCTCACCAGTCACTTTCCCTGCTTTCCCTCAACTCCCTCTTTGTCAACTTTTCCCACGCTTGTCTCTTTTCCTTTTCAACCTCGCCTGTCTCTGCCCCCCTCTTTTTCCTTCAGCCCCCAAATTTCCCACTTACGCTCGATTTCCTCTACACCCTACAGTCCCTCAAAGCTCTCTTTTCCCTTGCCTCTCTCTTTTCCTGAGTTCCGTGACCTCTCCCCTCTTTACGCTCACCAGTCACTTTCCCTGCTTTCCCTCAAATCCCTCTTTGCCACCTTTTCCCACGCTTCTCTTTCCCTTTTTCCCCTCGCCAGTCTCTTCTCCCCTCTTTTTCCTTCAGTCACTAAATTTCACACTTCCGCTCGCCTTCGTCTACTCCCTCCCATCCCTCAAATCTCTCTTCCCCTATTTTTCCCCTTGCCTCTCTCTTTTCCCGAGTTCCGTGAACTCTCCCGTCTTTACGCTCACCAGTCACTTTCCCTTCTTTCCCTCAACTCCCTCTTTGCCACATTTTCCCACGCTTGTCTCTTTCCCTTTTCCCCCTCGCCTGTCTCTTCCCCCCGCTTTTTCCTTCAGTCCCCGAATTTCCCACTTGAGCTCGCCTTCCTTTACTCCCTACAGTCCCTCAAAGCTCTCTTTCCCTCTCCTTCCCCTTGCCTCTCTCTTTTCCCTAGTTCCGTGACCTCTCCCGTCTTTACGCTCACCAGTCACATTCCCTGCTTTCCCTCAACTCCCTCTTTGTCAACTTTTCCCACGCTTGTCTCTTTTCCTTTTCAACCTCGCCTGTCTCTTCCCCCCTCTTTTTCCTTCAGTCCCCAAATTTCCCACTTACGCTCGATTTCCTCTACTCCCTACAGTCCCTCAACGCTCTCTTTCCCCTTGCCTCTCTCTTTTCCCTAGTTCCGTGACCTCTCCCCTCTTTACGCTCACCAGTCACTTTCCCTGCTTTCCCTCAACTCCCTCTTTGCCACCTTTTCCCACGCTTCTCTTTCCCTTTTTCCCCTCGCCAGTCTCTTCTCCCCTCTTTTTCCTTCAGTCACTAAATTTCACACTTCCGCTCGCCTTCGTCTACTCCCTCCCATCCCTCAAATCTCTCTTCCCCTATTTTTCCCCTTGCCTCTCTCTTTTCCCGAGGTCCGTGAACTCTCCCGTCTTCACGCTCACCAGTCACTTTCCCTGCTTTCCCTCAACTCCCTCTTTGCCACCTTTCCCCACGCTTGTCTCTTTTCCTTTTCAACCTCGCCTGTCTCTGCCCCCCTCTTTTTCCTTCAGTCCCCAAATTTCCCACTTCCGCTCGTTTTCCTCTACTCCCTCCCATCTCTCAAAACTCTCTTTCCCTCTCTTTCCCCTTGCCTCTCTCTTTTCCCGAGTTCCGTGAACTCTCCCGTCTTTACGCTCACCAGTCACTTTCCCTGCTTTCCCTCAACTCCCTCTTTGCCACCTTTTCCCACGCTTGTCTCTTTTCCTTTTCAACCTCTCCTGTCTCTTCTCCCCTCTTTTTCCTTCAGTCCCCAAATTTCCCACTTCCGCTCGCCTTCCTTTACTCCCTCCCATCCCTCAAATCTCTTTCCCTCTCTTTCCCCTTGCCTCTCTCTTTTCCCTAGTTCCATGAACTCTCCCCTCTTTATGCTCACCAGTCACTCTCCCTGCTTTCCCTCAACTCCCTCTTTGCCACCTTTTCCCACGCTTGTCTCTTTTCCTTTTCAACCTCGCCTGTCTCTGCCCCCCTCTTTTTCCTTCAGTCCCCAAATTTCCCACTTCCGCTCGTTTTCCTCTACTCCCTCCCATCTCTCAAAACTCTCTTTCCCTCTCTTTCCCCTTGCCTCTCTCTTTTCCCGAGTTCCGTGAACTCTCCCGTCTTTACGCTCACCAGTCACTTTCCCTGCTTTCCCTCAACTCCCTCTTTGCCACCTTTTCCCACGCTTGTCTCTTTTCCTTTTCAACCTCGCCTGTCTCTTCTCCCCTCTTTTTCCTTCAGTCCCCAAATTTCCCACTTCCGCTCGCCTTCCTTTACTCCCTCCCATCCCTCAAATCTCTTTCCCTCTCTTTACCCTTGCCTCTCTCTTTTCCCTAGTTCCATGAACTCTCCCCTCTTTATGCTCACCAGTCACTTTCCCTGCTTTCCCTCAAATCCCTCTTTGCCACCTTTTCCCACGCTTGTCTCTTTTCCTTTTCAACCTCGCCTGTCTCTTCTCCCCTCTTTTTCCTTCAGTCCCCAAATTTCCCACTTCCGCTCGCCTTCCTTTACTCCCTCCCATCCCTCAAATCTCTTTCCCTCTCTTTACCCTTGCCTCTCTCTTTTCCCTAGTTCCATGAACTCTCCCCTCTTTATGCTCACCAGTCACTCTCCCTGCTTTCCCTCAACTCCCTCTTTGCCACCTTTTCCCACGCTTGTCTCTTTCCCTTTTTCCCCTCTCCTGTCTCTTCTCCCCTCTTTTTCCTTCACTCCCCAAATTTCCCACTTCCGCTTCTATTCCTCTACTCCCTCCAATCCCTCAAATCTCTTTCCCCGTATTTCCCCTTTCCTCTCTTTTCCCTAGTTCCGTGACCTCTCCCGTCTTTACGCTCACCAGTCACTCTCCCTGCTTTCCCTCAACTCCCTCTTTGCCACCTTTTCCCACGCTTGTCTCTTTTCCTTTTCAACCTCGCCTGTCTCTTCCCCCCTCTTTTTCCTTCAGTCCCCAAATTTCCCACTTCCGCTCGTTTTCCTATACTCCCTCCCATCTCTCAAAACTCTCTTTCCCTCTCTTTCCCCTTGCCTCTCTCTTTTCCCGAGTTCCGTGAACTCTCCCGTCTTTACGCTCACCAGTCACTTTCCCTGCTTTCCCTCAACTCCCTCTTTGCCACCTTTTCCCACGCTTGTCTCTTTTCCTTTTCAACCTCGCCTGTCTCTTCTCCCCTCTTTTTCCTTCAGTCCCCAAATTTCCCACTTCTGCTCGCCTTCCTTTACTCCCTCCCATCCCTCAAATCTCTTTCCCTCTCTTTACCCTTGCCTCTCTCTTTTCCCTAGTTCCATGAACTCTCCCCTCTTTATGCTCACCAGTCACTTTCCCTGCTTTCCCTCAACTCCCTCTTTGCCACCTTTTCCCACGCTTGTCTCTTTTCCTTTTCAACCTCGCCTGTCTCTTCTCCCCTCTTTTTCCTTCAGTCCCCAAATTTCCCACTTCCGCTCGCCTTCCTTTACTCCCTCCCATCCCTCAAATCTCTTTCCCTCTCTTTACCCTTGCCTCTCTCTTTTCCCTAGTTCCATGAACTCTCCCCTCTTTATGCTCACCAGTCACTCTCCCTGCTTTCCCTCAACTCCCTCTTTGCCACCTTTTCCCACGCTTGTCTCTTTCCCTTTTTCCCCTCTCCTGTCTCTTCTCCCCTCTTTTTCCTTCACTCCCCAAATTTCCCACTTCCGCTTCTATTCCTCTACTCCCTCCAATCCCTCAAATCTCTTTCCCCGTATTTCCCCTTTCCTCTCTTTTCCCTAGTTCCGTGAACTCTCCCGTCTTTACGCTCACCAGTCACTTTCCCTGCTTTCCCTCAACTCCCTCTTTGCCACCTTTTCCCACGCTTGTCTCTTTTCCTTTTCAACCTCGCCTGTCTCTTCCCCCCTCTTTTTCCTTCAGTCCCCAAATTTCCCACTTCCGCTCGTTTTCCTATACTCCCTCCCATCACTCAAAACTCTCTTTCCCTCTCTTTCCCCTTGCCTCTCTCTTTTCCCGAGTTCCGTGAACTCTCCCGTCTTTACGCTCACCAGTCACTTTCCCTGCTTTCCCTCAACTCCCTCTTTGCCACCTTTTCCCACGCTTGTCTCTTTTCCTTTTCAACCTCGCCTGTCTCTTCTCCCCTCTTTTTCCTTCAGTCCCCAAATTTCCCACTTCTGCTCGCCTTCCTTTACTCCCTCCCATCCCTCAAATCTCTTTCCCTCTCTTTACCCTTGCCTCTCTCTTTTCCCTAGTTCCATGAACTCTCCCCTCTTTATGCTCACCAGTCACTTTCCCTGCTTTCCCTCAAATCCCTCTTTGCCACCTTTTCCCACGCTTGTCTCTTTTCCTTTTCAACCTCGCCTGTCTCTGCCCCCCTCTTTTTCCTTCAGTCCCCAAATTTCCCACTTCCGCTCATTTTCCTCTACTCCCTCCCATCTCTCAAAACTCTCTTTCCCTCTCTTTCCCCTTGCCTCTCTCTTTTCCCGAGTTCCGTGAACTCTCCCGTCTTTACGCTCACCAGTCACTTTCCCTGCTTTCCCTCAACTCCCTCTTTGCCACCTTTTCCCACGCTTGTCTCTTTTCCTTTTCAACCTCGCCTGTCTCTTCTCCCCTCTTTTTCCTTCAGTCCCCAAATTTCCCACTTCCGCTCGCCTTCCTTTACTCCCTCCCATCCCTCAAATCTCTTTCCCTCTCTTTACCCTTGCCTCTCTCTTTTCCCTAGTTCCATGAACTCTCCCCTCTTTATGCTAACCAGTCACTTTCCCTGCTTTCCCTCAAATCCCTCTTTGCCACCTTTTCCCACGCTTGTCTCTTTTCCTTTTCAACCTCGCCTGTCTCTGCCCCCCTCTTTTTCCTTCAGTCCCCAAATTTCCCACTTCCGCTCGTTTTCCTCTACTCCCTCCCATCTCTCAAAACTCTCTTTCCCTCTCTTTCCCCTTGCCTCTCTCTTTTCCCGAGTTCCGTGAACTCTCCCGTCTTTACGCTCACCAGTCACTTTCCCTGCTTTCCCTCAACTCCCTCTTTGCCACCTTTTCCCACGCTTGTCTCTTTTCCTTTTCAACCTCGCCTGTCTCTTCTCCCCTCTTTTTCCTTCAGTCCCCAAATTTCCCACTTCCGCTCGCCTTCCTTTACTCCCTCCCATCCCTCAAATCTCTTTCCCTCTCTTTACCCTTGCCTCTCTCTTTTCCCTAGTTCCATGAACTCTCCCCTCTTTATGCTCACCAGTCACTTTCCCTGCTTTCCCTCAACTCCCTCTTTGCCACCTTTTCCCACGCTTGTCTCTTTTCCTTTTCAACCTCGCCTGTCTCTTCCCCCCTCTTTTTCCTTCAGTCCCCAAATTTCCCACTTCCGCTCGTTTTCCTCTACTCCCTCCCATCTCTCAAAACTCTCTTTCCCTCTCTTTCCCCTTGCCTCTCTCTTTTCCCGAGTTCCGTGAACTCTCCCGTCTTTACGCTCACCAGTCACTTTCCCTGCTTTCCCTCAACTCCCTCTTTGCCACCTTTTCCCACGCTTGTCTCTTTTCCTTTTCAACCTCGCCTGTCTCTTCTCCCCTCTTTTTCCTTCAGTCCCCAAATTTCCCACTTCCGCTCGCCTTCCTTTACTCCCTCCAATCCCTCAAATCTCTTTCCCTCTCTTTACCCTTGCCTCTCTCTTTTCCCTAGTTCCATGAACTCTCCCCTCTTTATGCTCACCAGTCACTTTCCCTGCTTTCCCTCAAATCCCTCTTTGCCACCTTTTCCCACGCTTGTCTCTTTTCCTTTTCAACCTCGCCTGTCTCTGCCCCCCTCTTTTTCCTTCAGTCCCCAAATTTCCCACTTCCGCTCGTTTTCCTCTACTCCCTCCCATCTCTCAAAACTCTCTTTCCCTCTCTTTCCCCTTGCCTCTCTCTTTTCCCGAGTTCCGTGAACTCTCCCGTCTTTACGCTCACCAGTCACTTTCCCTGCTTTCCCTCAACTCCCTCTTTGCCACCTTTCCCCACGCTTGTCTCTTTTCCTTTTCAACCTCGCCTGTCTCTGCCCCCCTCTTTTTCCTTCAGTCCCCAAATTTCCCACTTCCGCTCGTTTTCCTCTACTCCCTCCCATCTCTCAAAACTCTCTTTCCCTCCCTTTCCCCTTGCCTCTCTCTTTTCCCGAGTTCCGTGAACTCTCCCGTCTTTACGCTCACCAGTCACTTTCCCTGCTTTCCCTCAACTCCCTCTTTGCCACCTTTTCCCACGCTTGTCTCTTTCCCTTTTCAACCTCGCCTGTCTCTTCCCCCCGCTTTTTCCTTCAGTCCCCGAATTTCCCACTTGAGCTCGCCTTCCTCTACTCCCTACAGTCCCTCAAAGCTCTCTTTCCCTCTCCTTCCCCTTGCCTCTCTCTTTTCCCTAGTTCCGTGACCTCTCCCGTCTTTACGCTCACCAGTCACATTCCCTGCTTTCCCTCAACTCCCTCTTTATCAACTTTTCCCACGCTTGTCTCTTTCCCTTTTCAACCTCGCCTGTCTCTTCCCCCCTCTTTTTCCTTCAGTCCCCAAATTTCCCACTTACGCTCGATTTCCTCTACTCCCTACAGTCCCTCAACGCTCTCTTTCCCCTTGCCTCTCTCTTTTCCCTAGTTCCGTGACCTCTCCCCTCTTTACGCTCACCACTTTCCCTTCTTTCCCTCAACTCCCTCTTTGCCACCTTTTCCCACGCTTCTCTTTCCCTTTTTCCCCTCGCCAGTCTCTTCTCCCCTCTTTTTCCTTCAGTCACTAAATTTCACACTTCCGCTCGCCTTCGTCTACTCCCTCCCATCCCTCAAATCTCTCTTCCCCTATTTTTCCCCTTGCCTCTCTCTTTTCCCGAGTTCCGTGAACTCTCCCGTCTTCACGCTCTACCAGTCACTTTCCCTGCTTTCCCTCAACTCCCTCTTTATCAACTTTTCCCACGCTTGTCTCTTTTCCTTTTCAACCTCGCCTGTCTCTGCCCCCCTCTTTTTCCTTCAGTCCCCAAATTTCCCACTTCCGCTCGTTTTCCTATACTCCCTCCCATCTCTCAAAACTCTCTTTCCCTCTCTTTCCCCTTGCCTCTCTCTTTTCCCGAGTTCCGTGAACTCTCCCGTCTTTACGCTCACCAGTCACTTTCCCTGCTTTCCCTCAACTCCCTCTTTGCCACCTTTTCCCACGCTTGTCTCTTTCCCTTTTCAACCTCGCCTGTCTCTTCCCCCCTCTTTTTCCTTCAGTCCCCGAATTTCCCACTTGAGCTCGCCTTCCTCTACTCCCTACAGTCCCTCAAAGCTCTCTTTCCCTCTCCTTCCCCTTGCCTCTCTCTTTTCCCTAGTTCCGTGACCTCTCCCGTCTTTACGCTCACCAGTCACATTCCCTGCTTTCCCTCAACTCCCTCTTTATCAACTTTTCCCACGCTTGTCTCTTTCCCTTTTCAACCTCGCCTGTCTCTTCCCCCCTCTTTTTCCTTCAGTCCCCAAATTTCCCACTTACGCTCGATTTCCTCTACTCCCTACAGTCCCTCAACGCTCTCTTTCCCCTTGCCTCTCTCTTTTCCCTAGTTCCGTGACCTCTCCCCTCTTTACGCTCACCACTTTCCCTTCTTTCCCTCAACTCCCTCTTTGCCACCTTTTCCCACGCTTCTCTTTCCCTTTTTCCCCTCGCCAGTCTCTTCTCCCCTCTTTTTCCTTCAGTCACTAAATTTCACACTTCCGCTCGCCTTCGTCTACTCCCTCCCATCCCTCAAATCTCTCTTCCCCTATTTTTCCCCTTGCCTCTCTCTTTTCCCGAGTTCCGTGAACTCTCCCGTCTTCACGCTCTACCAGTCACTTTCCCTGCTTTCCCTCAACTCCCTCTTTGCCACCTTTCCCCACGCTTGTCTCTTTTCCTTTTCAACCTCGCCTGTCTCTTCCCCCCTCTTTTTCCTTCAGTCCCCAAAATTCCCACTTCCGCTCGTTTTCCTATACTCCCTCCCATCTCTCAAAACTCTCTTTCCCTCTCTTTCCCCTTGCCTCTCTCTTTTCCCGAGTTCCGTGAACTCTCCCGTCTTTACGCTCACCAGTCACTTTCCCTGCTTTCCCTCAACTCCCTCTTTGCCACCTTTTCCCACGCTTGTCTCTTTTCCTTTTCAACCTCGCCTGTCTCTTCTCCCCTCTTTTTCCTTCAGTCCCCAAATTTCCCACTTCCGCTCGCCTTCCTTTACTCCCTCCCATCCCTCAAATCTCTTTCCCTCTCTTTACCCTTGCCTCTCTCTTTTCCCTAGTTCCATGAACTCTCCCCTCTTTATGCTCACCAGTCACTTTCCCTGCTTTCCCTCAAATCCCTCTTTGCCACCTTTTCCCACGCTTGTCTCTTTTCCTTTTCAACCTCGCCTGTCTCTGCCCCCCTCTTTTTCCTTCAGTCCCCAAATTTCCCACTTCCGCTCATTTTCCTCTACTCCCTCCCATCTCTCAAAACTCTCTTTCCCTCTCTTTCCCCTTGCCTCTCTCTTTTCCCGAGTTCCGTGAACTCTCCCGTCTTTACGCTCACCAGTCACTTCCCCTGCTTTCCCTCAACTCCCTCTTTGCCACCTTTTCCCACGCTTGTCTCTTTTCCTTTTCAACCTCGCCTGTCTCTTCTCCCCTCTTTTTCCTTCAGTCCCCAAATTTCCCACTTCCGCTCGCCTTCCTTTACTCCCTCCCATCCCTCAAATCTCTTTCCCTCTCTTTACCCTTGCCTCTCTCTTTTCCCTAGTTCCATGAACTCTCCCCTCTTTATGCTCACCAGTCACTTTCCCTGCTTTCCCTCAAATCCCTCTTTGCCACCTTTTCCCACGCTTGTCTCTTTTCCTTTTCAACCTCGCCTGTCTCTTCCCCCCTCTTTTTCCTTCAGTCCCCAAATTTCCCACTTCCGCTCGTTTTCCTCTACTCCCTCCCATCTCTCAAAACTCTCTTTCCCTCTCTTTCCCCTTGCCTCTCTCTTTTCCCGAGTTCCGTGAACTCTCCCGTCTTTACGCTCACCAGTCACTTTCCCTGCTTTCCCTCAACTCCCTCTTTGCCACCTTTTCCCACGCTTGTCTCTTTTCCTTTTCAACCTCGCCTGTCTCTTCTCCCCTCTTTTTCCTTCAGTCCCCAAATTTCCCACTTCCGCTCGCCTTCCTTTACTCCCTCCCATCCCTCAAATCTCTTTCCCTCTCTTTCCCCATGCCTCTCTCTTTTCCCTAGTTCCATGAACTCTCCCCTCTTTATGCTCACCAGTCACTTTCCCTGCTTTCCCTCAAATCCCTCTTTGCCACCTTTTCCCACGCTTGTCTCTTTTCCTTTTCAACCTCGCCTGTCTCTGCCCCCCTCTTTTTCCTTCAGTCCCCAAATTTCCCACTTCCGCTCGTTTTCCTCTACTCCCTCCCATCTCTCAAAACTCTCTTTCCCTCTCTTTCCCCTTGCCTCTCTCTTTTCCCGAGTTCCGTGAACTCTCCCGTCTTTACGCTCACCAGTCACTTTCCCTGCTTTCCCTCAACTCCCTCTTTGCCACCTTTCCCCACGCTTGTCTCTTTTCCTTTTCAACCTCGCCTGTCTCTGCCCCCCTCTTTTTCCTTCAGTCCCCAAATTTCCCACTTCCGCTCGTTTTCCTCTACTCCCTCCCATCTCTCAAAACTCTCTTTCCCTCTCTTTCCCCTTGCCTCTCTCTTTTCCCGAGTTCCGTGAACTCTCCCGTCTTTACGCTCACCAGTCACTTTCCCTGCTTTCCCTCAACTCCCTCTTTGCCACCTTTTCCCACGCTTGTCTCTTTCCCTTTTCAACCTCGCCTGTCTCTTCCCCCCTCTTTTTCCTTCAGTCCCCGAATTTCCCACTTGAGCTCGCCTTCCTCTACTCCCTACAGTCCCTCAAAGCTCTCTTTCCCTCTCCTTCCCCTTGCCTCTCTCTTTTCCCTAGTTCCGTGACCTCTCCCGTCTTTACGCTCACCAGTCACATTCCCTGCTTTCCCTCAACTCCCTCTTTATCAACTTTTCCCACGCTTGTCTCTTTCCCTTTTCAACCTCGCCTGTCTCTTCCCCCCTCTTTTTCCTTCAGTCCCCAAATTTCCCACTTACGCTCGATTTCCTCTACTCCCTACAGTCCCTCAACGCTCTCTTTCACCTTGCCTCTCTCTTTTCCCTAGTTCCGTGACCTCTCCCCTCTTTACGCTCACCACTTTCCCTTCTTTCCCTCAACTCCCTCTTTGCCACCTTTTCCCACGCTTCTCTTTCCCTTTTTCCCCTCGCCAGTCTCTTCTCCCCTCTTTTTCCTTCAGTCACTAAATTTCACACTTCCGCTCGCCTTCGTCTACTCCCTCCCATCCCTCAAATCTCTCTTCCCCTATTTTTCCCCTTGCCTCTCTCTTTTCCCGAGTTCCGTGAACTCTCCCGTCTTCACGCTCACCAGTCACTTTCCCTGCTTTCCCTCAACTCCCTCTTTGCCACCTTTCCCCACGCTTGTCTCTTTTCCTTTTCAACCTCGCCTGTCTCTGCCCCCCTCTTTTTCCTTCAGTCCCCAAATTTCCCACTTCCGCTCGTTTTCCTCTACTCCCTCCCATCTCTCAAAACTCTCTTTCCCTCTCTTTCCCCTTGCCTCTCTCTTTTCCCGAGTTCCGTGAACTCTCCCGTCTTTACGCTCACCAGTCACTTTCCCTGCTTTCCCTCAACTCCCTCTTTGCCACCTTTTCCCACGCTTGTCTCTTTTCCTTTTCAACCTCTCCTGTCTCTTCTCCCCTCTTTTTCCTTCAGTCCCCAAATTTCCCACTTCCGCTCGCCTTCCTTTACTCCCTCCCATCCCTCAAATCTCTTTCCCTCTCTTTCCCCTTGCCTCTCTCTTTTCCCTAGTTCCATGAACTCTCCCCTCTTTATGCTCACCAGTCACTCTCCCTGCTTTCCCTCAACTCCCTCTTTGCCACCTTTTCCCACGCTTGTCTCTTTCCCTTTTTCCCCTCTCCTGTCTCTTCTCCCCTCTTTTTCCTTCACTCCCCAAATTTCCCACTTCCGCTTGTATTCCTCTACTCCCTCCAATCCCTCAAATCTCTTTCCCCGTCTTTCCCGTTTCCTCTCTTTTCTCTACTTCCGTGAACTCTCCCGTCTTTACGCTCACCAGTCACTCTCCCTGCTTTCCCTCAACTCCCTCTTTGCCACCTTTTCCCACGCTTGTCTCTTTCCCTTTTTCCCCTCTCCTGTCTCTTCCCCCCTCTTTTTCCTTCAGTCCCCGAATTTCCCACTTGAGCTCGCCTTCCTCTACTCCCTACATTCCCTCAAAGCTCTCTTTCCCTCTCCTTCCCCTTGCCTCTCTCTTTTCCCTAGTTCCGTGACCTCTCCCGTCTTTACGCTCACCAGTCACTTTCCCTGCTTTCCCTCAACTCCCTCTTTGCCACCTTTTCCCACGCTTGTCTCTTTTCCTTTTCAACCTCGCCTGTCTCTTCTCCCCTCTTTTTCCTTCACTCCCCAAATTTCCCACTTCCGCTCGCCTTCCTTTACTCCCTCCCATCCCTCAAATCTCTTTCCCTCTCTTTACCCTTGCCTCTCTCTTTTCCCTAGTTCCATGAACTCTCCCCTCTTTATGCTCACCAGTCACTTTCCCTGCTTTCCCTCAAATCCCTCTTTGCCACCTTTTCCCACGCTTGTCTCTTTTCCTTTTCAACCTCGCCTGTCTCTGCCCCCCTCTTTTTCCTTCAGTCCCCAAATTTCCCACTTCCGCTCGTTTTCCTCTACTCCCTCCCATCTCTCAAAACTCTCTTTCCCTCTCTTTCCCCTTGCCTCTCTCTTTTCCCGAGTTCCGTGAACACTCCCGTCTTTACGCTCACCAGTCACTTTCCCTGCTTTCCCTCAACTCCCTCTTTGCCACCTTTCCCCACGCTTGTCTCTTTTCCTTTTCAACCTCGCCTGTCTCTGCCCCCCTCTTTTTCCTTCAGTCCCCAAATTTCCCACTTCCGCTCGTTTTCCTCTACTCCCTCCCATCTCTCAAAACTCTCTTTCCCTCTCTTTCCCCTTGCCTCTCTCTTTTCCCGAGTTCCGTGAACTCTCCCGTCTTTACGCTCACCAGTCACTTTCCCTGCTTTCCCTCAACTCCCTCTTTGCCACCTTTTCCCACGCTTGTCTCTTTTTCTTTTCAACCTCGCCTGTCTCTTCTCCCCTCTTTTTCCTTCAGTCCCCAAATTTCCCACTTCCGCTCGCCTTCCTTTACTCCCTCCCATCCTTCAAATCTCTTTCCCCTTGCCTCTCTCTTTTCCCTAGTTCCATGAACTCTCCCCTCTTTATGCTCACCAGTCACTCTCCCTGCTTTCCCTCAACTCCCTCTTTGCCACCTTTTCCCACGCTTGTCTCTTTCCCTTTTCCCCCTCTCCTGTCTCTTCCCCCCTCTTTTTCCTTCAGTCCCCGAATTTCCCACTTGAGCTCGCCTTCCTCTACTCCCTACATTCCCTCAAAGCTCTCTTTCCCTCTCCTTCCCCTTGCCTCTCTCTTTTCCCTAGTTCCGTGACCTCTCCCGTCTTTACGCTCACCAGTCACTTTCCCTGCTTTCCCTCAACTCCCTCTTTGTCAACTTTTCCCACGCTTGTCTCTTTTCCTTTTCAACCTCGCCTGTCTCTGCCCCCCTCTTTTTCCTTCAGTCCCCAAATTTCCCACTTCCGCTCGTTTTCCTCTACTCCCTCCCATCTCTCAAAACTCTCTTTCCCTCTCTTTCCCCTTGCCTCTCTCTTTTCCCGAGTTCCGTGAACTCTCCCGTCTTTACGCTCACCAGTCACTTTCCCTGCTTTCCCTCAACTCCCTCTTTGCCACCTTTTCCCACGCTTGTCTCTTTTCCTTTTCAACCTCGCCTGTCTCTTCTCCCCTCTTTTTCCTTCAGTCCCCAAATTTCCCACTTCCGCTCGCCTTCCTTTACTCCCTCCCATCCCTCAAATCTCTTTCCCTCTCTTTCCCCTTGCCTCTCTCTTTTCCCGAGTTCCGTGAACTCTCCCGTCTTTACGCTCACCAGTCACTTTCCCTGCTTTCCCTCAAATCCCTCTTTGCCACCTTTTCCCACGCTTGTCTCTTTTCCTTTTCAACCTCGCCTGTCTCTTCTCCCCTCTTTTTCCTTCAGTCCCCAAATTTCCCAGTTCCGCTCGTTTTCCTCTACTCCCTCCCATCTCTCAAAACTCTCTTTCCCTCTCTTTCCCCTTGCCTCTCTCTTTTCCCGAGTTCCGTGAACTCTCCCGTCTTTACGCTCACCAGTCACTTTCCCTGCTTTCCCTCAACTCCCTCTTTGCCACCTTTTCCCACGCTTGTCTCTTTTCCTTTTCAACCTCTCCTGTCTCTTCTCCCCTCTTTTTCCTTCAGTCCCCAAATTTCCCACTTCCGCTCGCCTTCCTTTACTCCCTCCCATCCCTCAAATCTCTTTCCCTCTCTTTCCCCTTGCCTCTCTCTTTTCCCTAGTTCCATGAACTCTCCCCTCTTTATGCTCACCAGTCACTCTCCCTGCTTTCCCTCAACTCCCTCTTTGCCACCTTTTCCCACGCTTGTCTCTTTCCCTTTTTCCCCTCTCCTGTCTCTTCTCCCCTCTTTTTCCTTCACTCCCCAAATTTCCCACTTCCGCTTGTATTCCTCTACTCCCTCCAATCCCTCAAATCTCTTTCCCCGTCTTTCCCGTTTCCTCTCTTTTCTCTACTTCCGTGAACTCTCCCGTCTTTACGCTCACCAGTCACTCTCCCTGCTTTCCCTCAACTCCCTCTTTGCCACCTTTTCCCACGCTTGTCTCTTTCCCTTTTTCCCCTCTCCTGTCTCTTCCTCCCTCTTTTTCCTTCAGTCCCCGAATTTCCCACTTGAGCTCGCCTTCCTCTACTCCCTACAGTCCCTCAAAGCTCTCTTTCCCTCTCCTTCCCCTTGCCTCTCTCTTTTCCCTAGTTCCGTGACCTCTCCCGTCTTTACGCTCACCAGTCACTTTCCCTGCTTTCCCTCAACTCCCTCTTTGCCACCTTTTCCCACGCTTGTCTCTTTTCCTTTTCAACCTCGCCTGTCTCTTCTCCCCTCTTTTTCCTTCAGTCCCCAAATTTCCCACTTCCGCTCGCCTTCCTTTACTCCCTCCCATCCTTCAAATCTCTTTCCCCTTGCCTCTCTCTTTTCCCTAGTTCCATGAACTCTCCCCTCTTTATGCTCACCAGTCACTCTCCCTGCTTTCCCTCAACTCCCTCTTTGCCACCTTTTCCCACGCTTGTCTCTTTCCCTTTTTCCCCTCTCCTGTCTCTTCCCCCCTCTTTTTCCTTCAGTCCCCGAATTTCCCACTTGAGCTCGCCTTCCTCTACTCCCTACAGTCCCTCAAAGCTCTCTTTCCCTCTCCTTCCCCTTGCCTCTCTCTTTTCCCTAGTTCCGTGACCTCTCCCGTCTTTACGCTCACCAGTCACTCTCCCTGCTTTCCCTCAAATCCCTCTTTGCCACCTTTTCCCACGCTTGTCTCTTTTCCTTTTCAACCTCGCCTGTCTCTTCTCCCCTCTTTTTCCTTCAGTCCCCAAATTTCCCACTTCCGCTCGCCTTCCTTTACTCCCTCCCATCCCTCAAATCTCTTTCCCTCTCTTTCCCCTTGCCTCTCTCTTTTCCCTAGTTCCATGAACTCTCCCGTCTTTACGCTCACCAGTCACTTTCCCTTCTTTCCCTCAACTCCCTCTTTGCCACCTTTTCCCACGCTTGTCTCTTTCCCTTTTCCCCCTCGCCTGTCTCTTCCCCCCTCTTTTTCCTTCAGTCCCCAAATTTCCCACTTCCGCTCGTTTTCCTCTACTCCCTCCCATCTCTCAAAACTCTCTTTCCCTCTCTTTCCCCTTGCCTCTCTCTTTTCCCGAGTTCCGTGAACTCTCCCGTCTTTACGCTCACCAGTCACTTTCCCTGCTTTCCCTCAACTCCCTCTTTGCCACCTTTTCCCACGCTTGTCTCTTTTCCTTTTCAACCTCGCCTGTCTCTTCTCCCCTCTTTTTCCTTCAGTCCCCAAATTTCCCACTTCCGCTCGCCTTCCTTTACTCCCTCCCATCCCTCAAATCTCTTTCCCTCTCTTTCCCCTTGCCTCTCTCTTTTCCCTAGTTCCATGAACTCTCCCCTCTTTATGCTCACCAGTCACTCTCCCTGCTTTCCCTCAACTCCCTCTTTGCCACCTTTTCCCACGCTTGTCTCTTTCCCTTTTTCCCCTCTCCTGTCTCTTCTCCCCTCTTTTTCCTTCACTCCCCAAATTTCCCACTTCCGCTTGTATTCCTCTACTCCCTCCAATCCCTCAAATCTCTTTCCCCGTCTTTCCCGTTTCCTCTCTTTTCTCTACTTCCGTGAACTCTCCCGTCTTTACGCTCACCAGTCACTCTCCCTGCTTTCCCTCAACTCCCTCTTTGCCACCTTTTCCCACGCTTGTCTCTTTCCCTTTTCCCCCTCTCCTGTCTCTTCCCCACGCTTTTTCCTTCAGTCCCCGAATTTCCCACTTGAGCTCGCCTTCCTCTACTCCCTACAGTCCCTCAAAGCTCTCTTTCCCTCTCCTTCCCCTTGCCTCTCTCTTTTCCCTAGTTCCGTGACCTCTCCCGTCTTTACGCTCACCAGTCACTTTCCCTGCTTTCCCTCAACTCCCTCTTTGTCAACTTTTCCCACGCTTGTCTCTTTTCCTTTTCAACCTCGCCTGTCTCTGCCCCCCTCTTTTTCCTTCAGTCCCCAAATTTCCCACTTCCGCTCGTTTTCCTCTACTCCCTCCCATCTCTCAGAACTCTCTTTCCCTCTCTTTCCCCTTGCCTCTCTCTTTTCCCTAGTTCCGTGAACTCTCCCGTCTTTACGCTCACCAGTCACTTTCCCTGCTTTCCCTCAACTCCCTCTTTGCCACCTTTTCCCACGCTTGTCTCTTTCCCTTTTTCCCCTCTCCTGTCTCTTCCCCCCTCTTTTTCCTTCAGTCCCCGAATTTCCCACTTGAGCTCGCCTTCCTCTACTCCCTACAGTCCCTCAAAGCTCTCTTTCCCTCTCCTTCCCCTTGCCTCTCTCTTTTCCCTAGTTCCGTGAACTCTCCCGTCTTTACGCTCACCAGTCACTCTCCCTGCTTTCCCTCAACTCCCTCTTTGCCACCTTTTCCCACGCTTGTCTCTTTTCCTTTTCAACCTCGCCTGTCTCTTCTCCCCTCTTTTTCCTTCAGTCCCCAAATTTCCCACTTCCGCTCGCCTTCCTTTACTCCCTCCCATCCTTCAAATCTCTTTCCCCTTGCCTCTCTCTTTTCCCTAGTTCCATGAACTCTCCCCTCTTTATGCTCACCAGTCACTCTCCCTGCTTTCCCTCAACTCCCTCTTTGCCACCTTTTCCCACGCTTGTCTCTTTCCCTTTTCCCCCTCTCCTGTCTCTTCCCCCCTCTTTTTCCTTCAGTCCCCGAATTTCCCACTTGAGCTCGCCTTCCTCTACTCCCTACATTCCCTCAAAGCTCTCTTTCCCTCTCCTTCCCCTTGCCTCTCTCTTTTCCCTAGTTCCGTGACCTCTCCCGTCTTTACGCTCACCAGTCACTTTCCCTGCTTTCCCTCAACTCCCTCTTTGTCAACTTTTCCCACGCTTGTCTCTTTTCCTTTTCAACCTCGCCTGTCTCTTCCCCCCTCTTTTTCCTTCAGTCCCCAAATTTCCCACTTCCGCTCGTTTTCCTCTACTCCCTCCCATCTCTCAAAACTCTCTTTCCCTCTCTTTCCCCTTGCCTCTCTCTTTTCCCTAGTTCCGTGACCTCTCCCGACTTTACGCTCACCAGTCACTTTCCCTGCTTTCCCTCAACTCCCTCTTTGCCACCTTTTCCCACGCTTGTCTCTTTTCCTTTTCAACCTCGCCTGTCTCTTCTCCCCTCTTTTTCCTTCAGTCCCCAAATTTCCCACTTCCGCTCGCCTTCCTTTACTCCCTCCCATCCCTCAAATCTCTTTCCCTCTCTTTACCCTTGCCTCTCTCTTTTCCCGAGTTCCATGAACTCTCCCCTCTTTATGCTCACCAGTCACTTTCCCTGCTTTCCCTCAAATCCCTCTTTGCCACCTTTTCCCACGCTTGTCTCTTTTCCTTTTCAACCTCGCCTGTCTCTGCCCCCCTCTTTTTCCTTCAGTCCCCAAATTTCCCACTTCCGCTCGTTTTCCTCTACTCCCTCCCATCTCTCAAAACTCTCTTTCCCTCTCTTTCCCCTTGCCTCTCTCTTTTCCCGAGTTCCGTGAACACTCCCGTCTTTACGCTCACCAGTCACTTTCCCTGCTTTCCCTCAACTCCCTCTTTGCCACCTTTCCCCACGCTTGTCTCTTTTCCTTTTCAACCTCGCCTGTCTCTGCCCCCCTCTTTTTCCTTCAGTCCCCAAATTTCCCACTTCCGCTCGTTTTCCTCTACTCCCTCCCATCTCTCAAAACTCTCTTTCCCTCTCTTTCCCCTTGCCTCTCTCTTTTCCCTAGTTCCGTGACCTCTCCCGTCTTTACGCTCACCAGTCACTTTCCCTGCTTTCCCTCAACTCCCTCTTTGCCACCTTTTCCCACGCTTGTCTCTTTTCCTTTTCAACCTCGCCTGTCTCTTCTCCCCTCTTTTTCCTTCAGTCCCCAAATTTCCCACTTCCGCTCGCCTTCCTTTACTCCCTCCCATCCCTCAAATCTCTTTCCCTCTCTTTACCCTTGCCTCTCTCTTTTCCCGAGTTCCATGAACTCTCCCCTCTTTATGCTCACCAGTCACTTTCCCTGCTTTCCCTCAAATCCCTCTTTGCCACCTTTCCCCACGCTTGTCTCTTTTCCTTTTCAACCTCGCCTGTCTCTGCCCCCCTCTTTTTCCTTCAGTCCCCAAATTTCCCACTTCCGCTCGTTTTCCTCTACTCCCTCCCATCTCTCAAAACTCTCTTTCCCTCTCTTTCCCCTTGCCTCTCTCTTTTCCCGAGTTCCGTGAACTCTCCCGTCTTTACGCTCACCAGTCACTTTCCCTGCTTTCCCTCAACTCCCTCTTTGCCACCTTTTCCCACGCTTGTCTCTTTCCCTTTTCCCCCTCTCCTGTCTCTTCCCCACGCTTTTTCCTTCAGTCCCCGAATTTCCCACTTGAGCTCGCCTTCCTCTACTCCCTACAGTCCCTCAAAGCTCTCTTTCCCTCTCTTTCCCCTTGCCTCTCTCTTTTCCCTAGTTCCATGAACTCTCCCGTCTTTACGCTCACCAGTCACTTTCCCTTCTTTCCCTCAACTCCCTCTTTGCCACCTTTTCCCACGCTTGTCTCTTTCCCTTTTTCCCCTCGCCTGTCTCTTCCCCCCTATTTTTCCTTCAGTCCCCAAATTTCCCATTTCCGCTCGTTTTCCTCTACTCCCTCCAATCCCTCAAATCTCTCTTTCCGTCACTTTCCCCTTGCCTCTCTCTTTTCCCTAGTTCCGTGAACTCTTCCCTTTTTACGCTCATCAGTCACTCTCCCTGCTTTCCCTCAACTCCCTCTTTGTCACCTTTTCCCACGTTTTTCTCTTTCCCTTTTTCCCCTCTCATGTCTCTTCCCCCCTCTTTTTCCTTCAGCCCCCAAATTTCCCACTTACGCTCGATTTCCTCTACTCCCTACAGTCCCTCAAAGCTCTCTTTCCCTCTCCTTCCCCTTGCCTCTCTCTTTTCCCTAGTTCCGTGACCTCTCCCCTCTTTACGCTCACCAGTCACTTTCCCTGCTTTCCCTCAACTCCCTCTTTGTCAACTTTTCCCACGCTTGTCTCTTTTCCTTTTCAACCTCGCCTGTCTCTTCTCCCCTCTTTTTCCTTCAGTCCCCAAATTTCCCACTTCCGCTCGCCTTCGTCTACTCCCTCCCATCCCTCAAATCTCTCTTCCCCTATTTTTCCCCTTGCCTCTCTCTTTTCCCGAGTTCCGTGAACTCTCCCGTCTTTACGCTCACCAGTCACTTTCCCTTCTTTCCCTCAACTCCCTCTTTGCCACCTTTTCCCACGCTTGTCTCTTTCCCTTTTCCCCCTCGCCTGTCTCTTCCCCCCTCTTTTTCCTTCAGTCCCCAAATTTCCCACTTCCGCTCGTTTTCCTCTACTCCCTCCCATCTCTCAAAACTCTCTTTCCCTCTCTTTCCCCTTGCCTCTCTCTTTTCCCGAGTTCCGTGAACTCTCCCGTCTTTACGCTCACCAGTCACTTTCCCTGCTTTCCCTCAACTCCCTCTTTGCCACCTTTTCCCACGCTTGTCTCTTTTCCTTTTCAACCTCGCCTGTCTCTTCTCCCCTCTTTTTCCTTCAGTCCCCAAATTTCCCACTTCCGCTCGCCTTCCTTTACTCCCTCCCATCCCTCAAATCTCTTTCCCTCTCTTTCCCCTTGCCTCTCTCTTTTCCCTAGTTCCATGAACTCTCCCCTCTTTATGCTCACCAGTCACTCTCCCTGCTTTCCCTCAACTCCCTCTTTGCCACCTTTTCCCACGCTTGTCTCTTTCCCTTTTTCCCCTCTCCTGTCTCTTCTCCCCTCTTTTTCCTTCACTCCCCAAATTTCCCACTTCCGCTTGTATTCCTCTACTCCCTCCAATCCCTCAAATCTCTTTCCCCGTCTTTCCCGTTTCCTCTCTTTTCTCTACTTCCGTGAACTCTCCCGTCTTTACGCTCACCAGTCACTCTCCCTGCTTTCCCTCAACTCCCTCTTTGCCACCTTTTCCCACGCTTGTCTCTTTCCCTTTTCCCCCTCTCCTGTCTCTTCCCCACGCTTTTTCCTTCAGTCCCCGAATTTCCCACTTGAGCTCGCCTTCCTCTACTCCCTACAGTCCCTCAAAGCTCTCTTTCCCTCTCCTTCCCCTTGCCTCTCTCTTTTCCCTAGTTCCGTGACCTCTCCCGTCTTTACGCTCACCAGTCACTTTCCCTGCTTTCCCTCAACTCCCTCTTTGTCAACTTTTCCCACGCTTGTCTCTTTTCCTTTTCAACCTCGCCTGTCTCTTCCCCCCTCTTTTTCCTTCAGTCCCCAAATTTCCCACTTCCGCTCGTTTTCCTCTACTCCCTCCCATCTCTCAGAACTCTCTTTCCCTCTCTTTCCCCTTGCCTCTCTCTTTTCCCAAGTTCCGTGAACTCTCCCGTCTTTACGCTCACCAGTCACTTTCCCTGCTTTCCCTCAACTCCCTCTTTGCCACCTTTTCCCACGCTTGTCTCTTTCCCTTTTTCCCCTCTCCTGTCTCTTCCCCCCTCTTTTTCCTTCAGTCCCCGAATTTCCCACTTGAGCTCGCCTTCCTCTACTCCCTACAGTCCCTCAAAGCTCTCTTTCCCTCTCCTTCCCCTTGCCTCTCTCTTTTCCCTAGTTCCGTGACCTCTCCCGTCTTTACGCTCACCAGTCACTTTCCCTGCTTTCCCTCAACTCCCTCTTTGCCACCTTTTCCCACGCTTGTCTCTTTTCCTTTTCAACCTCGCCTGTCTCTTCTCCCCTCTTTTTCCTTCAGTCCCCAAATTTCCCACTTCCGCTCGCCTTCCTTTACTCCCTCCCATCCTTCAAATCTCTTTCCCCTTGCCTCTCTCTTTTCCCTAGTTCCATGAACTCTCCCCTCTTTATGCTCACCAGTCACTCTCCCTGCTTTCCCTCAACTCCCTCTTTGCCACCTTTTCCCACGCTTGTCTCTTTCCCTTTTCCCCCTCTCCTGTCTCTTCCCCCCTCTTTTTCCTTCAGTCCCCGAATTTCCCACTTGAGCTCGCCTTCCTCTACTCCCTACATTCCCTCAAAGCTCTCTTTCCCTCTCCTTCCCCTTGCCTCTCTCTTTTCCCTAGTTCCGTGACCTCTCCCGTCTTTACGCTCACCAGTCACTTTCCCTGCTTTCCCTCAACTCCCTCTTTGTCAACTTTTCCCACGCTTGTCTCTTTTCCTTTTCAACCTCGCCTGTCTCTGCCCCCCTCTTTTTCCTTCAGTCCCCAAATTTCCCACTTCCGCTCGTTTTCCTCTACTCCCTCCCATCTCTCAAAACTCTCTTTCCCTCTCTTTCCCCTTGCCTCTCTCTTTTCCCGAGTTCCGTGAACTCTCCCGTCTTTACGCTCACCAGTCACTTTCCCTGCTTTCCCTCAACTCCCTCTTTGCCACCTTTTCCCACGCTTGTCTCTTTTCCTTTTCAACCTCGCCTGTCTCTTCTCCCCTCTTTTTCCTTCAGTCCCCAAATTTCCCACTTCCGCTCGCCTTCCTTTACTCCCTCCCATCCCTCAAATCTCTTTCCCTCTCTTTACCCTTGCCTCTCTCTTTTCCCGAGTTCCATGAACTCTCCCCTCTTTATGCTCACCAGTCACTTTCCCTGCTTTCCCTCAAATCCCTCTTTGCCACCTTTTCCCACGCTTGTCTCTTTTCCTTTTCAACCTCGCCTGTCTCTGCCCCCCTCTTTTTCCTTCAGTCCCCAAATTTCCCACTTCCGCTCGTTTTCCTCTACTCCCTCCCATCTCTCAAAACTCTCTTTCCCTCTCTTTCCCCTTGCCTCTCTCTTTTCCCGAGTTCCGTGAACTCTCCCGTCTTTACGCTCACCAGTCACTTTCCCTGCTTTCCCTCAACTCCCTCTTTGCCACCTTTCCCCACGCTTGTCTCTTTTCCTTTTCAACCTCGCCTGTCTCTGCCCCCCTCTTTTTCCTTCAGTCCCCAAATTTCCCACTTCCGCTCGTTTTCCTCTACTCCCTCCCATCTCTCAAAACTCTCTTTCCCTCTCTTTCCCCTTGCCTCTCTCTTTTCCCGAGTTCCGTGAACTCTCCCGTCTTTACGCTCACCAGTCACTTTCCCTGCTTTCCCTCAACTCCCTCTTTGCCACCTTTTCCCACGCTTGTCTCTTTTCCTTTTCAACCTCGCATGTCTCTTCTCCCCTCTTTTTCCTTCAGTCCCCAAATTTCCCACTTCCGCTCGCCTTCCTTTACTCCCTCCCATCCTTCAAATCTCTTTCCCATTGCCTCTCTCTTTTCCCTAGTTCCATGAACTCTCCCCTCTTTATGCTCACCAGTCACTCTCCCTGCTTTCCCTCAACTCCCTCTTTGCCACCTTTTCCCACGCTTGTCTCTTTCCCTTTTCCCCCTCTCCTGTCTCTTCCCCCCTCTTTTTCCTTCAGTCCCCGAATTTCCCACTTGAGCTCGCCTTCCTCTACTCCCTACATTCCCTCAAAGCTCTCTTTCCCTCTCCTTCCCCTTGCCTCTCTCTTTTCCCTAGTTCCGTGACCTCTCCCGTCTTTACGCTCACCAGTCACTTTCCCTGCTTTCCCTCAACTCCCTCTTTGCCACCTTTTCCCACGCTTGTCTCTTTTCCTTTTCAACCTCGCCTGTCTCTTCTCCCCTCTTTTTCCTTCAGTCCCCAAATTTCCCACTTCCGCTCGCCTTCCTTTACTCCCTCCCATCCCTCAAATCTCTTTCCCTCTCTTTACCCTTGCCTCTCTCTTTTCCCTAGTTCCATGAACTCTCCCCTCTTTATGCTCACCAGTCACTTTCCCTGCTTTCCCTCAAATCCCTCTTTGCCACCTTTTCCCACGCTTGTCTCTTTTCCTTTTCAACCTCGCCTGTCTCTGCCCCCCTCTTTTTCCTTCAGTCCCCAAATTTCCCACTTCCGCTCGTTTTCCTCTACTCCCTCCCATCTCTCAAAACTCTCTTTCCCTCTCTTTCCCCTTGCCTCTCTCTTTTCCCGAGTTCCGTGAACACTCCCGTCTTTACGCTCACCAGTCACTTTCCCTGCTTTCCCTCAACTCCCTCTTTGCCACCTTTCCCCACGCTTGTCTCTTTTCCTTTTCAACCTCGCCTGTCTCTGCCCCCCTCTTTTTCCTTCAGTCCCCAAATTTCCCACTTCCGCTCGTTTTCCTCTACTCCCTCCCATCTCTCAAAACTCTCTTTCCCTCTCTTTCCCCTTGCCTCTCTCTTTTCCCGAGTTCCGTGAACTCTCCCGTCTTTACGCTCACCAGTCACTTTCCCTGCTTTCCCTCAACTCCCTCTTTGCCACCTTTTCCCACGCTTGTCTCTTTTTCTTTTCAACCTCGCCTGTCTCTTCTCCCCTCTTTTTCCTTCAGTCCCCAAATTTCCCACTTCCGCTCGCCTTCCTTTACTCCCTCCCATCCTTCAAATCTCTTTCCCCTTGCCTCTCTCTTTTCCCTAGTTCCATGAACTCTCCCCTCTTTATGCTCACCAGTCACTCTCCCTGCTTTCCCTCAACTCCCTCTTTGCCACCTTTTCCCACGCTTGTCTCTTTCCCTTTTCCCCCTCTCCTGTCTCTTCCCCCCTCTTTTTCCTTCAGTCCCCGAATTTCCCACTTGAGCTCGCCTTCCTCTACTCCCTACATTCCCTCAAAGCTCTCTTTCCCTCTCCTTCCCCTTGCCTCTCTCTTTTCCCTAGTTCCGTGACCTCTCCCGTCTTTACGCTCACCAGTCACTTTCCCTGCTTTCCCTCAACTCCCTCTTTGTCAACTTTTCCCACGCTTGTCTCTTTTCCTTTTCAACCTCGCCTGTCTCTGCGCCCCTCTTTTTCCTTCAGTCCCCAAATTTCCCACTTCCGCTCGTTTTCCTCTACTCCCTCCCATCTCTCAAAACTCTCTTTCCCTCTCTTTCCCCTTGCCTCTCTCTTTTCCCGAGTTCCGTGAACTCTCCCGTCTTTACGCTCACCAGTCACTTTCCCTGCTTTCCCTCAACTCCCTCTTTGCCACCTTTTCCCACGCTTGTCTCTTTTCCTTTTCAACCTCGCCTGTCTCTTCTCCCCTCTTTTTCCTTCAGTCCCCAAATTTCCCACTTCCGCTCGCCTTCCTTTACTCCCTCCCATCCCTCAAATCTCTTTCCCTCTCTTTCCCCTTGCCTCTCTCTTTTCCCGAGTTCCGTGAACTCTCCCCTCTTTATGCTCACCAGTCACTTTCCCTGCTTTCCCTCAAATCCCTCTTTGCCACCTTTTCCCACGCTTGTCTCTTTTCCTTTTCAACCTCGCCTGTCTCTTCTCCCCTCTTTTTCCTTCAGTCCCCAAATTTCCCACTTCCGCTCGTTTTCCTCTACTCCCTCCCATCTCTCAAAACTCTCTTTCCCTCTCTTTCCCCTTGCCTCTCTCTTTTCCCGAGTTCCGTGAACTCTCCCGTCTTTACGCTCACCAGTCACTTTCCCTGCTTTCCCTCAACTCCCTCTTTGCCACCTTTTCCCACGCTTGTCTCTTTTCCTTTTCAACCTCTCCTGTCTCTTCTCCCCTCTTTTTCCTTCAGTCCCCAAATTTCCCACTTCCGCTCGCCTTCCTTTACTCCCTCCCATCCCTCAAATCTCTTTCCCTCTCTTTCCCCTTGCCTCTCTCTTTTCCCTAGTTCCATGAACTCTCCCCTCTTTATGCTCACCAGTCACTCTCCCTGCTTTCCCTCAACTCCATCTTTGCCACCTTTTCCCACGCTTGTCTCTTTCCCTTTTTCCCCTCTCCTGTCTCTTCTCCCCTCTTTTTCCTTCACTCCCCAAATTTCCCACTTCCGCTTGTATTCCTCTACTCCCTCCAATCCCTCAAATCTCTTTCCCCGTCTTTCCCGTTTCCTCTCTTTTCTCTACTTCCGTGAACTCTCCCGTCTTTACGCTCACCAGTCACTCTCCCTGCTTTCCCTCAACTCCCTCTTTGCCACCTTTTCCCACGCTTGTCTCTTTCCCTTTTTCCCCTCTCCTGTCTCTTCCCCCCTCTTTTTCCTTCAGTCCCCGAATTTCCCACTTGAGCTCGCCTTCCTCTACTCCCTACAGTCCCTCAAAGCTCTCTTTCCCTCTCCTTCCCCTTGCCTCTCTCTTTTCCCTAGTTCCGTGACCTCTCCCGTCTTTACGCTCACCAGTCACTTTCCCTGCTTTCCCTCAACTCCCTCTTTGCCACCTTTTCCCACGCTTGTCTCTTTTCCTTTTCAACCTCGCCTGTCTCTTCTCCCCTCTTTTTCCTTCAGTCCCCAAATTTCCCACTTCCGCTCGTTTTCCTCTACTCCCTCCCATCTCTCAAAACTCTCTTTCCCTCTCTTTCCCCTTGCCTCTCTCTTTTCCCGAGTTCCGTGAACTCTCCCGTCTTTACGCTCACCAGTCACTTTCCCTGCTTTCCCTCAACTCCCTCTTTGCCACCTTTCCCCACGCTTGTCTCTTTTCCTTTTCAACCTCGCCTGTCTCTGCCCCCCTCTTTTTCCTTCAGTCCCCAAATTTCCCACTTCCGCTCGTTTTCCTCTACTCCCTCCCATCTCTCAAAACTCTCTTTCCCTCCCTTTCCCCTTGCCTCTCTCTTTTCCCGAGTTCCGTGAACTCTCCCGTCTTTACGCTCACCAGTCACTTTCCCTGCTTTCCCTCAACTCCCTCTTTGCCACCTTTTCCCACGCTTGTCTCTTTCCCTTTTCAACCTCGCCTGTCTCTTCCCCCCGCTTTTTCCTTCAGTCCCCGAATTTCCCACTTGAGCTCGCCTTCCTCTACTCCCTACAGTCCCTCAAAGCTCTCTTTCCCTCTCCTTCCCCTTGCCTCTCTCTTTTCCCTAGTTCCGTGACCTCTCCCGTCTTTACGCTCACCAGTCACATTCCCTGCTTTCCCTCAACTCCCTCTTTATCAACTTTTCCCACGCTTGTCTCTTTCCCTTTTCAACCTCGCCTGTCTCTTCCCCCCTCTTTTTCCTTCAGTCCCCAAATTTCCCACTTACGCTCGATTTCCTCTACTCCCTACAGTCCCTCAACGCTCTCTTTCCCCTTGCCTCTCTCTTTTCCCTAGTTCCGTGACCTCTCCCCTCTTTACGCTCACCACTTTCCCTTCTTTCCCTCAACTCCCTCTTTGCCACCTTTTCCCACGCTTCTCTTTCCCTTTTTCCCCTCGCCAGTCTCTTCTCCCCTCTTTTTCCTTCAGTCACTAAATTTCACACTTCCGCTCGCCTTCGTCTACTCCCTCCCATCCCTCAAATCTCTCTTCCCCTATTTTTCCCCTTGCCTCTCTCTTTTCCCGAGTTCCGTGAACTCTCCCGTCTTCACGCTCACCAGTCACTTTCCCTGCTTTCCCTCAACTCCCTCTTTGCCACCTTTCCCCACGCTTGTCTCTTTTCCTTTTCAACCTCGCCTGTCTCTGCCCCCCTCTTTTTCCTTCAGTCCCCAAATTTCCCACTTCCGCTCGTTTTCCTCTACTCCCTCCCATCTCTCAAAACTCTCTTTCCCTCTCTTTCCCCTTGCCTCTCTCTTTTCCCGAGTTCCGTGAACTCTCCCGTCTTTACGCTCACCAGTCACTTTCCCTGCTTTCCCTCAACTCCCTCTTTGCCACCTTTTCCCACGCTTGTCTCTTTTCCTTTTCAACCTCGCCTGTCTCTTCCCCCCTCTTTTTCCTTCAGTCCCCAAATTTCCCACTTCCGCTCGTTTTCCTATACTCCCTCCCATCTCTCAAAACTCTCTTTCCCTCTCTTTCCCCTTGCCTCTCTCTTTTCCCGAGTTCCGTGAACTCTCCCGTCTTTACGCTCACCAGTCACTTTCCCTGCTTTCCCTCAACTCCCTCTTTGCCACCTTTTCCCACGCTTGTCTCTTTTCCTTTTCAACCTCGCCTGTCTCTTCCCCCCTCTTTTTCCTTCAGTCCCCAAATTTCCCACTTCTGCTCGCCTTCCTTTACTCCCTCCCATCCCTCAAATCTCTTTCCCTCTCTTTACCCTTGCCTCTCTCTTTTCCCTAGTTCCATGAACTCTCCCCTCTTTATGCTCACCAGTCACTTTCCCTGCTTTCCCTCAAATCCCTCTTTGCCACCTTTTCCCACGCTTGTCTCTTTTCCTTTTCAACCTCGCCTGTCTCTTCTCCCCTCTTTTTCCTTCAGTCCCCAAATTTCCCACTTCCGCTCGCCTTCCTTTACTCCCTCCCATCCCTCAAATCTCTTTCCCTCTCTTTACCCTTGCCTCTCTCTTTTCCCTAGTTCCATGAACTCTCCCCTCTTTATGCTCACCAGTCACTCTCCCTGCTTTCCCTCAACTCCCTCTTTGCCACCTTTTCCCACGCTTGTCTCTTTCCCTTTTTCCCCTCTCCTGTCTCTTCTCCCCTCTTTTTCCTTCACTCCCCAAATTTCCCACTTCCGCTTCTATTCCTCTACTCCCTCCAATCCCTCAAATCTCTTTCCCCGTATTTCCCCTTTCCTCTCTTTTCCCTAGTTCCGTGACCTCTCCCGTCTTTACGCTCACCAGTCACTCTCCCTGCTTTCCCTCAACTCCCTCTTTGCCACCTTTTCCCACGCTTGTCTCTTTTCCTTTTCAACCTCGCCTGTCTCTTCCCCCCTCTTTTTCCTTCAGTCCCCAAATTTCCCACTTCCGCTCGTTTTCCTATACTCCCTCCCATCAATCAAAACTCTCTTTCCCTCTCTTTCCCCTTGCCTCTCTCTTTTCCCGAGTTCCGTGAACTCTCCCGTCTTTACGCTCACCAGTCACTTTCCCTGCTTTCCCTCAACTCCCTCTTTGCCACCTTTTCCCACGCTTGTCTCTTTCCCTTTTCAACCTCGCCTGTCTCTTCTCCCCTCTTTTTCCTTCAGTCCCCAAATTTCCCACTTCTGCTCGCCTTCCTTTACTCCCTCCCATCCCTCAAATCTCTTTCCCTCTCTTTACCCTTGCCTCTCTCTTTTCCCTAGTTCCATGAACTCTCCCCTCTTTATGCTCACCAGTCACTTTCCCTGCTTTCCCTCAAATCCCTCTTTGCCACCTTTTCCCACGCTTGTCTCTTTTCCTTTTCAACCTCGCCTGTCTCTGCCCCCCTCTTTTTCCTTCAGTCCCCAAATTTCCCACTTCCGCTCATTTTCCTCTACTCCCTCCCATCTCTCAAAACTCTCTTTCCCTCTCTTTCCCCTTGCCTCTCTCTTTTCCCGAGTTCCGTGAACTCTCCCGTCTTTACGCTCACCAGTCACTTTCCCTGCTTTCCCTCAACTCCCTCTTTGCCACCTTTTCCCACGCTTGTCTCTTTTCCTTTTCAACCTCGCCTGTCTCTTCTCCCCTCTTTTTCCTTCAGTCCCCAAATTTCCCACTTCCGCTCGCCTTCCTTTACTCCCTCCCATCCCTCAAATCTCTTTCCCTCTCTTTACCCTTGCCTCTCTCTTTTCCCTAGTTCCATGAACTCTCCCCTCTTTATGCTAACCAGTCACTTTCCCTGCTTTCCCTCAAATCCCTCTTTGCCACCTTTTCCCACGCTTGTCTCTTTTCCTTTTCAACCTCGCCTGTCTCTGCCCCCCTCTTTTTCCTTCAGTCCCCAAATTTCCCACTTCCGCTCGTTTTCCTCTACTCCCTCCCATCTCTCAAAACTCTCTTTCCCTCTCTTTCCCCTTGCCTCTCTCTTTTCCCGAGTTCCGTGAACTCTCCCGTCTTTACGCTCACCAGTCACTTTCCCTGCTTTCCCTCAACTCCCTCTTTGCCACCTTTTCCCACGCTTGTCTCTTTTCCTTTTCAACCTCGCCTGTCTCTTCTCCCCTCTTTTTCCTTCAGTCCCCAAATTTCCCACTTCCGCTCGCCTTCCTTTACTCCCTCCCATCCCTCAAATCTCTTTCCCTCTCTTTACCCTTGCCTCTCTCTTTTCCCTAGTTCCATGAACTCTCCCCTCTTTATGCTCACCAGTCACTTTCCCTGCTTTCCCTCAAATCCCTCTTTGCCACCTTTTCCCACGCTTGTCTCTTTTCCTTTTCAACCTCGCCTGTCTCTGCACCCCTCTTTTTCCTTCAGTCCCCAAATTTCCCACTTCCGCTCGAGTTCCTCTACTCCCTCCCATCTCTCAAAACTCTCTTTCCCTCTCTTTCCCCTTGCCTCTCTCTTTTCCCGAGTTCCGTGAACTCTCCCGTCTTTACGCTCACCAGTCACTTTCCCTGCTTTCCCTCAACTCCCTCTTTGCCACCTTTTCCCACGCTTGTCTCTTTTCCTTTTCAACCTCGCCTGTCTCTTCTCCCCTCTTTTTCCTTCAGTCCCCAAATTTCCCACTTCCGCTCGCCTTCCTTTACTCCCTCCAATCCCTCAAATCTCTTTCCCTCTCTTTACCCTTGCCTCTCTCTTTTCCCTAGTTCCATGAACTCTCCCCTCTTTATGCTCACCAGTCACTTTCCCTGCTTTCCCTCAAATCCCTCTTTGCCACCTTTTCCCACGCTTGTCTCTTTTCCTTTTCAACCTCGCCTGTCTCTTCCCCCCTCTTTTTCCTTCAGTCCCCAAATTTCCCACTTCCGCTCGTTTTCCTCTACTCCCTCCCATCTCTCAAAACTCTCTTTCCCTCTCTTTCCCCTTGCCTCTCTCTTTTCCCGAGTTCCGTGAACTCTCCCGTCTTTACGCTCACCAGTCACTTTCCCTGCTTTCCCTCAACTCCCTCTTTGCCACCTTTCCCCACGCTTGTCTCTTTTCCTTTTCAACCTCGCCTGTCTCTGCCCCCCTCTTTTTCCTTCAGTCCCCAAATTTCCCACTTCCGCTCGTTTTCCTCTACTCCCTCCCATCTCTCAAAACTCTCTTTCCCTCCCTTTCCCCTTGCCTCTCTCTTTTCCCGAGTTCCGTGAACTCTCCCGTCTTTACGCTCACCAGTCACTTTCCCTGCTTTCCCTCAACTCCCTCTTTGCCACCTTTTCCCACGCTTGTCTCTTTCCCTTTTCAACCTCGCCTGTCTCTTCCCCCCGCTTTTTCCTTCAGTCCCCGAATTTCCCACTTGAGCTCGCCTTCCTCTACTCCCTACAGTCCCTCAAAGCTCTCTTTCCCTCTCCTTCCCCTTGCCTCTCTCTTTTCCCTAGTTCCGTGACCTCTCCCGTCTTTACGCTCACCAGTCACATTCCCTGCTTTCCCTCAACTCCCTCTTTATCAACTTTTCCCACGCTTGTCTCTTTCCCTTTTCAACCTCGCCTGTCTCTTCCCCCCTCTTTTTCCTTCAGTCCCCAAATTTCCCACTTACGCTCGATTTCCTCTACTCCCTACAGTCCCTCAACGCTCTCTTTCCCCTTGCCTCTCTCTTTTCCCTAGTTCCGTGACCTCTCCCCTCTTTACGCTCACCACTTTCCCTTCTTTCCCTCAACTCCCTCTTTGCCACCTTTTCCCACGCTTCTCTTTCCCTTTTTCCCCTCGCCAGTCTCTTCTCCCCTCTTTTTCCTTCAGTCACTAAATTTCACACTTCCGCTCGCCTTCGTCTACTCCCTCCCATCCCTCAAATCTCTCTTCCCCTATTTTTCCCCTTGCCTCTCTCTTTTCCCGAGTTCCGTGAACTCTCCCGTCTTCACGCTCTACCAGTCACTTTCCCTGCTTTCCCTCAACTCCCTCTTTATCAACTTTTCCCACGCTTGTCTCTTTTCCTTTTCAACCTCGCCTGTCTCTGCCCCCCTCTTTTTCCTTCAGTCCCCAAATTTCCCACTTCCGCTCGTTTTCCTATACTCCCTCCCATCTCTCAAAACTCTCTTTCCCTCTCTTTCCCCTTGCCTCTCTCTTTTCCCGAGTTCCGTGAACTCTCCCGTCTTTACGCTCACCAGTCACTTTCCCTGCTTTCCCTCAACTCCCTCTTTGCCACCTTTTCCCACGCTTGTCTCTTTCCCTTTTCAACCTCGCCTGTCTCTTCCCCCCGCTTTTTCCTTCAGTCCCCGAATTTCCCACTTGAGCTCGCCTTCCTCTACTCCCTACAGTCCCTCAAAGCTCTCTTTCCCTCTCCTTCCCCTTGCCTCTCTCTTTTCCCTAGTTCCGTGACCTCTCCCGTCTTTACGCTCACCAGTCACATTCCCTGCTTTCCCTCAACTCCCTCTTTATCAACTTTTCCCACGCTTGTCTCTTTCCCTTTTCAACCTCGCCTGTCTCTTCCCCCCTCTTTTTCCTTCAGTCCCCAAATTTCCCACTTACGCTCGATTTCCTCTACTCCCTACAGTCCCTCAACGCTCTCTTTCCCCTTGCCTCTCTCTTTTCCCTAGTTCCGTGACCTCTCCCCTCTTTACGCTCACCACTTTCCCTTCTTTCCCTCAACTCCCTCTTTGCCACCTTTTCCCACGCTTCTCTTTCCCTTTTTCCCCTCGCCAGTCTCTTCTCCCCTCTTTTTCCTTCAGTCACTAAATTTCACACTTCCGCTCGCCTTCGTCTACTCCCTCCCATCCCTCAAATCTCTCTTCCCCTATTTTTCCCCTTGCCTCTCTCTTTTCCCGAGTTCCGTGAACTCTCCCGTCTTCACGCTCTACCAGTCACTTTCCCTGCTTTCCCTCAACTCCCTCTTTGCCACCTTTCCCCACGCTTGTCTCTTTTCCTTTTCAACCTCGCCTGTCTCTTCCCCCCTCTTTTTCCTTCAGTCCCCAAATTTCCCACTTCCGCTCGTTTTCCTATACTCCCTCCCATCTCTCAAAACTCTCTTTCCCTCTCTTTCCCCTTGCCTCTCTCTTTTCCCGAGTTCCGTGAACTCTCCCGTCTTTACGCTCACCAGTCACTTTCCCTGCTTTCCCTCAACTCCCTCTTTGCCACCTTTTCCCACGCTTGTCTCTTTTCCTTTTCAACCTCGCCTGTCTCTTCCCCCCTCTTTTTCCTTCAGTCCCCAAATTTCCCACTTCCGCTCGCCTTCCTTTACTCCCTCCCATCCCTCAAATCTCTTTCCCTCTCTTTACCCTTGCCTCTCTCTTTTCCCTAGTTCCATGAACTCTCCCCTCTTTATGCTCACCAGTCACTTTCCCTGCTTTCCCTCAAATCCCTCTTTGCCACCTTTTCCCACGCTTGTCTCTTTTCCTTTTCAACCTCGCCTGTCTCTGCCCCCCTCTTTTTCCTTCAGTCCCCAAATTTCCCACTTCCGCTCATTTTCCTCTACTCCCTCCCATCTCTCAAAACTCTCTTTCCCTCTCTTTCCCCTTGCCTCTCTCTTTTCCCGAGTTCCGTGAACTCTCCCGTCTTTACGCTCACCAGTCACTTCCCCTGCTTTCCCTCAACTCCCTCTTTGCCACCTTTTCCCACGCTTGTCTCTTTTCCTTTTCAACCTCGCCTGTCTCTTCTCCCCTCTTTTTCCTTCAGTCCCCAAATTTCCCACTTCCGCTCGCCTTCCTTTACTCCCTCCCATCCCTCAAATCTCTTTCCCTCTCTTTACCCTTGCCTCTCTCTTTTCCCTAGTTCCATGAACTCTCCCCTCTTTATGCTCACCAGTCACTTTCCCTGCTTTCCCTCAAATCCCTCTTTGCCACCTTTTCCCACGCTTGTCTCTTTTCCTTTTCAACCTCGCCTGTCTCTGCCCCCCTCTTTTTCCTTCAGTCCCCAAATTTCCCACTTCCGCTCGTTTTCCTCTACTCCCTCCCATCTCTCAAAACTCTCTTTCCCTCTCTTTCCCCTTGCCTCTCTCTTTTCCCGAGTTCCGTGAACTCTCCCGTCTTTACGCTCACCAGTCACTTTCCCTGCTTTCCCTCAACTCCCTCTTTGCCACCTTTTCCCACGCTTGTCTCTTTTCCTTTTCAACCTCGCCTGTCTCTTCTCCCCTCTTTTTCCTTCAGTCCCCAAATTTCCCACTTCCGCTCGCCTTCCTTTACTCCCTCCCATCCCTCAAATCTCTTTCCCTCTCTTTACCCTTGCCTCTCTCTTTTCCCTAGTTCCATGAACTCTCCCCTCTTTATGCTCACCAGTCACTTTCCCTGCTTTCCCTCAAATCCCTCTTTGCCACCTTTTCCCACGCTTGTCTCTTTTCCTTTTCAACCTCGCCTGTCTCTGCCCCCCTCTTTTTCCTTCAGTCCCCAAATTTCCCACTTCCGCTCGTTTTCCTCTACTCCCTCCCATCTCTCAAATCTCTCTTTCCCTCTCTTTCCCCTTGCCTCTCTCTTTTCCCGAGTTCCGTGAACTCTCCCGTCTTTACGCTCACCAGTCACTTTCCCTGCTTTCCCTCAACTCCCTCTTTGCCACCTTTTCCCACGCTTGTCTCTTTTCCTTTTCAACCTCGCCTGTCTCTGCCCCCCTCTTTTTCCTTCAGTCCCCAAATTTCCCACTTCCGCTCGTTTTCCTCTACTCCCTCCCATCTCTCAAAACTCTCTTTCCCTCTCTTTCCCCTTGCCTCTCTCTTTTCCCGAGTTCCGTGAACTCTCCCGTCTTTACGCTCACCAGTCACTTTCCCTGCTTTCCCTCAACTCCCTCTTTGCCACCTTTTCCCACGCTTGTCTCTTTCCCTTTTCAACCTCGCCTGTCTCTTCCCCCCGCTTTTTCCTTCAGTCCCCGAATTTCCCACTTGAGCTCGCCTTCCTCTACTCCCTACAGTCCCTCAAAGCTCTCTTTCCCTCTCCTTCCCCTTGCCTCTCTCTTTTCCCTAGTTCCGTGACCTCTCCCGTCTTTACGCTCACCAGTCACATTCCCTGCTTTCCCTCAACTCCCTCTTTATCAACTTTTCCCACGCTTGTCTCTTTCCCTTTTCAACCTCGCCTGTCTCTTCCCCCCTCTTTTTCCTTCAGTCCCCAAATTTCCCACTTACGCTCGATTTCCTCTACTCCCTACAGTCCCTCAACGCTCTCTTTCACCTTGCCTCTCTCTTTTCCCTAGTTCCGTGACCTCTCCCCTCTTTACGCTCACCACTTTCCCTTCTTTCCCTCAACTCCCTCTTTGCCACCTTTTCCCACGCTTCTCTTTCCCTTTTTCCCCTCGCCAGTCTCTTCTCCCCTCTTTTTCCTTCAGTCACTAAATTTCACACTTCCGCTCGCCTTCGTCTACTCCCTCCCATCCCTCAAATCTCTCTTCCCCTATTTTTCCCCTTGCCTCTCTCTTTTCCCGAGTTCCGTGAACTCTCCCGTCTTCACGCTCACCAGTCACTTTCCCTGCTTTCCCTCAACTCCCTCTTTGCCACCTTTCCCCACGCTTGTCTCTTTTCCTTTTCAACCTCGCCTGTCTCTGCCCCCCTCTTTTTCCTTCAGTCCCCAAATTTCCCACTTCCGCTCGTTTTCCTCTACTCCCTCCCATCTCTCAAAACTCTCTTTCCCTCTCTTTCCCCTTGCCTCTCTCTTTTCCCGAGTTCCGTGACCTCTCCCGTCTTTACGCTCACCAGTCACTTTCCCTGCTTTCCCTCAACTCCCTCTTTGCCACCTTTTCCCACGCTTGTCTCTTTTCCTTTTCAACCTCTCCTGTCTCTTCTCCCCTCTTTTTCCTTCAGTCCCCAAATTTCCCACTTCCGCTCGACTTCCTATACTCCCTCCCATCCCTCAAATCTCTTTCCCTCTCTTTCCCCTTGCCTCTCTCTTTTCCCTAGTTCCATGAACTCTCCCCTCTTTATGCTCACCAGTCACTCTCCCTGCTTTCCCTCAACTCCCTCTTTGCCACCTTTTCCCACGCTTGTCTCTTTCCCTTTTTCCCCTCTCCTGTCTCTTCTCCCCTCTTTTTCCTTCACTCCCCAAATTTCCCACTTCCGCTTGTATTCCTCTACTCCCTCCAATCCCTCAAATCTCTTTCCCCGTCTTTCCCGTTTCCTCTCTTTTCTCTACTTCCGTGAACTCTCCCGTCTTTACGCTCACCAGTCACTCTCCCTGCTTTCCCTCAACTCCCTCTTTGCCACCTTTTCCCACGCTTGTCTCTTTCCCTTTTTCCCCTCTCCTGTCTCTTCCCCCCTCTTTTTCCTTCAGTCCCCGAATTTCCCACTTGAGCTCGCCTTCCTCTACTCCCTACAGTCCCTCAAAGCTCTCTTTCCCTCTCCTTCCCCTTGCCTCTCTCTTTTCCCTAGTTCCGTGAGCTCTCCCGTCTTTACGCTCACCAGTCACTTTCCCTGCTTTCCCTCAACTCCCTCTTTGCCACCTTTTCCCACGCTTGTCTCTTTTCCTTTTCAACCTCGCCTGTCTCTTCTCCCCTCTTTTTCCTTCAGTCCCCAAATTTCCCACTTCCGCTCGCCTTCCTATACTCCCTCCCATCCCTCAAATCTCTTTCCCTCTCTTTACCCTTGCCTCTCTCTTTTCCCTAGTTCCATGAACTCTCCCCTCTTTATGCTCACCAGTCACTTTCCCTGCTTTCCCTCAAATCCCTCTTTGCCACCTTTTCCCACGCTTGTCTCTTTTCCTTTTCAACCTCGCCTGTCTCTGCCCCCCTCTTTTTCCTTCAGTCCCCAAATTTCCCACTTCCGCTCGTTTTCCTCTACTCCCTCCCATCTCTCAAAACTCTCTTTCCCTCTCTTTCCCCTTGCCTCTCTCTTTTCCCGAGTTCCGTGAACACTCCCGTCTTTACGCTCACCAGTCACTTTCCCTGCTTTCCCTCAACTCCCTCTTTGCCACCTTTCCCCACGCTTGTCTCTTTTCCTTTTCAACCTCGCCTGTCTCTGCCCCCCTCTTTTTCCTTCAGTCCCCAAATTTCCCACTTCCGCTCGTTTTCCTCTACTCCCTCCCATCTCTCAAAACTCTCTTTCCCTCTCTTTCCCCTTGCCTCTCTCTTTTCCCGAGTTCCGTGAACTCTCCCGTCTTTACGCTCACCAGTCACTTTCCCTGCTTTCCCTCAACTCCCTCTTTGCCACCTTTTCCCACGCTTGTCTCTTTTTCTTTTCAACCTCGCCTGTCTCTTCTCCCCTCTTTTTCCTTCAGTCCCCAAATTTCCCACTTCCGCTCGCCTTCCTTTACTCCCTCCCATCCTTCAAATCTCTTTCCCCTTGCCTCTCTCTTTTCCCTAGTTCCATGAACTCTCCCCTCTTTATGCTCACCAGTCACTCTCCCTGCTTTCCCTCAACTCCCTCTTTGCCACCTTTTCCCACGCTTGTCTCTTTCCCTTTTCCCCCTCTCCTGTCTCTTCCCCCCTCTTTTTCCTTCAGTCCCCGAATTTCCCACTTGAGCTCGCCTTCCTCTACTCCCTACATTCCCTCAAAGCTCTCTTTCCCTCTCCTTCCCCTTGCCTCTCTCTTTTCCCTAGTTCCGTGACCTCTCCCGTCTTTACGCTCACCAGTCACTTTCCCTGCTTTCCCTCAACTCCCTCTTTGTCAACTTTTCCCACGCTTGTCTCTTTTCCTTTTCAACCTCGCCTGTCTCTGCCCCCCTCTTTTTCCTTCAGTCCCCAAATTTCCCACTTCCGCTCGTTTTCCTGTACTCCCTCCCATCTCTCAAAACTCTCTTTCCCTCTCTTTCCCCTTGCCTCTCTCTTTTCCCGAGTTCCGTGAACTCTCCCGTCTTTACGCTCACCAGTCACTTTCCCTGCTTTCCCTCAACTCCCTCTTTGCCACCTTTTCCCACGCTTGTCTCTTTTCCTTTTCAACCTCGCCTGTCTCTTCTCCCCTCTTTTTCCTTCAGTCCCCAAATTTCCCACTTCCGCTCGCCTTCCTTTACTCCCTCCCATCCCTCAAATCTCTTTCCCTCTCTTTCCCCTTGCCTCTCTCTTTTCCCGAGTTCCGTGAACTCTCCCGTCTTTATGCTCACCAGTCACTTTCCCTGCTTTCCCTCAAATCCCTCTTTGCCACCTTTTCCCACGCTTGTCTCTTTTCCTTTTCAACCTCGCCTGTCTCTTCTCCCCTCTTTTTCCTTCAGTCCCCAAATTTCCCAGTTCCGCTCGTTTTCCTCTACTCCCTCCCATCTCTCAAAACTCTCTTTCCCTCTCTTTCCCCTTGCCTCTCTCTTTTCCCGAGTTCCGTGAACTCTCCCGTCTTTACGCTCACCAGTCACTTTCCCTGCTTTCCCTCAACTCCCTCTTTGCCACCTTTTCCCACGCTTGTCTCTTTTCCTTTTCAACCTCTCCTGTCTCTTCTCCCCTCTTTTTCCTTCAGTCCCCAAATTTCCCACTTCCGCTCGCCTTCCTTTACTCCCTCCCATCCCTCAAATCTCTTTCCCTCTCTTTCCCCTTGCCTCTCTCTTTTCCCTAGTTCCATGAACTCTCCCCTCTTTATGCTCACCAGTCACTCTCCCTGCTTTCCCTCAACTCCCTCTTTGCCACCTTTTCCCACGCTTGTCTCTTTCCCTTTTTCCCCTCTCCTGTCTCTTCTCCCCTCTTTTTCCTTCACTCCCCAAATTTCCCACTTCCGCTTGTATTCCTCTACTCCCTCCAATCCCTCAAATCTCTTTCCCCGTCTTTCCCGTTTCCTCTCTTTTCTCTACTTCCGTGAACTCTCCCGTCTTTACGCTCACCAGTCACTCTCCCTGCTTTCCCTCAACTCCCTCTTTGCCACCTTTTCCCACGCTTGTCTCTTTCCCTTTTTCCCCTCTCCTGTCTCTTCCTCCCTCTTTTTCCTTCAGTCCCCGAATTTCCCACTTGAGCTCGCCTTCCTCTACTCCCTACAGTCCCTCAAAGCTCTCTTTCCCTCTCCTTCCCCTTGCCTCTCTCTTTTCCCTAGTTCCGTGACCTCTCCCGTCTTTACGCTCACCAGTCACTTTCCCTGCTTTCCCTCAACTCCCTCTTTGCCACCTTTTCCCACGCTTGTCTCTTTTCCTTTTCAACCTCGCCTGTCTCTTCTCCCCTCTTTTTCCTTCAGTCCCCAAATTTCCCACTTCCGCTCGCCTTCCTTTACTCCCTCCCATCCTTCAAATCTCTTTCCCCTTGCCTCTCTCTTTTCCCTAGTTCCATGAACTCTCCCCTCTTTATGCTCACCAGTCACTCTCCCTGCTTTCCCTCAACTCCCTCTTTGCCACCTTTTCCCACGCTTGTCTCTTTCCCTTTTTCCCCTCTCCTGTCTCTTCCCCCCTCTTTTTCCTTCAGTCCCCGAATTTCCCACTTGAGCTCGCCTTCCTCTACTCCCTACAGTCCCTCAAAGCTCTCTTTCCCTCTCCTTCCCCTTGCCTCTCTCTTTTCCCTAGTTCCGTGACCTCTCCCGTCTTTACGCTCACCAGTCACTCTCCCTGCTTTCCCTCAAATCCCTCTTTGCCACCTTTTCCCACGCTTGTCTCTTTTCCTTTTCAACCTCGCCTGTCTCTTCTCCCCTCTTTTTCCTTCAGTCCCCAAATTTCCCACTTCCGCTCGCCTTCCTTTACTCCCTCCCATCCCTCAAATCTCTTTCCCTCTCTTTCCCCTTGCCTCTCTCTTTTCCCTAGTTCCATGAACTCTCCCGTCTTTACGCTCACCAGTCACTTTCCCTTCTTTCCCTCAACTCCCTCTTTGCCACCTTTTCCCACGCTTGTCTCTTTCCCTTTTCCCCCTCTCCTGTCTCTTCCCCCCTCTTTTTCCTTCAGTCCCCAAATTTCCCACTTCCGCTCGTTTTCCTCTACTCCCTCCCATCTCTCAAAACTCTCTTTCCCTCTCTTTCCCCTTGCCTCTCTCTTTTCCCGAGTTCCGTGAACTCTCCCGTCTTTACGCTCACCAGTCACTTTCCCTGCTTTCCCTCAACTCCCTCTTTGCCACCTTTTCCCACGCTTGTCTCTTTTCCTTTTCAACCTCGCCTGTCTCTTCTCCCCTCTTTTTCCTTCAGTCCCCAAATTTCCCACTTCCGCTCGCCTTCCTTTACTCCCTCCCATCCCTCAAATCTCTTTCCCTCTCTTTCCCCTTGCCTCTCTCTTTTCCCTAGTTCCATGAACTCTCCCCTCTTTATGCTCACCAGTCACTCTCCCTGCTTTCCCTCAACTCCCTCTTTGCCACCTTTTCCCACGCTTGTCTCTTTCCCTTTTTCCCCTCTCCTGTCTCTTCTCCCCTCTTTTTCCTTCACTCCCCAAATTTCCCACTTCCGCTTGTATTCCTCTACTCCCTCCAATCCCTCAAATCTCTTTCCCCGTCTTTCCCGTTTCCTCTCTTTTCTCTACTTCCGTGAACTCTCCCGTCTTTACGCTCACCAGTCACTTTCCCTGCTTTCCCTCAACTCCCTCTTTGCCACCTTTTCCCACGCTTGTCTCTTTCCCTTTTCCCCCTCTCCTGTCTCTTCCCCACGCTTTTTCCTTCAGTCCCCGAATTTCCCACTTGAGCTCGCCTTCCTCTACTCCCTACAGTCCCTCAAAGCTCTCTTTCCCTCTCCTTCCCCTTGCCTCTCTCTTTTCCCTAGTTCCGTGACCTCTCCCGTCTTTACGCTCACCAGTCACTTTCCCTGCTTTCCCTCAACTCCCTCTTTGTCAACTTTTCCCACGCTTGTCTCTTTTCCTTTTCAACCTCGCCTGTCTCTGCCCCCCTCTTTTTCCTTCAGTCCCCAAATTTCCCACTTCCGCTCGTTTTCCTCTACTCCCTCCCATCTCTCAGAACTCTCTTTCCCTCTCTTTCCCCTTGCCTCTCTCTTTTCCCTAGTTCCGTGAACTCTCCCGTCTTTACGCTCACCAGTCACTTTCCCTGCTTTCCCTCAACTCCCTCTTTGCCACCTTTTCCCACGCTTGTCTCTTTCCCTTTTTCCCCTCTCCTGTCTCTTCCCCCCTCTTTTTCCTTCAGTCCCCGAATTTCCCACTTGAGCTCGCCTTCCTCTACTCCCTACAGTCCCTCAAAGCTCTCTTTCCCTCTCCTTCCCCTTGCCTCTCTCTTTTCCCTAGTTCCGTGAACTCTCCCGTCTTTACGCTCACCAGTCACTTTCCCTGCTTTCCCTCAACTCCCTCTTTGCCACCTTTTCCCACGCTTGTCTCTTTTCCTTTTCAACCTCGCCTGTCTCTTCTCCCCTCTTTTTCCTTCAGTCCCCAAATTTCCCACTTCCGCTCGCCTTCCTTTACTCCCTCCCATCCTTCAAATCTCTTTCCCCTTGCCTCTCTCTTTTCCCTAGTTCCATGAACTCTCCCCTCTTTACGCTCACCAGTCACTTTCCCTGCTTTCCCTCAACTCCCTCTTTGCCACCTTTTCCCACGCTTGTCTCTTTCCCTTTTCCCCCTCTCCTGTCTCTTCCCCCCTCTTTTTCCTTCAGTCCCCGAATTTCCCACTTGAGCTCGCCTTCCTCTACTCCCTACATTCCCTCAAAGCTCTCTTTCCCTCTCCTTCCCCTTGCCTCTCTCTTTTCCCTAGTTCCGTGACCTCTCCCGTCTTTACGCTCACCAGTCACTTTCCCTGCTTTCCCTCAACTCCCTCTTTGTCAACTTTTCCCACGCTTGTCTCTTTTCCTTTTCAACCTCGCCTGTCTCTGCCCCCCTCTTTTTCCTTCAGTCCCCAAATTTCCCACTTCCGCTCGTTTTCCTCTACTCCCTCCCATCTCTCAAAACTCTCTTTCCCTCTCTTTCCCCTTGCCTCTCTCTTTTCCCTAGTTCCGTGACCTCTCCCGACTTTACGCTCACCAGTCACTTTCCCTGCTTTCCCTCAACTCCCTCTTTGCCACCTTTTCCCACGCTTGTCTCTTTTCCTTTTCAACCTCGCCTGTCTCTTCTCCCCTCTTTTTCCTTCAGTCCCCAAATTTCCCACTTCCGCTCGCCTTCCTCTACTCCCTCCCATCCCTCAAATCTCTTTCCCTCTCTTTACCCTTGCCTCTCTCTTTTCCCGAGTTCCATGAACTCTCCCCTCTTTATGCTCACCAGTCACTTTCCCTGCTTTCCCTCAAATCCCTCTTTGCCACCTTTTCCCACGCTTGTCTCTTTTCCTTTTCAACCTCGCCTGTCTCTGCCCCCCTCTTTTTCCTTCAGTCCCCAAATTTCCCACTTCCGCTCGTTTTCCTCTACTCCCTCCCATCTCTCAAAACTCTCTTTCCCTCTCTTTCCCCTTGCCTCTCTCTTTTCCCGAGTTCCGTGAACACTCCCGTCTTTACGCTCACCAGTCACTTTCCCTGCTTTCCCTCAACTCCCTCTTTGCCACCTTTCCCCACGCTTGTCTCTTTTCCTTTTCAACCTCGCCTGTCTCTGCCCCCCTCTTTTTCCTTCAGTCCCCAAATTTCCCACTTCCGCTCGTTTTCCTCTACTCCCTCCCATCTCTCAAAACTCTCTTTCCCTCTCTTTCCCCTTGCCTCTCTCTTTTCCCTAGTTCCGTGACCTCTCCCGTCTTTACGCTCACCAGTCACTTTCCCTGCTTTCCCTCAACTCCCTCTTTGCCACCTTTTCCCACGCTTGTCTCTTTTCCTTTTCAACCTCGCCTGTCTCTTCTCCCCTCTTTTTCCTTCAGTCCCCAAATTTCCCACTTCCGCTCGCCTTCCTTTACTCCCTCCCATCCCTCAAATCTCTTTCCCTCTCTTTACCCTTGCCTCTCTCTTTTCCCGAGTTCCATGAACTCTCCCCTCTTTATGCTCACCAGTCACTTTCCCTGCTTTCCCTCAAATCCCTCTTTGCCACCTTTCCCCACGCTTGTCTCTTTTCCTTTTCAACCTCGCCTGTCTCTGCCCCCCTCTTTTTCCTTCAGTCCCCAAATTTCCCACTTCCGCTCGTTTTCCTCTACTCCCTCCCATCTCTCAAAACTCTCTTTCCCTCTCTTTCCCCTTGCCTCTCTCTTTTCCCGAGTTCCGTGAACTCTCCCGTCTTTACGCTCACCAGTCACTTTCCCTGCTTTCCCTCAACTCCCTCTTTGCCACCTTTTCCCACGCTTGTCTCTTTTCCTTTTCAACCTCGCCTGTCTCTTCTCCCCTCTTTTTCCTTCAGTCCCCAAATTTCCCACTTCCGCTCGCCTTCCTTTACTCCCTCCCATCCTTCAAATCTCTTTCCCATTGCCTCTCTCTTTTCTCTAGTTCCATGAACTCTCCCCTCTTTATGCTCACCAGTCACTCTCCCTGCTTTCCCTCAACTCCCTCTTTGCCACCTTTTCCCACGCTTGTCTCTTTCCCTTTTCCCCCTCTCCTGTCTCTTCCCCCCTCTTTTTCCTTCAGTCCCCGAATTTCCCACTTCAGCTCGCCTTCCTCTGCTCCCTACATTCCCTCAAAGCTCTCTTTCCCTCTCCTTCCCCTTGCCTCTCTCTTTTCCCTAGTTCCGTGACCTCTCCCGTCTTTACGCTCACCAGTCACTTTCCCTGCTTTCCCTCAACTCCCTCTTTGTCAACTTTTCCCACGCTTGTCTCTTTTCCTTTTCAACCTCGCCTGTCTCTGCCCCCCTCTTTTTCCTTCAGTCCCCAAATTTCCCACTTCCGCTCGCCTTCCTTTACTCCCTCCCATCCCTCAAATCTCTTTCCCTCTCTTTCCCCTTGCCTCTCTCTTTTCCCTAGTTCCATGAACTCTCCCGTCTTTACGCTCACCAGTCACTTTCCCTTCTTTCCCTCAACTCCCTCTTTGCCACCTTTTCCCACGCTTGTCTCTTTCCCTTTTTCCCCTCGCCTGTCTCTTCCCCCCTATTTTTCCTTCAGTCCCCAAATTTCCCATTTCCGCTCGTTTTCCTCTACTCCCTCCAATCCCTCAAATCTCTCTTTCCGTCACTTTCCCCTTGCCTCTCTCTTTTCCCTAGTTCCGTGAACTCTTCCCTTTTTACGCTCATCAGTCACTCTCCCTGCTTTCCCTCAACTCCCTCTTTGTCACCTTTTCCCACGTTTTTCTCTTTCCCTTTTTCCCCTCTCATGTCTCTTCCCCCCTCTTTTTCCTTCAGCCCCCAAATTTCCCACTTACGCTCGATTTCCTCTACTCCCTACAGTCCCTCAAAGCTCTCTTTCCCTCTCCTTCCCCTTGCCTCTCTCTTTTCCCTAGTTCCGTGACCTCTCCCCTCTTTACGCTCACCAGTCACTCTCCCTGCTTTCCCTCAACTCCCTCTTTGTCAACTTTTCCCACGCTTGTCTCTTTTCCTTTTCAACCTCGCCTGTCTCTTCTCCCCTCTTTTTCCTTCAGTCCCCAAATTTCCCACTTCCGCTCGCCTTCGTCTACTCCCTCCCATCCCTCAAATCTCTCTTCCCCTATTTTTCCCCTTGCCTCTCTCTTTTCCCGAGTTCCGTGAACTCTCCCGTCTTTACGCTCACCAGTCACTTTCCCTTCTTTCCCTCAACTCCCTCTTTGCCACCTTTTCCCACGCTTGTCTCTTTCCCTTTTTCCCCTCGCCTGTCTCTTCCCCCCTCTTTTTCCTTCAGTCCCCAAATTTCCCACTTCCGCTCGTTTTCCTCTACTCCCTCCCATCTCTCAAAACTCTCTTTCCCTCTCTTTCCCCTTGCCTCTCTCTTTTCCCGAGTTCCGTGAACTCTCCCGTCTTTACGCTCACCAGTCACTTTCCCTGCTTTCCCTCAACTCCCTCTTTGCCACCTTTTCCCACGCTTGTCTCTTTTCCTTTTCAACCTCGCCTGTCTCTTCTCCCCTCTTTTTCCTTCAGTCCCCAAATTTCCCACTTCCGCTCGCCTTCCTTTACTCCCTCCCATCCCTCAAATCTCTTTCCCTCTCTTTCCCCTTGCCTCTCTCTTTTCCCTAGTTCCATGAACTCTCCCCTCTTTATGCTCACCAGTCACTCTCCCTGCTTTCCCTCAACTCCCTCTTTGCCACCTTTTCCCACGCTTGTCTCTTTCCCTTTTTCCCCTCTCCTGTCTCTTCTCCCCTCTTTTTCCTTCACTCCCCAAATTTCCCACTTCCGCTTGTATTCCTCTACTCCCTCCAATCCCTCAAATCTCTTTCCCCGTCTTTCCCGTTTCCTCTCTTTTCTCTACTTCCGTGAACTCTCCCGTCTTTACGCTCACCAGTCACTCTCCCTGCTTTCCCTCAACTCCCTCTTTGCCACCTTTTCCCACGCTTGTCTCTTTCCCTTTTCCCCCTCTCCTGTCTCTTCCCCACGCTTTTTCCTTCAGTCCCCGAATTTCCCACTTGAGCTCGCCTTCCTCTACTCCCTACAGTCCCTCAAAGCTCTCTTTCCCTCTCCTTCCCCTTGCCTCTCTCTTTTCCCTAGTTCCGTGACCTCTCCCGTCTTTACGCTCACCAGTCACTTTCCCTGCTTTCCCTCAACTCCCTCTTTGTCAACTTTTCCCACGCTTGTCTCTTTTCCTTTTCAACCTCGCCTGTCTCTTCCCCCCTCTTTTTCCTTCAGTCCCCAAATTTCCCACTTCCGCTCGTTTTCCTCTACTCCCTCCCATCTCTCAGAACTCTCTTTCCCTCTCTTTCCCCTTGCCTCTCTCTTTTCCCGAGTTCCGTGAACTCTCCCGTCTTTACGCTCACCAGTCACTTTCCCTGCTTTCCCTCAACTCCCTCTTTGCCACCTTTTCCCACGCTTGTCTCTTTCCCTTTTTCCCCTCTCCTGTCTCTTCCCCCCTCTTTTTCCTTCAGTCCCCGAATTTCCCACTTGAGCTCGCCTTCCTCTACTCCCTACATTCCCTCAAAGCTCTCTTTCCCTCTCCTTCCCCTTGCCTCTCTCTTTTCCCTAGTTCCGTGACCTCTCCCGTCTTTACGCTCACCAGTCACTTTCCCTGCTTTCCCTCAACTCCCTCTTTGCCACCTTTTCCCACGCTTGTCTCTTTTCCTTTTCAACCTCGCCTGTCTCTTCTCCCCTCTTTTTCCTTCAGTCCCCAAATTTCCCACTTCCGCTCGCCTTCCTTTACTCCCTCCCATCCTTCAAATCTCTTTCCCCTTGCCTCTCTCTTTTCCCTAGTTCCATGAACTCTCCCCTCTTTATGCTCACCAGTCACTCTCCCTGCTTTCCCTCAACTCCCTCTTTGCCACCTTTTCCCACGCTTGTCTCTTTCCCTTTTCCCCCTCTCCTGTCTCTTCCCCCCTCTTTTTCCTTCAGTCCCCGAATTTCCCACTTGAGCTCGCCTTCCTCTACTCCCTACATTCCCTCAAAGCTCTCTTTCCCTCTCCTTCCCCTTGCCTCTCTCTTTTCCCTAGTTCCGTGACCTCTCCCGTCTTTACGCTCACCAGTCACTTTCCCTGCTTTCCCTCAACTCCCTCTTTGTCAACTTTTCCCACGCTTGTCTCTTTTCCTTTTCAACCTCGCCTGTCTCTTCCCCCCTCTTTTTCCTTCAGTCCCCAAATTTCCCACTTCCGCTCGTTTTCCTCTACTCCCTCCCATCTCTCAAAACTCTCTTTCCCTCTCTTTCCCCTTGCCTCTCTCTTTTCCCGAGTTCCGTGAACTCTCCCGTCTTTACGCTCACCAGTCACTTTCCCTGCTTTCCCTCAACTCCCTCTTTGCCACCTTTTCCCACGCTTGTCTCTTTTCCTTTTCAACCTCGCCTGTCTCTTCTCCCCTCTTTTTCCTTCAGTCCCCAAATTTCCCACTTCCGCTCGCCTTCCTTTACTCCCTCCCATCCCTCAAATCTCTTTCCCTCTCTTTACCCTTGCCTCTCTCTTTTCCCGAGTTCCATGAACTCTCCCCTCTTTATGCTCACCAGTCACTTTCCCTGCTTTCCCTCAAATCCCTCTTTGCCACCTTTTCCCACGCTTGTCTCTTTTCCTTTTCAACCTCGCCTGTCTCTGCCCCCCTCTTTTTCCTTCAGTCCCCAAATTTCCCACTTCCGCTCGTTTTCCTCTACTCCCTCCCATCTCTCAAAACTCTCTTTCCCTCTCTTTCCCCTTGCCTCTCTCTTTTCCCGAGTTCCGTGAACTCTCCCGTCTTTACGCTCACCAGTCACTTTCCCTGCTTTCCCTCAACTCCCTCTTTGCCACCTTTCCCCACGCTTGTCTCTTTTCCTTTTCAACCTCGCCTGTCTCTGCCCCCCTCTTTTTCCTTCAGTCCCCAAATTTCCCACTTCCGCTCGTTTTCCTCTACTCCCTCCCATCTCTCAAAACTCTCTTTCCCTCTCTTTCCCCTTGCCTCTCTCTTTTCCCGAGTTCCGTGAACTCTCCCGTCTTTACGCTCACCAGTCACTTTCCCTGCTTTCCCTCAACTCCCTCTTTGCCACCTTTTCCCACGCTTGTCTCTTTTCCTTTTCAACCTCGCCTGTCTCTTCTCCCCTCTTTTTCCTTCAGTCCCCAAATTTCCCACTTCCGCTCGCCTTCCTCTACTCCCTCCCATCCTTCAAATCTCTTTCCCATTGCCTCTCTCTTTTCCCTAGTTCCATGAACTCTCCCCTCTTTATGCTCACCAGTCACTCTCCCTGCTTTCCCTCAACTCCCTCTTTGCCACCTTTTCCCACGCTTGTCTCTTTCCCTTTTCCCCCTCTCCTGTCTCTTCCCCCCTCTTTTTCCTTCAGTCCCCGAATTTCCCACTTGAGCTCGCCTTCCTCTACTCCCTACATTCCCTCAAAGCTCTCTTTCCCTCTCCTTCCCCTTGCCTCTCTCTTTTCCCTAGTTCCGTGAACTCTCCCGTCTTTACGCTCACCAGTCACTTTCCCTGCTTTCCCTCAACTCCCTCTTTGCCACCTTTTCCCACGCTTGTCTCTTTTCCTTTTCAACCTCGCCTGTCTCTTCTCCCCTCTTTTTCCTTCAGTCCCCAAATTTCCCACTTCCGCTCGCCTTCCTTTACTCCCTCCCATCCCTCAAATCTCTTTCCCTCTCTTTACCCTTGCCTCTCTCTTTTCCCTAGTTCCATGAACTCTCCCCTCTTTATGCTCACCAGTCACTTTCCCTGCTTTCCCTCAAATCCCTCTTTGCCACCTTTTCCCACGCTTGTCTCTTTTCCTTTTCAACCTCGCCTGTCTCTGCCCCCCTCTTTTTCCTTCAGTCCCCAAATTTCCCACTTCCGCTCGTTTTCCTCTACTCCCTCCCATCTCTCAAAACTCTCTTTCCCTCTCTTTCCCCTTGCCTCTCTCTTTTCCCGAGTTCCGTGAACACTCCCGTCTTTACGCTCACCAGTCACTTTCCCTGCTTTCCCTCAACTCCCTCTTTGCCACCTTTCCCCACGCTTGTCTCTTTTCCTTTTCAACCTCGCCTGTCTCTGCCCCCCTCTTTTTCCTTCAGTCCCCAAATTTCCCACTTCCGCTCGTTTTCCTCTACTCCCTCCCATCTCTCAAAACTCTCTTTCCCTCTCTTTCCCCTTGCCTCTCTCTTTTCCCGAGTTCCGTGAACTCTCCCGTCTTTACGCTCACCAGTCACTTTCCCTGCTTTCCCTCAACTCCCTCTTTGCCACCTTTTCCCACGCTTGTCTCTTTTTCTTTTCAACCTCGCCTGTCTCTTCTCCCCTCTTTTTCCTTCAGTCCCCAAATTTCCCACTTCCGCTCGCCTTCCTTTACTCCCTCCCATCCTTCAAATCTCTTTCCCCTTGCCTCTCTCTTTTCCCTAGTTCCATGAACTCTCCCCTCTTTATGCTCACCAGTCACTCTCCCTGCTTTCCCTCAACTCCCTCTTTGCCACCTTTTCCCACGCTTGTCTCTTTCCCTTTTCCCCCTCTCCTGTCTCTTCCCCCCTCTTTTTCCTTCAGTCCCCGAATTTCCCACTTGAGCTCGCCTTCCTCTACTCCCTACATTCCCTCAAAGCTCTCTTTCCCTCTCCTTCCCCTTGCCTCTCTCTTTTCCCTAGTTCCGTGACCTCTCCCGTCTTTACGCTCACCAGTCACTTTCCCTGCTTTCCCTCAACTCCCTCTTTGTCAACTTTTCCCACGCTTGTCTCTTTTCCTTTTCAACCTCGCCTGTCTCTGCCCCCCTCTTTTTCCTTCAGTCCCCAAATTTCCCACTTCCGCTCGTTTTCCTCTACTCCCTCCCATCTCTCAAAACTCTCTTTCCCTCTCTTTCCCCTTGCCTCTCTCTTTTCCCGAGTTCCGTGAACTCTCCCGTCTTTACGCTCACCAGTCACTTTCCCTGCTTTCCCTCAACTCCCTCTTTGCCACCTTTTCCCACGCTTGTCTCTTTTCCTTTTCAACCTCGCCTGTCTCTTCTCCCCTCTTTTTCCTTCAGTCCCCAAATTTCCCACTTCCGCTCGCCTTCCTTTACTCCCTCCCATCCCTCAAATCTCTTTCCCTCTCTTTCCCCTTGCCTCTCTCTTTTCCCGAGTTCCGTGAACTCTCCCCTCTTTATGCTCACCAGTCACTTTCCCTGCTTTCCCTCAAATCCCTCTTTGCCACCTTTTCCCACGCTTGTCTCTTTTCCTTTTCAACCTCGCCTGTCTCTTCTCCCCTCTTTTTCCTTCAGTCCCCAAATTTCCCACTTCCGCTCGTTTTCCTCTACTCCCTCCCATCTCTCAAAACTCTCTTTCCCTCTCTTTCCCCTTGCCTCTCTCTTTTCCCGAGTTCCGTGAACTCTCCCGTCTTTACGCTCACCAGTCACTTTCCCTGCTTTCCCTCAACTCCCTCTTTGCCACCTTTTCCCACGCTTGTCTCTTTTCCTTTTCAACCTCGCCTGTCTCTTCTCCCCTCTTTTTCCTTCAGTCCCCAAATTTCCCACTTCCGCTCGCCTTCCTTTACTCCCTCCCATCCCTCAAATCTCTTTCCCTCTCTTTCCCCTTGCCTCTCTCTTTTCCCTAGTTCCATGAACTCTCCCCTCTTTATGCTCACCAGTCACTCTCCCTGCTTTCCCTCAACTCCATCTTTGCCACCTTTTCCCACGCTTGTCTCTTTCCCTTTTTCCCCTCTCCTGTCTCTTCTCCCCTCTTTTTCCTTCACTCCCCAAATTTCCCACTTCCGCTTGTATTCCTCTACTCCCTCCAATCCCTCAAATCTCTTTCCCCGTCTTTCCCGTTTCCTCTCTTTTCTCTACTTCCGTGAACTCTCCCGTCTTTACGCTCACCAGTCACTCTCCCTGCTTTCCCTCAACTCCCTCTTTGCCACCTTTTCCCACGCTTGTCTCTTTCCCTTTTTCCCCTCTCCTGTCTCTTCCCCCCTCTTTTTCCTTCAGTCCCCGAATTTCCCACTTGAGCTCGCCTTCCTCTACTCCCTACAGTCCCTCAAAGCTCTCTTTCCCTCTCCTTCCCCTTGCCTCTCTCTTTTCCCTAGTTCCGTGACCTCTCCCGTCTTTACGCTCACCAGTCACTATCCCTGCTTTCCCTCAACTCCCTCTTTGCCACCTTTTCCCACGCTTGTCTCTTTTCCTTTTCAACCTCGCCTGTCTCTTCTCCCCTCTTTTTCCTTCAGTCCCCAAATTTCCCACTTCCGCTCGCCTTCCTTTACTCCCTCCCATCCTTCAAATCTCTTTCCCCTTGCCTCTCTCTTTTCCCTAGTTCCATGAACTCTCCCCTCTTTATGCTCACCAGTCACTCTCCCTGCTTTCCCTCAACTCCCTCTTTGCCACCTTTTCCCACGCTTGTCTCTTTCCCTTTTTCCCCTCTCCTGTCTCTTCCCCCCTCTTTTTCCTTCAGTCCCCGAATTTCCCACTTGAGCTCGCCTTCCTCTACTCCCTACAGTCCCTCAAAGCTCTCTTTCCCTCTCCTTCCCCTTGCCTCTCTCTTTTCCCTAGTTCCGTGACCTCTCCCGTCTTTACGCTCACCAGTCACTTTCCCTGCTTTCCCTCAACTCCCTCTTTGCCACCTTTTCCCACGCTTGTCTCTTTTCCTTTTCAACCTCGCCTGTCTCTTCTCCCCTCTTTTTCCTTCAGTCCCCAAATTTCCCACTTCCGCTCGTTTTCCTCTACTCCCTCCCATCTCTCAAAACTCTCTTTCCCTCTCTTTCCCCTTGCCTCTCTCTTTTCCCGAGTTCCGTGAACTCTCCCGTCTTTACGCTCACCAGTCACTTTCCCTGCTTTCCCTCAACTCCCTCTTTGCCACCTTTTCCCACGCTTGTCTCTTTTTCTTTTCAACCTCGCCTGTCTCTTCTCCCCTCTTTTTCCTTCAGTCCCCAAATTTCCCACTTCCGCTCGCCTTCCTTTACTCCCTCCCATCCTTCAAATCTCTTTCCCCTTGCCTCTCTCTTTTCCCTAGTTCCATGAACTCTCCCCTCTTTATGCTCACCAGTCACTCTCCCTGCTTTCCCTCAACTCCCTCTTTGCCACCTTTTCCCACGCTTGTCTCTTTCCCTTTTCCCCCTCTCCTGTCTCTTCCCCCCTCTTTTTCCTTCAGTCCCCGAATTTCCCACTTGAGCTCGCCTTCCTCTACTCCCTACATTCCCTCAAAGCTCTCTTTCCCTCTCCTTCCCCTTGCCTCTCTCTTTTCCCTAGTTCCGTGACCTCTCCCGTCTTTACGCTCACCAGTCACTTTCCCTGCTTTCCCTCAACTCCCTCTTTGTCAACTTTTCCCACGCTTGTCTCTTTTCCTTTTCAACCTCGCCTGTCTCTGCCCCCCTCTTTTTCCTTCAGTCCCCAAATTTCCCACTTCCGCTCGTTTTCCTCTACTCCCTCCCATCTCTCAAAACTCTCTTTCCCTCTCTTTCCCCTTGCCTCTCTCTTTTCCCGAGTTCCGTGAACTCTCCCGTCTTTACGCTCACCAGTCACTTTCCCTGCTTTCCCTCAACTCCCTCTTTGCCACCTTTTCCCACGCTTGTCTCTTTTCCTTTTCAACCTCGCCTGTCTCTTCTCCCCTCTTTTTCCTTCAGCCCCCAAATTTCCCACTTCCGCTCGCCTTCCTTTACTCCCTCCCATCCCTCAAATCTCTTTCCCTCTCTTTCCCCTTGCCTCTCTCTTTTCCCGAGTTCCGTGAACTCTCCCCTCTTTATGCTCACCAGTCACTTTCCCTGCTTTCCCTCAAATCCCTCTTTGCCACCTTTTCCCACGCTTGTCTCTTTTCCTTTTCAACCTCGCCTGTCTCCCCTCTTTTTCCTTCAGTCCCCAAATTTCCCACTTCCGCTCGTTTTCCTCTACTCCCTCCCATCTCTCAAAACTCTCTTTCCCTCTCTTTCCCCTTGCCTCTCTCTTTTCCCGAGTTCCGTGAACTCTCCCGTCTTTACGCTCACCAGTCACTTTCCCTGCTTTCCCTCAACTCCCTCTTTGCCACCTTTTCCCACGCTTGTCTCTTTTCCTTTTCAACCTCTCCTGTCTCTTCTCCCCTCTTTTTCCTTCAGTCCCCAAATTTCCCACTTCCGCTCGCCTTCCTTTACTCCCTCCCATCCCTCAAATCTCTTTCCCTCTCTTTCCCCTTGCCTCTCTCTTTTCCCTAGTTCCATGAACTCTCCCCTCTTTATGCTCACCAGTCACTCTCCCTGCTTTCCCTCAACTCCATCTTTGCCACCTTTTCCCACGCTTGTCTCTTTCCCTTTTTCCCCTCTCCTGTCTCTTCTCCCCTCTTTTTCCTTCACTCCCCAAATTTCCCACTTCCGCTTGTATTCCTCTACTCCCTCCAATCCCTCAAATCTCTTTCCCCGTCTTTCCCGTTTCCTCTCTTTTCTCTACTTCCGTGAACTCTCCCGTCTTTACGCTCACCAGTCACTCTCCCTGCTTTCCCTCAACTCCCTCTTTGCCACCTTTTCCCACGCTTGTCTCTTTCCCTTTTTCCCCTCTCCTGTCTCTTCCCCCCTCTTTTTCCTTCAGTCCCCGAATTTCCCACTTGAGCTCGCCGTCCTCTACTCCCTACAGTCCCTCAAAGCTCTCTTTCCCTCTCCTTCCCCTTGCCTCTCTCTTTTCCCTAGTTCCGTGACCTCTCCCGTCTTTACGCTCACCAGTCACTTTCCCTGCTTTCCCTCAACTCCCTCTTTGCCACCTTTTCCCACGCTTGTCTCTTTTCCTTTTCAACCTCGCCTGTCTCTTCTCCCCTCTTTTTCCTTCAGTCCCCAAATTTCCCACTTCCGCTCGCCTTCCTTTACTCCCTCCCATCCTTCAAATCTCTTTCCCCTTGCCTCTCTCTTTTCCCTAGTTCCATGAACTCTCCCGTCTTTACGCTCACCAGTCACTCTCCCTGCTTTCCCTCAACTCCCTCTGCCACCTTTTCCCACGCTTGTCTCTTTCCCTTTTTCCCCTCTCCTGTCTCTTCCCCCCTCTTTTTCCTTCAGTCCCCGAATTTCCCACTTGAGCTCGCCTTCCTCTACTCCCTACAGTCCCTCAAAGCTCTCTTTCCCTCTCCTTCCCCTTGCCTCTCTCTTTTCCCTAGTTCCGTGACCTCTCCCGTCTTTACGCTCACCAGTCACTTTCCCTGCTTTCCCTCAACTCCCTCTTTGCCACCTTTTCCCACGCTTGTCTCTTTACCTTTTCAACCTCGCCTGTCTCTTCTCCCCTCTTTTTCCTTCAGTCCCCAAATTTCCCACTTCCGCTCGCCTTCCTTTACTCCCTCCCATCCTTCAAATCTCTTTCCCCTTGCCTCTCTCTTTTCCCTAGTTCCATGAACTCTCCCCTCTTTATGCTCACCAGTCACTCTCCCTGCTTTCCCTCAACTCCCTCTTTGCCACCTTTTCCCACGCTTGTCTCTTTCCCTTTTCCCCCTCTCCTGTCTCTTCCCCCCTCTTTTTCCTTCAGTCCCCGAATTTCCCACTTGAGCTCGCCTTCCTCTACTCCCTACATTCCCTCAAAGCTCTCTTTCCCTCTCCTTCCCCTTGCCTCTCTCTTTTCCCTAGTTCCGTGACCTCTCCCGTCTTTACGCTCACCAGTCACTTTCCCTGCTTTCCCTCAACTCCCTCTTTGTCAACTTTTCCCACGCTTGTCTCTTTTCCTTTTCAACCTCGCCTGTCTCTGCCCCCCTCTTTTTCCTTCAGTCCCCAAATTTCCCACTTCCGCTCGTTTTCCTCTACTCCCTCCCATCTCTCAAAACTCTCTTTCCCTCTCTTTCCCCTTGCCTCTCTCTTTTCCCGAGTTCCGTGAACTCTCCCGTCTTTACGCTCACCAGTCACTTTCCCTGCTTTCCCTCAACTCCCTCTTTGCCACCTTTTCCCACGCTTGTCTCTTTTCCTTTTCAACCTCGCCTGTCTCTTCTCCCCTCTTTTTCCTTCAGTCCCCAAATTTCCCACTTCCGCTCGCCTTCCTTTACTCCCTCCCATCCCTCAAATCTCTTTCCCTCTCTTTACCCTTGCCTCTCTCTTTTCCCGAGTTCCATGAACTCTCCCCTCTTTATGCTCACCAGTCACTTTCCCTGCTTTCCCTCAACTCCCTCTTTGCCACCTTTTCCCACGCTTGTCTCTTTTCCTTTTCAACCTCGCCTGTCTCTGCCCCCCTCTTTTTCCTTCAGTCCCCAAATTTCCCACTTCCGCTCGTTTTCCTCTACTCCCTCCCATCTCTCAAAACTC